>NC_056737.1:966475151-966605151 GCF_019279795.1 Protopterus annectens
CTTATTGTACACCTGCTGCGAATAGGAATGAGGTCAGAGTTCGTGTAGGTAGGAGTATGAGGCACATAAAGATAAACATGAGGTGCTGTTGTAATTAGAGTACTGAAATCATTTCTCTTCATAGATGCTATGCATACATTTTGTAGGGCTTTAGCTGTCAGTTTCTATTCAAGTGAACAGGAAATCATTTCTAATTGGCAGCTGTTCACAGCATTATTGTTTTTAGAAATGGTATGCATTCCTTGAAATTACCCATATTTAATGCTAATTGATTAAGAAGTGATATGAAAGAAATATATTGTTCTGCTTTTATCAGTAGTGTTCTGTTACATTTCTCTTCAGCTGAGGGTGTTATGTGGAGTCTGGACTGTGTATCACCATTTGTGCAGAAAACTGTGAGTATGGTTTTCATCGGTAAAATATAATTAGCATTCTGCATGCAGCCTGCGGCCTAGTGAGCTATCATTTCCAACAAAAAGAAAAAACATACTGCCAGCTGTACATGGAAAGAAAAAAAAAAACTAAAGGCAGAGTTTTCTGATCAGTGGTTATTCAAGTAAATCTAGACCCAGATCATCTCTAAATAAGAATTTCTTTGCTGTAATTGCACCTTCACGAACTACTGGAAATTAACACTATTTTCCTGTCCCCTCTAATAGTGTCTGAGCATACAATTTGTCTAACAAAATTAGGGAAACAGCAGTTAAGCCGTATGCCAGTGCTCACTCTCAGTGCTGATATATTATAATTCATACGAATCCCCAGTATTCTATCTACACTTGTTTGCCTTGTGAAACTGAAAAAACACTTTGGGCTATGTTTGATTTTTCATGCAAGCCAAACATCCTGCTTAAACCTTTAATTTTTCAAAAGGTAAACAACTGAAAGAGGATTGAGACAGGATTTAGATTTGCTTGTAAAATGAAAGGTAAACTAGCATATACAGTTATGTAAAAAGATCTAGAAAGGGACAAACATTGTAAAGTGTCAGCTACATCATATTGAGTTACTTATTACTTCATCCTTTGATCCTGTCCAGATACCACTGGATCACTTTAAAATGCATTTAGAGAAGATCACATCATGGTACAATATATGTTTGGCTTCTGGAACATCCCCGGCTATTTCCAGACAAACTCTGCATGATGTTATCACACATCTTAAACATGGAATTACCACAGGATCCCAGAAAATGATTCAACAACAAACAGCATTATCAGTTTGGGTAAAGCACTGGTCTAGTGAATTTTTATGGTCTATGATGGATCAGTTTGCCAAAACCTATTTAGTCGAGCATAAACAGGTAATCCACTGAATTATTTATAATGTACTCTAGGTTTTGTTGACCTTGGAATTTGTTACAATATTTTAGGGTGGCTGAATTGGCTATAAAAGTTTAGGGTTGTTGGGAAGCAGCACTTTGCTTGAGTAGTAGGTGGGTTGCCTCTTGAAAAATGTCTTCCAATGATTGCCTGTTTGGTCTTTCAGTCTTGACCATACAGGATTCAAAGAATCTGTTGGCAACAATACATGCCACATTCCTGGCTGACATACTCCCAGCTATACTTCCGTCTGTAATCTGACCATGAGATATATCTGAGTGAGCTGAAAATAGCTTGGGTGATTCCAAATTGTAAGAAGAAAGGCTGCAGATTAAATATTAAGAGACAGAAGCAGTCAGTCTACTGAGCAGTTTTAGAAGTCACAAGTAAGTCACTTGTCAGATTGCAGGAAACTTTTAATAACACACTTATAAAAGACTCCAAGCTTCATCAGCCTGTTATCAGTCCTCCCTTATGTCCTTGGTAGAGGTTGTTGATGCCAGACTTGTAGCAAGATCATCTAGCACCCAGTGTCATTCCCTGTACAAAACTAAGGAACAAAAGAAAAGTTCACTGTCCAAGAGGTGTTGCAAATGCATCCAGAGCCATTCAGGCCAAGATAAGAATATTTTCTATATTTACTGCACTTGTTCTTGCATTATGCAGTGATAGCTACTGTGTTTGAGCACATTAAAGAATTTACTTAATTTTGTAACAAAAATATTCATTTCTCTGTTCATTTTTTTTTCTAGTTCTGTTTGTCCCCAGATTGCTTTGCAAAAAGATGAATTAGCCAGGGAATTGGTTGTTTCGTAGTTTTTTTTAAAAGCATTACTTATGCTGTTCTTTTACTGTAAGAAATTCCAGGATCATCCATCCTGTGGCAGAAGATATCTACCTGGTCTCTCTAAACTGGGAAGAACTCAAAGGAGCTCAAAGCGTGCTCATTTATTGGCTAGAAGGCATAGGGGTCAGTTTTCAAGCTTTTCTCCTCTGTTATACATCAGTAGAGTTTGCAAGGCCCTGTGCTCACTTCCTCAGAGCTCTGCAATGCTTTTCAAATGCTTCAACTGCATCCAGAGCTGTCCAGGTGAAGATAAGACTATTTTCTTGAGTTTCTGCACTTGTACTTGTTTTATATAGTTACTTCTACTGTTTTTGAGCATTTTTAAAGCATTTATATACGTTTATGCAAAAATTACCATTTCTCTGTTTGTTACCTTTTTCTAGTTCTGTTTGCCTCCAAATTACTATGCAGAAATGTGAACTGGCCAAGGACTGACGTATTTGGTAGTTGTTTGCTGTTTAATATGAACTTGAGAGCCACTTTTGCAGTGCTTTTACATTAAGAAATTCCGGGATCACCCATTGTGTCAGAAGGTGTTTACCTGGTCTCTCTGAGTTGGAAAGCACTTCAGGGAGTTCATAAATTGCATGTTTATTAGCTAGATGGCATAGGAGTCAGTTTCCAAGCATTTTTTCTCCACTATAAATCATTAAACCTTGCAAGGGCCTGTGCTGACAATGCTTTTCAAGTGTTTCAATTGCATCTAAAGCCATCTGGGTTAAGGTAACAATATTTTCTTGATTTACTGCAGTTGTACATGCTTTGTACAGCAATAGCTACTGTTTTGAGCATTTGTAATGCAGTTATATAATTCTGTGGCAAAAATCATCACTTCTCTGTTTTGTTAGCCTTTTCAAATTCTTTTTTCCTCTAGATCACCTTGCAGAAAGGTAAATTGACCAGGGACTTTTTGCTTGGTAGTTGTTCGTTGTTTAATCTATACTAGAGCAATTTTTGCTGTGCTTTTTAAGAAATTCCAGGATCATCCATCTTGTGGTAGAAGGTGTTTACCTGGTCTGTCATAGTTGGGAAGCCACGTAGGCCAGAATCCCCAAATAAATCCAAGATTTTATTTCACAAAACACAGTAAGCACTTAGATATTACCAAACGTGGCAGTTTTTCTACGTGCTGGTCGTTTTGTTTGGTGGTCTTAGCTGGGAAGCCCTCTAGGGTGTTTATAGTGTAATTGTGTATTGGCTAGAGGGTGTAAGAGTCAATTTTCAGGCTTTTTTGTCTCTGTTATAAATCAGGAGAACTTGTAACACCATGTGCTCACTTCCTCAGTGCTCTACAACACTTAGGTTCATAGGTTCATAGATTAGTACTAGACTAACTGCCCTTGCAAGCCATTTTAAGCCTAGCCAATTATCCTATGTGAGACTCAAACCCTACACCTTGTGTTTGTAAGGCAAACACCTTAACCATTAGGCCACCCTCCTAACCCCAATAAGAAGGGGAGTGGTGGGACTCGAACCATGAATGCCATCTCTTTGTGCATACGCTCTACCATTACACTATTGCTATTTTTAAATGTTTCTAATGCATCCAGAGCCATTCAGGCTAAGATAATATTTTCCTGATTTACTGCACTTATACTTGCTTTATACAGTGATAGCTACTGTTTTTAGCATTTGTTAAAGCATTTATTTAAATCTGTGGCAAAAATTGTCATTTCTCTGTTTTCTTTTTCCAGTTTTGTATCCCAAAGTCATTTTGCAGAATAGCAAATTAGCCAGAGACTTTGTTTGGTAGTTGTTTGTCGTTTATTCTGCACTTGAGAACTACTTATTCTGTTTTTGCACATTACGAAATTCCAGGATTATCATCTTGTGGCAGAAGCTGTTTAGCTAGTCTATCTGAGTTTAGATTCATAGATTGTTACTAGGCTAACAACCCAGGGAACCGTTCTAATCCTAGCCAAGATTTCCCAGAAGAATGATGACATCTTGTATCCAAATAGGAAACTGAGAGCCAGGCATTTATAAGCTACCTCTGTCCATAAAGAACATGGGTGCCAGGCCTGGTGTGAATTTCTAGTTCCCCAGCCACTGTTCTAATTTGCACTTAAATTGGGTAATCGACAAACTCAGCTTAACATGGATGTTTTATAGGAGAGGCAGTCTCTAGGACATGTATCTGTCTCTCCAGCATGCTCTATTTAAGTCACACACAAAATTCAGGTCCTTAGACCTTGTATTTCTGATACCGTTTGACTTACAAATATGCAGGGGATTCTTAAGTGTGGGGTTTGCAGATGACTTGTAAAACAGGTAGAGATCACCCCTTAGCAATCTATAGGAGACCAAGTAGTAAGGGAGTTAAATAACTCTTTGTAAGGCAGGTTTGTTATTCATTTTGTAAGGATCCTCTGAGGTCACTGCAGTTGCTGCATATGCCTGGTCAAGTACATACCAAAGGAAGCATTGTACTCTGTGATTGGTCACAGCAAGGGCAGAGTACTGTGGGATAATGACCTATTTTGATCTAGACGCCATGCACTTAGTTATAAGTTAGGAAACATAAAAGGATTTCCTCACCACTGTGGCCACATGGTGGTCGAAGGTAAGGCTACTGTCTATGTGCATATCCAGATCCCTAACCACTGGGTCAGCTATTAGGGGTGTATTATCAACATGGTTATTAGCTGGAATGATTGACTTCCTAAAGGGTACAATTATGCATTTCTTAGCATTGGTTTTAAGACCATGGCTTTGACACCATTTATTAGTCAGAGATAGGCCTTCTTGAAGAATGCTAGTGTCTGCAGGGGAGTAGATGATAATGGCCTGCTTGCAAACATCTGTAAACTTAGCCATAAACCTTCAGTATTTGCTTCTACATCAGAGAAATAGATGTCAAAAAAGGAGTGGGCCCACTACCGAGCCCTGGGGGACTCTGCTAGTGACTGGCCTCTTGGTGGAGGTGGCCTCACCTGTTTTGACCTCCTGGATCCTATCAGAGAGCCAATTGGCTATCCAGTGGGTGGTAAAAGGGTTTATATCTAATTTAGTGAGCTTGTCTGTAATGCCTCAGTAGCGTATTATATCAAAAGCCTTGGCCAGGACGAGGTAAGCTGTCTGTTTTGTCCTCACCCATCGCTTTGGTGACCCTCTAAAAAAGGTCCACCACATTTAAAAGGCATGACCTTTCTTTAACAAAGCCAAACTGTGAAGGGTCCAGCATTTGCAGGTTGTCTATGTCCTCATTTATCATGTCCATATTAATTCTTACAATGGCCTTACATATGAGGCTGGTCAGACTTACGGGCCTTTAATTAGCTGGATTGGTGGTTGGATACCTTTGTGCAGGAGAATGACTGTAGCCATATTCCATTCCTTGGGTACAAAACTCAGCTGTAGGCTCCAACTGAAATGCAATTCAAGTGGACCACAGAGATCATGTTTCATGCTATTTAATGAGCATCCCAGGATGTTATCAGGGTCCATCAATGCAGTGTTTTTGGTTTTGAAAAGTGCATTGAAGATCTGTTCTCTGGTCATAATCCATAAGGATTATACCAACCCTCCTTTTAGACCTATAGTGGATGGTAGAGGGTCGATTACATATGCCTGCTCTATATTTGTAGATAACATGTTAAAACCACTTATTAAGGATGAGCCACAAATTTGTCGAGACCCTTGGAGTTTTTTGGACAACATCAACAAATTGGAATATAATGATAACTACATTTTTCTTACCATAGACATAAAAGATTTGTATATGGTGATCTCACAGAATTTGGGGCTAGAATGGGTCAGAGAATTCATGACCATAAAAAAACTAGAAGATAGGGATATATATTTGATGGAAACATTGTTGGACGTGGTGTTGTCCAATAATTATATGAATTTTAATTGTCGGTTATATTTGCAGAACACAGGAGTTGTGATAGGCTCACCCTGTGGTGGGAGTTTTGCAAATTGTGTTATGGCATATTGGGAAAGAACTCTGTTATTCAAAAACATTTTATTTCAGAAAAATGTGATATGGTACACTAGGTACCAAGATGATATGTGTTTCATCTGGCAAGGTGAGGTAAATGCTATTGATGCTTTTATTGAAAGTATCACAGAAATGACTTGCTTTTTAGAATTTACCTATCAAGTAGGCTTGGAATGTATTCATTTTTTGGATGTAAAGTTGTCCAAGGACAAAGTTACTCAGAGGTATAAAACCACGATATTTAGGAAACCTACATATTCAAATGCTTTTTTACATTTTTCAAGTAGCCACCCTTACCATCAGAAAAAAGCTGTTGTCAAAGGACAAATGGTAAGGGCCACTAGGATGGTGTCAGAGGATAGGGACTATATGATTGAATGTGAAATGTTGAGATCTATGTTTTTGAAAAGGGGTTATCCTGAAGGTTTCTTGGATGGCATCATTTATGAGGTCAACATTAAAAGATCCTCAGGACATTTTAAACTATTGTTACACAAAGGTTATGCAAATAATTTGATGGTCATATCTGAGGAAATGGTGTGAACTTGGGTAGCCCAGCTTATAATTTGGGTTTTAGCTTTTTGTATACATATTCCTTAGATTTTAAAGTAATCAAGAATATCTTAATTAAAAACTGGGCAATTATCTTGGAAGACAATGGTTTGAATAAAGTACTTGGTAGTAACCCTACATTCACATATAGAAGGGGTCCCAACCTGAAATGTTTACTGGAGAAGAAAAGAAAGCAAAATAAGGATATTAGGGGCATGAGGAAATGCGGTTCTTGCCAACAATGCAAGTTCATTAAGATAGGGAATAAATTAACTATTAGGGATAAAATATATACTATTAACAGCAAATTTATTTGTGAATCAAAGGGAGTTGTATATGTAGCTATTTGTGACGCATATCCATCATATTATATTGGTAAAACCAAGAGAAAGGTTAAACAGAGAATCTATAAGCACCAATATAGTATTAATAAGAAAGTGACTACCAATGCACTAGCTAAACACATCATTGAAAACCCTAGTGACAAGTTCCAGTACGCAGTTGTACATCAAGTGGAATGTGAATTAAGGGGAGGCCCTTGGGAACTTAGATTGGAAGAAAGTGAAGTAATGTGGCAAATTCGCACAACTGCCCATATTCCACTAGGCCTCAATGAATATGCATCAATCAAAAGCATTTTGAAATTGAAGACACTTATTAGATAATTTAGTGATATAACAGATGCCAGTATTTATAAAACTTATGTTCTGGTAACCTAGTTAGGTATGTATTTATTAGCCATATAAACGTTTGTGACAAGGCATTAGTTTTACACATTTAGTATAAATTATAAATTTCCATCAACTAGATTTTTTAAGTCTGCACCAAAGCTTTTTCATGTAATTTCATGTATTTTAATAAAAAGTTTAAGTTTTAATGAAATTATAGATAGGATTCTAATAGTATTTAATTAACTTATGAATATTTAGTGTTATTTTAGGTGAAATGTATCTTTGCTTTAGTTGATATTAATTTTATGACAGTTTGGTAAATGTTGAAATGTAGAGGGATGGTGGTGCTGAACTATTTGAAAACCAATCATTGAATAATCGAATATGTTGATTGACCATCTATTTAAATGTTTGACTCACTGTCTTTTTTGTCTGAAGAAGTTGGGGCACTGACTCCTTCAAAAGCGCTCTCTAATAAACGGACTGTTTGGCATCGCTGGCTGTTTTTTTGTTTTAACTAGTTTGCGCAGGAGAATGACTGTAGCCATCTTCCATTCCTTGGGCACAAAACTCAACTGTAGGCTCCAACTGAAAAGTAATTCAAGTGGACCACAGATATCATGTTTCATGCTACTTAATAAGCATCCCAGGATGTTATCAGGGTCCATCAATGCAGTGTTTTTGGTTTTGAAAAGTGCATTGAAGATGTGTTCCCTGGTCATAGTTGAGGTGCAGTGGTATATGGTATTTCCTTTGGACTATCGAGGGGAGCTGGAGAGAGATTTCAGCAGAACCTGTCAGCCAAAAAGTTGGCAATGGCCTCTAGTTCAGTAGTTCAGTATGGGTAATGCCATTTACAAGACATTCTGCTTATTTTTGCATATTTCCCTTGAAGTTATAGACATAGCTGTCGAAAGCTTTGTGGTAGTCCTTTACCTGAGATGCTATTTTTCTATTAATTAACCCTCTTAGCTGCCTTCTTAGAATGGTTAGGGATTTTTTAATATGCTGGACTTTGTTCTTCCTACCCTTGGCTAATTTTTTTTTTTTTTTTTGTATAACTCTACAAAATCCCTTAGTTACCTCCCTACTAACTTGCACCCCCCCCTCATATAGATGCCCATAATATTTGGAATCCAAATGAGTTTACGGTACACCACTAGGCTTGTAAGGGCCCTAGTGGTCGTTATCCTACTAACAACCTATGAACCTATGAGTTGAGGACCAAAACAAATTAATAAATAAATAAAACGGTCCTCTCTCTCTTACTCTCTGAGTTCAGGGCTAATTTTAGAAAATGTTCCTCTCTCCATGCATTGAGCACCAAGAAAACAATGGTCTTCTGCTTGAAACTGTAGCAAACCAGTTGCTTTAAAAGTTATTTAACAGCAATTCCTGGCATCGACAGTGTTTTATTTGTTTACAGTTGCTACAACTGTAACAAGCAGTTTGCTACCATTACTATACTACTCACAACCCATACCAGCTTCAATCCTGATACTAACTGGAGTATTGGCATTCATTTCTGAATGCTGACATTGCAATATAATAAAACATGCCAGCAACTGCCGACTGTGCCACTTAACACCTTGTGCTGCAGGCAGCTGCCCACTCCGACTCATTCTAGCTTCACATCTGGTTGTTGCTGAACTTCAGGTAGCAATTGTCCACCTAACATTCTCCAGCACCTTTGATGCCACAAATCACAACGTTCTTGTTCAAAAATGCAAGCTGAAACATGTCAAACCCTTTATTTTGTAATAGTTATGCAGCTGTGTGATTACAGCATGGTCAAATGAAAAGATAAACTGTTTTTGTAGTATGGATATAAGATTACTACAAGGCTCATTATTATTCGCCCATGTCTTTTCTGCATGTGCAGTGGACTTTATTCTCCTCCCTCAGTAGTACATAATAGCTATGTATGTCATTGACAAGAAATCGTTTACGATACCACTTACTGAGCCAGTATTTTCCATTTCATTCTGAAGTCTGTGCCGTCATTAATCTTGTGAGTGATGGCAACACCTTGTGGTGCTCTGTGTATCTAGTCACTCTAGGCATAGAAACAAGCGGTTTGCTGATTGTTAGCCATTCCTGTGCCTTGCATGCCTTTGTATTCCATTTGGTTGGGCTACTCTGAGCTGCACAACAGTGTTAATGATACTTAATGATTTAGAATTTTTTTACCATAACTGACCTGAAAACAGTCTCTCTGAATATTTCTAATTAGTTTACCAACTAGCTACTTTACTGCTAAATAATCTAATTATAATAAAGACTTACTAAATTGTAATATATTTTGTTAGTGACAGTAAAACTGCTGGTGTTCTGGGTGTCCTGTCACATTCACACTAAACAAAGAAGCGAATGGATTTCTATTGTCTGTTATTTTTTTTTTTTTAGTCTTAAAGTCATCTGCTGTAACAACTATTTTGCTCCATTTCCCAAGTCACTGGTTTTAAAATTTGGACATAGCCTGTGTTGTCCCTAAACTATCCCCTGCTCATACGGTCACTCTTGGTTCCCACTAAGAGATGCATGGTTGTCAGTCGTTTCCATAATGTTTCTAGAGACACCTTGCTACACTGCAACCTCCACCTCATATCTACAGTGAGAAATGTTCTGCCGCTCCAGACTGTGCCCTCTCCCCATCTCGTACTACAGTAATGCCTTTTTCTTAGCAAGATTTGATACACAAGGTGGAGCCTTGATGCTACAAGTTTTACAACTTCAAAATTATTTGTAATACCTCAGTTTTGTACGTAGTTAAAATTATGAAAGTCCTACCTTTATAGGACCACTCTATTTATTTATTTATTGGTTTGTTTTTATATCTATTTATTTCCATGTATTCACTTGGACAATCTATCTGGGCTGAAAGACCCTTTTCAGTGACGGCCTGCAATGAAAAAATTCTGTGAATCAAGTTAATGTAATAAAAATAAAAGTAATGTCACAAAAAATGTAAAAATGGAAATGCAAAATAAACAATAACGATTCAATACAAGATGTCTTTTTTGCGTTGCTGATTTGCAAGGGCACATGCGTTTCAAGCAGAATAATTGTATAATATAGGAAATAAGGAGAAAATCAGAGCAATTGTAGTTCTCAGGAAGTGAAGCTGAGCTGAGAGAAAGGGAAGTAAAGCAGTTTAAACAAAGGAGTGAAGAAACAGAAGAAAATGTAGACACAAATGATTTTTAGGAAAAACATTGATGGGAAAGTAGACTGAAATAAGAATATTAGTAAAGTATGGGGTGAAAAATGTTGGGAGATAAAATTAGTTAGCAAATATTCAGAATGTATGTAGTTAAATACTATGATTAGTGGTGGTACTAAACTAATTGGTTTAGTATGCATGTAGCATATTGGTAGCACCATTTATTTAATAGGTTCATATTTTCATAGGTAAATACTAAACTATCAGTCTGCAGACTACTACAAGCTTAGCCAATAACCAGAAGTCAGAATCGGGTTCCGGCATGTAGCTCCCAGACATTTCCCTGCGAGCTACATCGCCTAAACCAAAAGGCTCCAGCAGCACTTTGCCGTAGAGCAATACTGCTGAAAAGCATTGCCGCTGCAGCTGTAAACTATGAACGGAAATATTCTACCTGGTGGTGATCTTTACAGACAGCTTCCCGGCTGTATTCAAGCAGAGACAGCCGTACCCGATGTGTAACACAATCCTTATTCTCATTCGAGGAATGCTTTTATTTCATTATTTATTTATTTTATTGTCAGATGTCTGGTTTCGGTGCTGTAGCTCGCAGAGAAATGTCTTGCGAGCTACACGCCGGAACCCATAAGAATCATATCTTCTATCTGAGAGGTAAAGACTTTAACTATTATGCCAATCCCCCTCCACAAAAAACAGGGTCTATATCAGAACATCGAAGTATTAAAACTTTGAATGTTCTGATATCGGACACTATTCGGCGAATGCTAAGAATAGCGAAGCTGCAGAACAGCAAATTATTTCCTCGGGAAAGAATTCGGTTGGCCATTTCTGTGGCTTTGCTATTCTCAGCGCTGTGTGGAAAGTTACGGGTTGAGTTCAGATAAGTGTGCGATTGTTTGTACATTAGGGTTAGGGGAGGGTTAAGTGAGTTAGGGTTAGGTGCAGGTTAGGCGTGTCTGCGATAGTGACAGACTTTAGGGTTAGGGGTGGTTTAAGTGAGTTAGGGTTAGGGTGCGGGTCAGGTGAGTGTGCAATAGTGACGGACCATAGGGTTAGGGTTTGGGTTAAGGTAAGTGGGTAGATAGTAGTGTAGGTTTAGTTTAGTGTAGCGTTAGATGTAGGAATTTAAGTGTATGTGTCTGGTTGCTGTTTGTTTGATGTGCTTGTGTTGTGTGTATGTGTTTCGGAGCAGCAAATTTTTTCCATGGGAAAAAATTCGCTCTTCTGAATGTTCGATATTTTCATGTTTAGATGTTTTGGGGCCGATGAAATAGTGTTCGCTATTTTCATCTTTCGATAACGTGATATAAATGCAAAAAACCTTAGGCTGGTGCAGGATATGAACTCAGGACCTCTCACACAAAAAGTGAGAATCATAACCCTACACCAGCAAGCAGTATAGATATCTGCTTTGTTTTTGTGTTGTGCTCTGAATGAATGTCATTTGATATAGACTTCCTTGGTTTAGCCACTGAAGTTAAGTACAATGAGTCACCAAAATAATTAGTTGTTTTATGATAATCAAGTGGCTATGGTTAAGTGATCTAAGTGGTCCCAGATTAATGCCATTGCACACCAGGTGTTGGAGGCAGGACGGTGAGGAGGGCAGGGCAAAACAAATAAAATTCAAAAGCAGCCAAGGACAGTCACTTACTCTTACGTCTGCTAGAAATGTGGCTATGGTCAGCTGTTGGAGAAATGAATGGGTCATAAGGAAACTACAAATTTAGTTCCATATAATAAAATGCAGATTTTCCATGAAAAGTAGCATCTCATGCAGAAAAAAAAGGAAGTGGTGATGTCACGTAAGGGTCACTTCTGAGGCATGTCTCGGAATGCTGTACCCTGTTCATTAGACTTAAATAAATAAGAACAAATAGAGTAGAAGTTCCAGAAAGGGAACTTAGGCAAAAGTCATCTGAGGTAAGATCAAAGCTTCTTGCAATGCATATACTGGACAGTACAGTGACACACATTTATTTCAAAAATACTGTCAATAACAGCTATATCCATAAATACACAAAATCTGACTAAAGCTCTGAAGATACATCACTGTCTGTTTTACACTATAGAAGATACAGTTACTGGCATGACAAATGCAAAGTATTTTTTATGTATTTAATGATGAACATGAACTTGGCAAGTCAAGCAGAAAGTGAAAACTGAACAGGTAATCAGACCAACAGAGTTAGGACATGTGGGCAATGTCCAGAGGACATCAAGGCCAGATGAAGAGTATGTCAAGAAGTTCTGAATGAAGAAAACTCACTATAGAAGAAGAAGTGCAAAGTGCAGTAAGGAAAATGAAGTCAGGTAAAGTGAAGGGATAAGATGAAGTCATGGCGGATATGACAAAGATGGCTGGAAAATAAGCATTGTAGTATAGTGTACAAGAACAAAGATGATATTCATAACTGTGGACAGTACAAGATTATCAGACTCCTTTCATACTGCATGATAGTGGTACTGCAGAACGATTGAAAATAAATATTCAGAGTAATATAAAATAAAATGGGTGATGAGGATGGATTTTTCCAGATTTCTTGTGCTGCAAAGTTCAGAGATACAGCTGAGTGTCAAGTAGATTTTACAAGAAGCTGAGAGCTGCAGGGGAACAAAAGTTTAGTTCTGCTTATGCCAAGTTTCCTTGTGTTGATAAGAGCACAATCAGTAGTGTACTTGCTTTTGATGGAGAAGGCTGTGGGTTCTACTCCCACAGTAGGTAGATGCATTGCTGATACTGTATTGTATTGTAAAAGGGGTGGATGCTGCAGTCCTTTTTTGGTGAAGATACCTAGTAACTATGAACCTGTTATCAGTTTGACATCCATTCCCTATTGCAATATTACTAGCTTATTGTTTTTGTAATGCAACTTAGGCAATTTATTCCTCAAGGGCAACAGGCACTTTATTTGTAGATGAAACAATGAAATATAAAGTTGAATGCTAGCAGCAACCTCTTCATTAGTTACAGATTTCTTTAATGTGGAATTATTTAGATGACTTTTACTTCTTCAGAGATTGCGCATATTTACTGATATTGGTGGACTGTAGAAGTTTGAGTAGACTTTTATGATAGAAATGTTCTGAATTGGGCAGTTTTGTTGTTATTGTTGCATGCATTTTGTTTCATTGTTTACTGGAAAAATGTTCTGAATTGGGCAATTTTGTCATTATTGGTGCATGCATTTTGTTTCATTGTTTACTGGAAAAATGTTCAAAACAAATTTCAGACACCCTCTACCAACTTTACTATATTGTACAAGAAATATAATTTAATACAATCAGGAAGGTGTATCAAAGACCACGTATATGTTTTGTGTCCAAGGGGCCTATGATTTGAAAACAGCCCAAAGTTAATCTTTATCTGCCACTGGCAAAATGTATTTTCTTTGAATGTGGGTTTCAATGCTGTTTCAATGAATGTGAGTTTCAAGGGCAGAGAAGTTTTAATGCTAAGTCTGTTTTCATTGTGAGATTGCATTGCCTTATTTAGCAGATGTCTTAGTGTTTGTGCTGTAAAATGCAAAATAAAACTTTCAAATGAAGTCCAAATCATCGTAGAAGTAAAGCAGTATACACATTAGTGTTTATGGTAAATGGGGTGAAATAGCCAAGTAATGGTTCATTGGAATGGCTGCAGGGGGGAAGCTCCATCGACCATGATTCTGTGAGGGGGAAGTGTGGCAAACTCAAAGACAGCCCCGGCTGAACTATACCTTTCAGCTGTCCAGATTTTTACAGCATGAATAGATTTTTGCTTCTTATTTTTGGTTTGTTCCTCATAAAATGTGTGGTTTTCTGGCAAATAATTTAGGAATTAAGTCACTAAATAATGACAGACACTGAGTTTCAGACTTCATAACCTTCAGAAAAATGCATGCTAAAGCAAGACCTGTTATTCTATCAATTGTCTCAGTTTATACAACAATTTATAATACTGTTTATATGTTCCCTCAGTATATTTGGCCTTGTCCAGATTTCTTGCATTAACAGGTTGAGAGGTAGGTGCAAATAAATTGCTTTATAGAATTAGGCATATCCAAACCTCTTAACTGTCCCCGATTTTGGCTCAAAATGTTGCTCTTCCCCTAATAATCCCACCACAAAATTGCTATTTTGGAAGAAAACGTGGAGGGCTTACAATTCCCGATTTTGGCTCAAAATGTTGCTCTTCCCCTAATATTGCTGCCGCAAAATGGCAATTTTGGAAGAAAACGTGGAGGGCTTACAATTAAGAAATAACTGTAATAATCAGAGTTATAGATTGCTTTAATTTCAGAAATGCATGTAGATACTTTTATTTTGTCAGCTGCTCAAGTTAGCAGTACTAATATTAAAAAAGTGTCCCTTCTTTGACAGGTTCCCAGCTGTATTGTGTAGCTATTTTATATTTTTGCATCTCATTTTTGGTCCATTTTTCATAAAATTGTGGGTTTTTTTTGGCAAATTAGTGGCAGATCATTAAAGACTGAAATTAGAAAATAATGACAGACATTTGAGTTTCAGATTTCGTACCTTTCAGAAAATTCATACTAATGCAAGACCTACTATTCTATTATCTTTCTAAGTTTATAAGAGCAATATTTAAAAATTGTCCTCATTTTTGGGCCTTTGTCCCATTTCTATGTATGACTCTGTCCATATTTCTTGTTCTGAGGTTGAGAGGTATGACAAATGTGTCAGGGCCATCACAGTCAGCCAGAGACATTTCAAATTGTGACATACTTGTTGCACCCCACTCCCCCATGTAGTGACTCTGGATGTGTCCAAGCAAGGCAAGGAGCAGTTATGCAGTGTAAATGTGCAGGGTATCCCCCCATTCAAGGTAGACACAAGTGCTACTTTTATTCTGTCCTTGATTTTTGCAGAATGTTCTGGTTTCTGTCATAATTTTATACTGTTGATTTATGCTTATTATTACTCAGAAAGTGCCTGTTGCTCTGTGTTTAAGTAGCAATGTTTTAATGACCATCAGGTAAGCTTCTCTGAGATTGTAAGATGCAAGTAAGCTTTAATAAGCATACAGTTAAAGAATTGCTAACAATGAAAGCCTTTCTGTTGTTGCCATGCAGAGAATACTTACATAACTAGATAATGTATAAGCCTTGGGTATTGAAATGCATATGACAGTATTTGTAATAAAGGACGGGATTACATTATTTTAAGAAGCTCATTACATTTGCTGGAGACTTGCATTCATCTTTGCAGGCTTTACCTGTAAACCAAACAGAATGCCAATCTATCATGTGTGGTTCATTACCTGTGCAGTAATCCTTTAAGCAATTTATCTTGATCTTGTTTCTTGTTTGCTTTTCATTTTTTACTTTGATCATGTTTTCCCCATGAAACAAGTAGATAGTTGTCAGGCAGCAGGTCTTTATTGGATAAGAAACATTTTTACAAGTGGGGGTATCACAAAGATTGCTACTTTCAGCATGTCACTTGGCACTTAATAAAGCTGAATACAAATTATAATTAGAACTGCAGTGCAAGGAGAAGTGGTTTGAGTTGACTGCTGCTTGTTTTTCTTATACTTGATTTTGACTGGCATTCCAGTAATGCATTTAAAAGTAATTTATTTTTTCACACTTCACAACCTTTTTGTTTCCATCTAGCTATTAAGTAAGCTGTCATGCAGCCAATGCATTGAAATGTTTTTTTTTCTTCTACACTTCATTTTGTCTTGATTGGACTCTCATAATGATGGTTTGACACCCAGGGCAGCATATTTAATTAAAGTTACAGTTTTTGTGGTTTTGAGCATAGCTCCTCCCCATTTCTAGTTGGCCACACCCCTTCCCATTGACCCAACACATTCACCTGTCTCCTGCAGCCCCCCTTTGATTTGAAGTCACCAACCACCACTGAAATTAAGCATAGGCTATAAGTTTATATGAGGGGATATTCAGTAGAAATTTTCTAAGAAGTAACTTAGGGACTAAACGGTCTGGTGCATGAAGGGAGAAGGTGTGCTGCAGAGTAAGAAACTGACACTAGTTAGGTATACATTGCATTATGTGAGGGTAGAGACAGTGAGATTAGGAGGTCAGAAAATGTAAAATATGTACAATGAGGAAATTGTAAAAAGGGCTGAGAGAAAATGAGAGTCATAGTATCCATAGGTGGTGAGAAAAAATAGGATGAAAAAATAGGATGTAAAAAATAGGATATAAAAACATGATGGTGCAGAAGAAGCTGGAGATGACTTAGAAGTCCTTGCCACCCTTTCTGAACACCAAGTGAAAACAATTGTGATTCAGAGACACAGTGCTAAACAGATCACTCAGAAACAGTTATCCAACAAATGTAATAAAATGTATTAAAATAAATCAGAGGTGTAGTGCTTTCATCCTATAAATGTATCATGAAGGAATTCATCAGAAATGGAAATACAGGTTTGACCTGAGCTTATATAACTTCCTTAAGGTCACTGAACTTATTTACAAAAATTTAAAGAGATAGTTTCCCAGTATCTAAGTTCATTAAAAATAATACTACTACACCTAAAATAAACTTCCAAGCCACAAGATATCAGTTCAAACAGTACACTGATTATAACAAGTTAATACATACTTAATATTAAATACATCAACCTTTGATGAAAGTAAATATATTACATATAAATAAATTAATAAATAAATACTCAAATAACAGCTCCCATGTATACATAGATAAAAAAACTGCCATAAAAACTTGATTGGTTTTACTAAATATATAAAAATGTGAATGGATGTTTAATGGACAAATAAATAGATAAATAAATAATACATTATAATTTGACTGTCTGTAACCTAAGCCCTGGTAAAATAGAAATATTGTCATTGATTCCTGTTGAAGTAATGGCACTAACCTTAAGCTGCCATATTAGTTATTTGTTTTCTAATTTTGTCACCCATTCACCCTCTTGTGGAATTTTTCTATTATGACATATAAGAATATTTTAAAATGTAGACAAGCTTCAGAGTGCTTGGCTAATGCATTACTTGCATTCTTCTTCAGAATAGCAGTGTCCATGTATCATTTTTCTGAAAGGTCTTTCTGTTTTTCCTTTATAGAATGCTGGGCACCATACATATTTAGCAATGTAGACTACACTTGTGGTAGAACAATTGCCACATCTTAGTTTCAGAGTAGAACCAAAATTCTTGTCCAAATTTAAAATTTCAGCTACTAAAATGCAAGAACATTGTTTACACCATCCACACTTGGTGGTATCTAGTTTGGCTTCCTTACTATTAATTTTCATTTGGTTATTTTCTAATAGCCATTTAACATTAGCAGCTGTTTTACAAACAAAATAAGGATCCCAATGCATTAGAGATCAACGTGTTGGCTTTAAATATAATCCAATTTTTCTAATGATGATTTTTATGGGTTCTGAAAGTGTCATATTGCACAGAAAAAAATGTAGAAGTTTGACTTTGTCAGTAATTTTATTGTAGTTAAGTCATCAATCATTGTGTTATCATCGAGACTAATTCCTAACAGGGGCATATACTTAATACCCCATTGATTAAAAACTTCAGTGCTAACATAACTCACAAAATCTTTTGGGTAACCCCTGTCAAGGAACATATTGACCAATTTCCTCATTTCGACCACCAAATCTTCTTTCCTTGCCATAGTATCTAATCTGATATACTAACCTTGGACTAAACTCTTTTTTTTTGGTTTAAAGGGTCTGAGCTAGAAAAGTCCAAGAAAGCATTACTAAATGCAGGCTTAAGGTAGATATTAGGATTAATTAATTAATTAATTAATTAATTAATTTATTTATTTATTTATTTATTTTACATGTGTTTACCGTGAGAGTTGCCCATTTTCAGTGGAAGCCTGGGGAGAAAAGCTCCATACAGTACAAAATTACTAAAAATACTGCCATAAAAACTCAATTGGTTTTACTAAATATATAAAAATGTGAATTGATGCTTAATGGACAAATAAATAGATAAATAAATAACACAGAGACATACACATACAAATGTATTTGAAAATATACACTGCAAAATATCCATAGGAAATTATCCATAGAGAAAAGCATCAAACAGTCCCAAGATTAGCAATACAGTAACGTACACAAACAAATATACTTAAAAATATAGATGCAAAATATACATAAGAAATTATCTGTAGAAATGTGAGGAGAAAGTCATTAGAAGGAAATAAAGCCTTATTTCTGTTAAGGAATAATTGTAAAATCAAGTGAAACACTTGACAAATAGACAAACCAGCATCTGTCTGTATATATACTGAATATGTGCAGAAGCCCTTGTTAGGTAAGATATCTGATCTAGTGGGAGGCTATCCTGGATCTGAGCAGGTACACTTCTATGAGCTGGTTAAGTAGGACTGGAGAAGGATTTTAAAGTTATGTTTCTTATTTAGGATCCGGATTTCTAGAGGAAGGGTATTCCATATTTTTGCTATGGCACTAGAGTACAGGGAGTTACCTGAACAATCCCTGCTCTTGGATATTTCAACTAGTGCTTTGTTGGTGGATCTTAGAAGATGATTATTAGTGTAGTGATTAGTAGGCCTTGTAGAATTGGAGTTTTTTTTTTTGGGTGGTATAGGAATTGATGAGCAATTGTAAGCTCAGTAAGTTTGGTAGTTCTAGCCAAGATAGTTGTTTGAGAGATAGACAAATGCTAGGTCCTGAAAGATGAGTCAGTAGCAAACTTTGCAACTTTGTTAAAACAGCTGGTTCATTTATTTAAGTCTCCTTTTTTAGGTTAGTTAGTACGGGGGCAGCATAGAGAAGTGTAGAGAGTAGGTGGGCTTTTGCGATGGTAGCTCTACTGTTATTGGTGAGGTCGTTTTTGCATTTTAGAAACAAAGCCAACATCACAATGTGTAGTATGTGTTTCCAAAAACTTTAAATGTTTTTTATTAAAATTATAAGTAAATTTCAAGAAAATATTTGTACTGTGCAAGTAATCTATAAAATCTTGAATGTATAGATCAGGAATATCTCATAAAATATAAATGCCATCCAGGTATCTCACATATAACTTGCAATATTTAAAGTATTTTGAACTGAGAACATTCAAATGCTCCCAACCATACAAAACCATGTTTGCATAAAGCGGGGTACAAACTGTACACATTACCACTCACTTAATTTATTTGACGGTTTTACTTTCAGAAAATGAAGTTATTATCCAAATAATAACCATAAGATCCATAATCAAATTAATTTCTTATCCATTTTGGAAAAAAGACCTTCATGGAAAACCATAGTTTTTGAACAATTGTTAGTGCTCAACCTCCCAAATCAAGTGGAGTCATACATAATAACAAGGACAGGAGGAAAAACAAGGTGCCTACAGTACACTACTAACCAAAAAAACAACAACGGCACCTGGGTATTCACAAACATAAAATGTAAATGCTCCAGTAATAAAATAATAATGTTTGTTCAAAATTCTAGAATTCTGAAAAAACATTATTTTATTACCGGAGCATTTACGTTTTATATTTGTGACTTTTTTAGTCATATATAATAACCTTGAGGTAAATGTGTATTTACACATCTAATCATCAAGATTAGACTTAAAGCCTGCCAAAGTTCTACTCTGAGTTGTACTGCTAACTTATTATATAGGCTGGACATACACTGAGTTATGGCTGCTCCCTTTTGTGAGTATTGTTTATTTGTTGGTATAGATTTAGGTCCCTAGTGTGGGTGTCTATAGAGCCATTAGATTTATGAAGAAATAAGAAGTCAAATAGGCCTGGGTCTTTCATGGTTCAAACAGGGAGATAAAGGTCACCTCAGAGCAGAAAGAAAGCTACTAAGGGGAGATACTGTCTGTTAATCTAACAGAATAGCTGGAGGGTTCAAGGCATTTAATCTTTTTAGTTAGAAATCTCTGGAGTCTTTCCAGTTGAGCAATATCCTTGGATGTGCACATACAAAATAGGGCACTGTATTCAGTGATGGATCTGATAAGGGAAGGCTACAGCAGTCGAAGGACTTCTCTGGATGTTGAGAATATCTTCTTGGAAATTAACTGTGCCATCTTGAAGGATTTCCTGACTGTGCTGGAAGCATAATGATTGAATGAGATAGAGGTGTTTACATAGGTCCTCTGTTCTCTTATGACTGTGTCTGTCTGAAGAGGAGTACCATTTATAACACACTGGACTGGAGCAGATATTTTGTCATATACTAGTGTGCTTCCTTTTTTTTGCATGTAGCTTTAAATTGTATTCAGTACATCATGCATGTCCATATTCCAGCCCTTGTTGGAGATGTTTGCATCATTGTATGAGTGGGTAATGGTGCCCAGATTACAGTCATCAGCAAACTTGGTAAACCACACTATTGGGATACTGACTTGGATGTCTGAAAAATAAATGCCAGATAGGAGACATCACAGCACTGATGTGTTACCCCACTAGTTAGAATTTTGTGCCCATAATTCAGAACTTGGAATGTGATAGATACTCAATGTTGCAATCTAATGGAGAATTTAGCAAATTTGCATTACATTTGTCTACATTTTCAATTATACCAGCATGTGGGAATAGGGTCAAAATAGTTGGTCAGGTCAAGATAAACAGTGTACATATAGTGATCACTGTCAACAGACTCTGTAAGCTTTTCAAAGCTTGCAAGATACAGGAGACAAGACCTGTTTTCATAAAATTGAACTGATTGTGGTTTACATAAATAAAGTTGCCTACATCAGCATAAATGAGTTCTGCTATGATACACTCCATGTTTAATAAGGCTGGTGAAGCTGGTCTGCTTATAATTACCCAGGTCCATAGATGGGGTACCCTTGTGTAAGGGTGTCAGTCAAAGTGACTGTTCTCAAGATATCAGGCACAAACCCTGAGGACAGGCTGAGGCCTAAGGATAAACAGCTTAAATAGATCTTAGATAATGCATAGTTGACTCTGATAAAAATGTGGCCTGTCATGTTGTCTGGTCCTGATGAAGTATTATTTTTAACCTTTGACTGGAATTCTAAAACATATTCCAAAGTGATTTCATCAGAAATTAATTGTTCAGGGATATTGGAAGTAACAATGTGGGTAGGTAGAGCAAACTTAGCATTATTTTTTCTCGCTAATATGTTGGCTATATCCTTGAGTTTGGAATGTGTGATATTACTGTGGATGAGCTCAGGGCATTTTTGGACATCTGTCCTTAGTTACCTGAGATAAACAAACAAAGATGTGTAGTTTCCTTTGGTATTGTATATGACCTTATGCATGCAATCTGCTTTATGTTTTTTAATAGTGGTTTTGAGGTCCATGTTTCAGTGTGATCTTGAGGTAGGCAGATGGGGATTTCTTACAACATTTCATTATATTGTTTTCTTTTGTTATACAGTTTATTAATACAGGCATTCCTGCAGATGAATATGTACTTTTTTATACAGCTGTTTAGGGACTGGTTAAAGACAGAGGTAAATACTGCATCTTTCACTTTTGGGGTTATTTGTTGGGGATTGTTGGTAATTTTGTCTAAGTCTTCTATAAGCTGAACTAGGTTTGCCCTAGAGTAGTCCCTAAAGATGAACCTGACAGAGAAGATGAAATACTTGTATTCAGATTTCATTAAGGATGAGGAGATGATATACTAGTTACAGGAGGGCTCTAGGTAAGTAAGAACCATGTCAAGAATATTATAGCCTCTAGTGGGTAGTTTTACAATTAGCTCCACTGCATTAGTATTCACAAAGTCTAGGAAATGCTAGATGCATACATGTGCTAGTCCATGGATGGGTGGTTGAAATCCCCTTCCAATAAAGTATTTAGTTTGATATTTAACCCCTTAGTAGTGTTAAGTTAATTTCCATGATATTTGAGGATCACTGATGGAGGTCTGTAAATAATGATTTAATAAATGGAATGTTTAAGGTCAATTTGGATCTCTATGAGCTCCAGGTTAGGTTCATGTGTAATTTTACATGAGGTGATGACATTAATGTCACCATTTTTCTATTTAGACTAATAATCTTGAGTAGAGCCACCATCATTTTGTCTGAACTTGAGTTTTAGTTTGCTATGTTCAAATGTCCAGTAGGGGGAGCTCTATCTAAAAAAGGATTTATGAGGGAAGCATTGGCTTTCACCAATATGTGGAAGCACTGCTATGAGAGATTTAAATCATCCCTGGTGAAACAGGAAGTTTTACGTACATCTCATCCCAGGCCAATACATAGTGGATCCCTTTTGAATGACTCTACCTACTTAACCAATTGTTAAAGCCAATCATCTTATCTTAGTGTTTATGCATCATTCTCAGTGAAGGCAAACCAGTGTTTTTTCCTACTTCCTGCTTCTAACACATACATAGAAGATTCAGTCGTGTCACTCTGCATGCCCTTCTGGGTGCAGAACTTCAGGTCATTTACTCCCACATGGACCGTCACTAGGTCATAGTCATGTGTGTCTGTTTACTTGACCTTATGGCCCTTGTGACATCACAAGTCCTGGCACTGGGCAAGCAGATTAAAGACTCCAGTCTCCTTGTTTAGTCCAGTCTGGTAGAAGGGAGTTTGCATGCCTAACTTCTAGAGCCCATTGTGATTAAAACATGCCCCTGTGTGGAAGCAACCTTAGTGGGCCTTATAAGTATAAGTTCTGCTTTCCTGTTAAGTCTTAAGCAAGCTATACAAATAAACCATATGTGTGAGAGGAGAGACAGCAGGTGTTGTCTTGTGTGCTAGAGGTTGAGATCTTTCGGGCTTTGGCAATATGTTTTGTTACAACTCTATCATACTTTAGGGGCCTAGTAGTGTGTTATGACTGATGTGGTCCTGTGGATGTATGAAGCTTACAGTAGAAATGCAAACTCAGCAATGCAAATGCAGCAAAAAGCTGCTTAATAAAACAAAGCTTTCAGGTAAAAACGCTCAGCACAAAGAGAAAGGTGGAGAAGCAGGAGCTTTTCAAACACACAGAAAAGTTGATGGACAAAGGTACTATGAATCATAATAGTGTTATTAATTTATCGCAGGTCCATTTGACAGCAGTGGACATTTCTTTACTTGGCAAAGGTTTCAAGTTTATTCCATCAGCAGTTGATGGTTTAAGCAATTCACTGATTGACTTAAAACTGTTCATCCGGAACTTGGACTTAAAGCTCATTTTAAATAGTCTGATGCCAACAGAGGCAATATATGTAGAAGGTCTAGCACCTTCATACCAAACAGCCACCCTGTTATTCATGCTTTTCACAATATGTGTGAGTTACAAATGAGAGAAGCATGTGATAAAAATGTATTTCGTAAATACTTTAATTTGTCTGCTTATTAACGTGAGTCTTTAAAAAAGCTAATGGATAACAAGGATATTATTATCAAAGAGGCCGATAAGGGAGGTGCTATTGTATTAATGAACAAAACCAATATATGGATGCAATGCGTATTTGTTTGGCTGATGTAAATGTTTTTAATGTTGTTAGTAATGATGAGGTTGGTAGACATATTAATAATATAAATGTTACTATTTTTGATTTGCAGGCTATGAACGACATTACTACAGAAATGTTTAGCTACTTTAATGTTCTTTTTCCGAAAATACCTATATTATATGGATTACCCAAGATCCACAAATCTCTTGAAAATCCCCCCATGAGACCAATAGTCTCCAGCAGAGGGTGGATTACTGAGCCCATTTTGATGTATTTACACAATATTTTATCACAGTTCCTACCATGTGTCAGAAGTTATATTAAAGATGCAAATGATTTTTTGGGATATCTGTATGACTGGTTCTCCACTAGGCAACAGGAATATTTTAGATGGTTACTCTTGACGTCCAATCTTTATTCACCATAATACCAAATGCTTATGGCATAGATGCTATTAGGGAGTTTTTTGTGTAGAAATGGATGAAACACAGGTAGATATGCAGAAGCCATTTGTGAACTTTTAGAGCTTGTTCTCAATAATAATTTTTTTGTGTTTGATAATAAGGTTTATCACCAGGTTTCAGGTGTGGCAATGGGCACTCTCATTGGCAACACCTATGCTAATCTGGTTCTTGACAAATGAAAGAATGAGTTTGTATGTAATGGGCCAATAGAGTTTTCTTCTAAAGTGAAATGTTTTAAACGTTTTGTGGATGACTTTTTCTTTATTTGTATTTAACTAAAGTAGAATTGGATACGTTCTTGACATATTTAAATTCAAGCACCCAGTTCATGAAATTCACAATGTCTAGCTCGATTAAGAGCATTAATTTTTTGGACATCTCTATAGAATACAATGGTGTTGATTTGAACACCACTGTGTTTAAAAAGCCAGTACATAGAAACAAGTTTTTGCATCGTATTAGCATGCATGTGCCTCATATTTTCAGGGGAATTAGTAAAGGTCAATTCATCTGCATAAGTAGGTTAAATACTGACCTGGATAAATGCTACCAGCAGATGAATGACCTCAAGCAGGTATGTATAGATAGAGGCTATGATGAAGGAATTTTGAATCAGGAAATTGATGAAGTTTTGCGCTTAAGGGTATCTATTGATAAACCCAGTTTTGGAACTAGAGAAGTCATGGGAGTCCCTGATAGACAGTTTAGTGAAACTAAGATTCAATATGTTACAACTTTCTCTAGAGCCTATGTAGTAATAAAAAGGATTATAAGTAAAAATTGATGTATCCTTAGGTCTCTTCCAGAGTTGTGCTTGACTGGTGATGTTCCGAGTTTCTGTTATTGTAATTGTCCCAACCTCAAACACAAATTATGTTATAAAGACATTAATAGTAATATACATATACACAGATATAATTATCATGGAACAATTTTATTTTATAATTGTTCGTGTTGTGATGTTATAGATAAAAATCAGGTGTTTGTTCATCCGTTAACTGGGAAGAATTTCAAATGTTATTGTCATGCTACCTGTAATTCTACTAATATAGTTTATCTTGCTACATGCACTACATGTACATCTTTTTATACAGGAAAATCAGTGAGAAAACTAAAAGATAGGATTATAGAACATAGATCTGATATTAAAAGAAATATAAGCTCTAATACCCTGGCTAAGCATAAAACTGAATGTGGATTAGAACATACTTTTAGATTTAGAGTAATAGACCAGGTATTTAGGACTATACGGGGTGGGGACTTAAACAACAGGTTAGAAATTAAAGAACTTGAATGGATTTTAAGAATGGGTGCTGATACTTTTCCTGGGTTAAACCAAATGGTGTCATTAAAACCTGCCTTGAAGTTTAAGCAAATGTGTTTACATTGAATAAATATTTTTTATTATTTTATTAAATACATAAGTAAATTCATATGAGGGTATATATGTGTATAATTATATTGATATAGGTTACTTATTTGAATGTCATGGTGGTGCAGCGGTTAGCGTTGCTGCTTCACAGCAAAAGATTCTCCGGTTCGATTCTCAGTTGGGGTGCCTTCTGTGCAGAGTCTGCATGTCCTCCCTGTGGTCGCGTGTGTTTCCTCCAGGTGCTCCAGTTTCCTCCCACATCCCAAAGACATGCTGTAGGTGGATTGGACACTCTTAATTGGCCCTAGGTGTGAGTGTGTGCATGTGTGTGCCTTCTGTGGAAGGTTGGACGTCGGGCTGGCAAATCGACACTGTAAAAACTCCACTGCCAATCAAGAGCAGACAGGTGATCCGCTGTGGTGACTCCTAACCAGGAAAAGCTGAAAGAAGAAGATTTGAATGTCATATATATAATGCTGTTGCTTTTAGGAAAGATTTTTCTTCTTAATCGATTAATTGTTAATTATTGGCTGTGCGTTTTATATAAGGAAGGGGTGTTATTTGCTGTCTTGTATTCACTGAGGAAGGGTTTTTACCTGAAAGCTTTGTTTTATTAAACAGCTTTTTGTTGCATTTGTGTTGCTGAGTTTCTATTTCTACTGTTGGCTTTTTTTGTATATGAACTGAGTCCTGGTTCTGTTATCTTGGTTGGTTCTACTAATGTACGAAGCTTACCAAGGGTGGGGTTATGTGAGAGATTTGCCACCATGTTTCTTAAATATCTGCATCTCTCACCAGTTGTACTATTATTTGGTAGAAGCAGTAAATAGTTGTTAAGCATAAGACATCTGCTACACAATCTTTGAATACCTAATGCAATCAGACTGGCCACAGATGAGGTGAGAGTAGATTGCTGAGCAATGTCTTCAGAAAGTGCAAGACTAAAGCAGGTCATAATACTCAGGGACTGGAAGCAGACTACTATAGCTGACCCTGAAGAATTAGAGTGATCCCCTGAAAGTAGGTTGGATGGCAGCTAATATAGTACTTTGTGAAAAGACATAATTAGCTTATATTATACAAAACAATATATTAATTCACAAATCAGAGGAAGCTGAAAGTGAGACAGAAGGAAAAACAGTGCACAAATTAACAGCTGCAAGTATCCAGGAGGTATGTTTAAGGAGGAAGGACATCTGAGGCAGTCCGAGCTAGAATCAGAGGGGCTGCAGCCAATTGGCACAGAGCGTCAGAGGTAGAATGCAACAGAAGTATGCAAAGTATCTGAAAAGCAAGGTGTACAAAATATTGGGATGGCCAATGCTTCTCAATGGCACATAAACCTGGGCAGTAAAGGCAGAGCAGTTGAGGAAGGTTGGGGTGATGGAGATGAAGTGCCTGAGATGATTAGTAAGATGTACACTGTGGGATAGACAAAGGAGTGACAACATCAGAGCAGAAGCCAAAGTAGTTACAGCTACATGCAAGACCAGGAAGAGCAGATTATGATGGTTCACTTAGATGTGCAGGCAATTCAGAATACAAATTGGGAAAGCAAATTTGGGAGAGAAAAAAAGAAGTCAAGAGGAGATAAGGATGTCTAGCCAAGAGACTGATGTATTGCATGAAAGAAGACCTACAACAACCAGGCATGACTTCCAAAAAAGGTAGGAAAATCATCCTAAACTGTGAAAGGTATCTACAGTTGACACGGCACCTTGACCCCAAGTAAAAAAAATAAAATAGGAAAAGGAGCTGCTGCTGATAGTGGTGGTGGTTGTGATGAGTGCACGCACTACATACAGTGCATACAAATATCCATATGAAATAGTAATCTTACCCAGTATCAGGAACACCTTGGTCTAAGGTTGTTACAGACTTTTTCTAGTATGATATCTACTTAGTAGGTCTTGATTAGCAAACTACTTGCCACAAATGTAGCAAGCAGCTTACCAAGCTAAATAAAACACAAAAAGCACTGAAGGTTTTCAGCTTTAAATGCAAATACAGCATTTCTGAATGCTGGTACTGCATTATCGCTCAATTGATATCTGCCAGTCATCATCACCTAGTCATTATCTGCCAGTCATATGTCCTAACATCTTGCATCCAGACAGCATCAGGAAGAAAATTTCCCTCTATGGTACCATTTGCTACTGTCAGGCTTGCTCATACCATAAAAAAGAATTTTACTCTGCTGATCACGTATCAGGTTCCGAATGGACTGATATCTTTGTCATTCTCAATAAATAATGTGCACTATGTTTATTAGGAGATGTGGGGGGAAACTGTGTGGGTAGTTTAGGAAGATAAAAAGAAATTCAGCAAAAAAGAAAGTAGAAAAACACAAGACATGCAAGCAGGATAGCAAAATAAATTGATGAACACATAGCGCTCCTAAGAAGTTATTTTACAGATGCAATGGAAAAGCAGTGACAGAACAGTGAGGTGTTAGAAAATAGCTGGATTTAGTGATTATGGTGGGGGAGATGACTTATTTTAGCCAGAGGGACACCTTCCTGAATGTGATCTTGAAGAAATTGACTAACTGCAAAACTGTTACAGCAGCAACATTTGTTGCCATTAAGTAGTTCAATAGCTCCCTGAGCAGCAACACCCAACCACCTACCCCCCCAACCTGAGGTTACTGAAAAGCTCAGTGCTAATGCTGTTTAAATACTTAATACTTCATTTGCTTTATTTCATTGATACTTAACATATAAATTGATGAGTACTTACTTGGTGAAATATGCCAAAATAAAAAAAATGCCACTACAGCAGCAGGCAACAGCTATAAAACTGCTATACATTATATTGTACTTACTTAGAAGAATTCCAGAATAAATTATTGTTAAAAAATTGCAGGAAAAAGAGTTTGTCACAACCTCCGCAGTGCCTACCTATACTCTGGAGATGTTTATAGATGTGTATGTATATACACACACACACACACACACACACACACACACACACACACACACACATATATATGCGTATATTGATATTGCATTAATAATCAAGTTGCCAATACGTAACTATAGAACTTTGATCAGCTCTCATGAACTTCCTCTGCCCACTAGGGAAGCTGGTCCATGTGGCATCTCTGCAGGCCTTCATACCAAAACATGGCCTTATAATAAAAACTCATTCAAGCTGGGAAATATTTTAGTCTCTCTAAGGCACCAGTATGGGGCTGTGCCCTGAGGTCTCAAAGAAGAATTAATTTCTGTAGTCAGAAATGCAGAATGATATGTAAGGTATTGACTATGTTAATATAATCTGAGATAACTAAACATTGGGAGTAAGACACTATAGACACTAACCATATTTGAATGGATGATTTTGTACAAGTGTACATTGCAGACACTTTCCTTGATCAGGTGTCCTATTCCCATCAGCCATCCTAGCCACCTCATGGTGGTCTATTAAAATTCCAGACAGACATCTCTTTATACCGTTGTTGCATTCATTAGACATTGCACCCATTTCTAAAAACTGATATATATTTTCAGCTTACTTGTTGACTGCTTACATTCTTACTACATATGCTGCTTGGTGTGCCATGTTACATATTTCAACTGCTTTTTAAATAATTGCCTTTTCATTTCTTTACTTACTAGTTATTTTTAATCTGTCATTGTGTGCATGTGTGTGTGTGTGTGTGTGTGTGTGTGTGTGTGTGTGTGTGTGTGTGTGTGTGTGTGTGTGTGTGTGTGTGTGTGTGTGTGTGTAACTCATACCTCTTAACTGTACAGATTTTTGCAGAATGTCCAGATTTTTGTCTTTTATTTTTGGTCCATTCTTCATAAAATTGTGACTTTCTGGCAAATTAGTGGCAAATCCTTAAAGATTAAAGTTAGAAAATAATGACAGACATTTGAGTTTCAGACTTAATACCCTTCAGAAAATGCACAGTAATGCAAAATCAGTTATTCTATCAACTTTCTAAGTTTGTAAGAGCAATATTTGAAAATTGTTCCTATTTTTGAGCCTCTGTCCCACTTTTATTTATGGCTTTGTCCAGATTTCTTGTTCTAAGAGTTTGAGAGGTATGGTGTGTGTGTGTGTGTGTGTGTGTGTGTGTGTGTGTGTGTGTGTGTGTGTGTGTGTGTGTGTGTGTGTGTGTGTGTGTGTGTGTGTGTGTGCATGTGTGTGTGTGTGTGCGTGTGTGTGTGTGTGTGTGTGTGTGTGTGTGTGTGTGGGTGTGCGCATTGTGTGTATGTGCATGTGTGTGTGTGTGTGTGTGTGTATATATATATACGTGTGTGTGTGTGTGTGTGTGTGTGTGTGTGTGTGTGTGTGTGTGTGTGTGTGTGTGTAATGTTTTAAACTGTACTTCTCTATGTATGCTTTACGTCTTTGTCATTGCTTATTATATTATAGAGCTTATCTTTATCATCCTAGTCCTCTGCAGAAAGGGGTATTTTAATTGCTCTGTCAAACTAGCCTGATTAAAAAAGCAAGCAAATAAATCAATAAATGAATCTGTTCTCTTATGTCTACATCCCATGGCACATGGGCTGGTTACTTTACTGAATTTTTCTGACAATAAACATTATGCAACTACAGCTGGGAACATTATTTACTCTTTTCACTACGGTAGACTTAAGCGCAGCAGTGTCCTGCAACTGTTCTGTCTTTGCTGGCAGGACTGTTTGTGATTTTGTTGTTCAGGAACACCATATCCTGGTATCTTCTATTTGTAAAGTCAGGAGACATGACCAGTGCAGAAGACGTGTCTAGTAAATCAAATCACACCTCCCATAATATCACTAATGACAATCAACACTACAGAGTTTTAATTTCTAAATCCAGCTAACTGATGGCTCAAGGGGAAGGAAGATCAGTTTAGATATGGGATCTCTAATGGTCCCCTAAAGTGCCTTCAACTTCACAAAATCAGTACATTTTCTTCAACATCCAACCATCAACATCAGCAGCATTGCAGCTGCTTGTAGTATAATTAAAAATAAACAGTCCATAATTAAAAGCAAAAAACACTTATTTTCATGTACTACACCCAAGAGGAAAAACTGATACGTTTTGCTTTAAACAGCTTTGCGCCCTTTATAGAGAGGGAAATAACTAGATAGTTGTTGCAGAAGAAACCTTTTTTGATTTGTTGAATTACTTTTTTACGAAAGTACAGGTACAGGTAATAGCAGTGCTCTAAATCACTTCCAAACAAAGCCTGTCCAAAAAAATGCAGTAGACAAATGTAAAGAATGAAAAGAGCCTCCAAAACGTCATACGCTGAGTAATAACAGTAGTGTAGTTGTTATAGTCCAAACAACACTAATCTTGACACTGCATTTAATGTCTTACAATATATGCAAAGGTGATAGAAAACACCACTACAGTAGGGCGTCTTTTTATTTATTTATTTATTTATTTATTTAACATTTGTTGATGGTTCTGGAATGGACGGAATTAAAACAGGAAGAGAAAAAAATATTTACCACCAGGACAATACTCTTAATCCAAAAATTAACATTTGTTCCAACTTTAAGAGATTATTCACTGACTCTCAGAAATGGAATTAACAGAACAGAGACCCACAGAAGCGAACCCATGCAAGCCATTGTGCATGCATCTGGATCACTGTGAATCATATCATTTTTTATTGCTGTCCATAACATGCTACCAAATTCTTTCCTTAATGACTCATTTTGTATTCCCAGTACAAAACCTTTTGTAGACATAAAAGATAATTAGTCAGCCACAAAAAGGGAAAGGTCATGTATTTTTTTATCCGCAAATTCTTACCAGGTGTTAAAAACTTTCACTTGTCAACCTCTGTTGCCATGTGATTTCAAACCTTAAAACCGAAGACTTCTTTTATGAAACGCTGTTAAGCCAAATCGCATGTCAGTGTTTTTCAAGTACTTTAGTTATCTGCATTGAACCAAAGCTGAACTCTGTAGTGAAAACAAGGACATGGGCAACACTGTGATCTTAATGCTGGACACATAACAAATCTTCTCTATTGTTATTGATTACCCTAACATATGGTTAATGAGCATTTGCCTTAGGGTAACCTCTACTGGCTAACTTCACCATCATTTCTCAGAATCTGACATCAAAAGTGTAATCAGTATTACAATTCCAGTGAGGCCTCAGGAGCAACCCATATGGAATGACATCAGTTATACGGGTATGGAGTATATTGCCTGCCTGCAGGTATATGGGAACAACACTTGAGTTTCTGTACAGATCTAAAATAATGTTGCCAGATGAAATATTATCAATTAAACCTAATTCTAAATAAATTATCTTAGATGACTGAAGATTAAATGTGAAAACAAAACTCCACAAGATGAGTCAGTTATTGTTCAAAACTATTGCCCCCATCTCAGTGGAATGATTTCAAATAATAGCACTGTCAATAAAAATGTTTCTGCAAAACAATATTGCTCAAAAATACATTTTCTTCCTAATGTATGAAAACTATCTCAAAGAATCCTGCAAACAGGCTATCATGATAGATGCCAAAGTGGCAGTATCCATATCTCTGAAATGAATTTGCATGAAAAACAGTAATCAGTACTTTCAGAAAACACATTTGATATAAGAATATACTGCACTGTATAGTACAAAAGGACTATCAAGAGATCCATGAGATAAGAAAGAACTATCTGAAAAGGATGATACACCATTAAAATAAACTTATGTGGAACTGATGCTTTCTGTATCTAGAGTTAATCAACAGTAGGATGCATGACAGATTCAGTTCTGCAGAAAATAAGTTAAAGCAAATAGTTCCTTTGTAGTTGTAAAACTTGTTTAAAGAACCCAGGCATGATCTTAGAAAAGTTCTTCATAAAAACAGAATTACCATGGGAATCCAATGCATCTAGCTATTATTGTAATTGCATGAAGGAAAAATAAATTATAATTGGATGGCCAGACAACAAGAAGAAGAATTTTAAGTAATATAGTTAATGGCACCATATGAATTAAACTTGTTAGGGAGACAGCACAAATACTTTTCAGAAATGTCTCCAATGACATCCACGTTATTCAGTATGCACACGACTCACCGTTCCTTAATAATGGAAGGCACTTCTAAGAGTAATCATAACAGACTTCAAATCATTGTTGACAAAATAATGTGGCTTGCTGGCTCTGCTGTCTCTTAAGTTTCTATAAAAATCAAGTGTAAACTCTTCTGCTCCCAATAAATAACTGGGGTGAATACTGTCCCTTTGCTTCACAAAGAGCCCATTGATTTTTCACATCTACAATATCTATGTGTATACAGTTTACCATTGTGTTATTTATCCATCCATCTGGCAACCCTTTTTCACATTTTTGCACATGGGATTGGAGTGTCACTTCAACAGTGACAATCATCTAGAGCCAAATTTTATAGCATTGGTGTTTATAACATACTAAAATTTAAATTGCAAATATCCCTAGTTTCTTAAGTCAACAATTAAGAATGATCTATAAGACTAAGGGATATTTCACTTCTGAGGCACATGCTGTGAGGCCATTTGTGTACCAATTCTTGTCCTGAGACTAAATTTTCAGTTTCTGCAATGTTTTTGATATAGCCATTGTGATGTTGGTCATTTGTCCTCCTCTTCTTGTTTCACCAGTGAGTCACAGTGCCATGTACAGCTGATTCACTGTAACCACTAAGTACCTTCTTTATGTGCCACTTTACAGTTCACACTTATGTAAACACTCAAGAGGAAAGATAAATCTATGAATAGTACATCCTAACTTTTATTGGGTCATTTCCAACCTCATAGAATTAAACTGTACCTCATTAAATTCTCCTTCACTCAACACACATAAATTCCATGCTGTGTACCTGTGACAGATTGCAGTGGACTTTTTAACCAGATTGTTTAACGAAATCATGGAAAGTGAGGGGATGCCTGAGGAGTGGAGAAGAAGTGTATTGATACTGATTTTTAAAAATAAGGGTGATCTGCAGAGCTGTAGTAACTACAGAGGGATAAAACTGATAGTCACAGCATGAAGTTATGGGAAAGACTAGTGAAAGCTAGGTTAAGAAGGGAGGTGATGACTAGGGATCAGCAGTATGGTTTTATGCAGGAAAGAGTTTTACAGATGCAATGTTTGCTCTGAGGGTGTTGATGGGGAAGTATAGAGAAGGTCAGAAAGAGTTGCATTGTGTCTTTCTGGACTTAGAGAAAGCATATGACAGGGTGCCTAGAGAGAAGTTGTTGTATTTTATGAGGAAGTCAGGAGAGGCAGAAAAGTATGTAAGAATGGTACAGGATATGTACAAGGGTAGTGTGACAGAGGTGAGATCTGCAGTGGGAGTGACAGATGCGTTTAAGGTGGAGGTGGGGTTACATCAAGGATCAGCTCTGAGCCCTTTCTTATTTGCAATGGTGATGGACAGGTTGACAGATGAGATCAGACAGGAGTCCCTGTGGACTAGGATGTTTGCAAATGACATTGTGATCTGTAGTGAGAGTAGGGAACAGGTTAAGGAGACCCTGGAGAGGTGCAGATATGCTGTAGAGAGGAGAGGAATGAAGGTCAGCGGGTCTAATACAGAATATATGGGTGTGAATGAGAGGGAGGACAGAGGAATGGTGAGGATGCAAAGAGTAGAGGTGATGAAGGTGAATACATTTAATTACTTGGGATCAACAGTTCAGAGTAATGAAGCATGTGGAAGAGAAGTGAAGGAGAGAGTGCAGGCAGGGTGGAGTGGGTGGAGAAGAGATTTGGGCTGATTTGTAACAGATGGGTACCAGTAAGAGTGAAAGGGAAGGTCTACAAGATGGTAGTGAGACCAAATATGTTATATGGGTTGGAGACGGTGGCACTGATGAAAAGACAGGAGTCAGAGCTCGAGGTGGCAGAGTTAAAGATGTTAAGATTTGCTTTGGGTGTGACAAGGATAGACAGGATTAGAAATGAGCATGTTAGAGGGTCAGCTCAGGTTGGACGGTTTGGTGACAAAACCAGAGAGGTGAGACTGCATTGGTCTGGACATGTGCTGAGGAGGATGCTGGGTATATTGGGAGAAAGATGCTAAGGATGGAGCTGCCAGGTAAGAGAAAAACAGGAAGGCCTGAGATAAGGTTTATGGATGCAGTGAGGGAGGACATGCATGCGGTTGGTGTGACAGAGCAAGATGCAGAGGACAGGAAGAAATGTAAACAGATGATCTGCTGTGGCAACCCCTAATGGGAGCAGCCAAAAGAAAAAAAGAACACAAAGTACCTCCCTTAACATACATGCATACATTCATCCATGCCCATGATCTCTTCAGTCAACATGCATACACCATCATCTCAGAATCTGTTCTCTCCACATGCCTGTCCCATGCACGCAGAGCCTCCCCCAGCATGCGTATACTACCTCTCTCAACATGCATACATCACCTGCTTAAACCCACCCCCCTTAAATATACCACCCCTCCAGGACTTTTGTCAACATATACGTATCACTTTCTCGGGACCTCCATTCACATACATACACCATCTAGCACAGACCTCCCTCAACATACATATAACACCTGTCCACTACCCTCAATATATTTGCAGCCCCTGCCCATGACCTCACATCAGATAATTACATGGTCCAAAGAGAACTAAGTCTTTGTCCTTCTCCCCTCTGACAGAGTTTACAGATGGCTGTATCCTTTATGCTATCTTTGGTTGTGGAGCAAATCACAATCATATATCTCTGAAGAGCTGATGCTGTAACTTGCGCTTTTTCTAATAGAATATAGCAGTAGCTTTGCTAATTTATGCATAGCTTCTCCACTGTATATGTTAATAGACATTATTTTATTAGATTCTGTCACAGTGACTCTACTCAAACTCAGAAAAGACATTTAATCTCCCCTCAGTATTAAACAAATACATTGTGCCTCCACATAAGCTGCCATGTACATAAAAAGACTGACACTTCTGCACCTCCTCACCTTCAACACACACACACATGCACACACACACACAAATACACACACACATACGCAAACCCACACACACACACTTGCACGTGCACACACACACGCACACACACAAACTTAAAAATCATCAAGATATGGCTTGGCACATTATTCTTCTACTTTTAATGTATAGACAGAATTAAATGATGTTTTCCTTTTGCATTTAATCTTAACTCCCATTAAATTAATAATACATTTTTAATGTTCAAAGTTCACAAAGTTTTCAGACTTAGTTGGGCCTCCCCTGAAATATTTCCTGAGATCCAGCAGGACTCCCCAGAAAACTATGTCCATAGAATCAGAGGGATGCTGACCTCACCATTTGATAAACAAAGATGTAGACTGATAGTCTATGCATATATAAATCAAAAGTCATTTGTTGCATTGTTGTGGCGATCCTTCCATAGTTAACTTATGCATGTTTAGCTCTTGCTCCACAACATCCTAATAAGCAGTCATTCATCTTGCCTATTACACTTTTACTTCTCCAACTGGTCTGTTCCACTCCCATTAATCCTTTCTTTTATTATCATCCGTTTGTTTCATGAGTCTGATATCTCAGCACAAGTGCCTCTTAGCAGGGATAGCCAGCAAAACTGGTTAAAATTGCTCAAACTCACTGATCTCGTTATTGGTTGTGACTCTAAAGGCATTGATAAAGGTTTCCAGCAGTATGAGGAAAGGTGCACTAGTGTTTGTTTCTTTTTTCAGTTAGATAGATACGTCATTTATCATTGTATATCTGGACTGCATGTTGTCCAATAAAATGGCCTGTCTATAATTTTTTTTTTCTTGCCTGTTACCTTCCCAAACCTTGAGGAGATTCCAGACTCATCACACTGACCACGTGTTGGATTCTCTCATAAATCAACAGACCTCTTCCCCATGTCCACTACCTAAGCAAAGAAACAAAAATGCATTTACTGACACTTTCTTGCTTGGTATGTAAGAAATTAGCTACTCTTTTCCCATAGAATGCTGTATAGGTTCATAGGTTCATAGATAGGTACTAGGCTATTGGCCATAGGGCCTATATAAGCCTAGCCAAAAAATGTATCCTGGCTTTCGCCACCCAAGAAAATTATTTTCCTGTGCCCCTGTCAATCAGAGCCACAGTAGTGATCCCTGGGGTGAATTTTCTATTTCCTATCCAATCATCAAGATTTTTCTTGAAGAGTGCTAATGAGGAGCTCTGTTTGACATAGATAAGTAGTCTGTTCCAGAGTATGGGAAGTCTCTGGGACTGAAATCTATCCCTCCAGCATGTTCTGTTTATTGTGGTGAAAAGGTTTAGGTCCCTAGAGTGAGTAGCTCGGAGGGATTGGGATTTCTTTAAGTGGAGCATGTCCAACAGCTCTGGGTTTGACATTGCTTTGTATGTTAGGCAGAGATTGCCTCTGAGTAGGTGATATGCAATGGAGTAAAGCTGGAGTTTTTTAAGACGGTCTGCGTAGGGCATCTGTTTGAGGCCAGTAATACTCTTTGTGAGGTATTTCTGTGGCCTTTCCAGTTGTTGTAGATGTCTTGTGAGGTACATACCAAAAGGGGCATTGTACTCTATAATGGGTCTAATGAGTGATGTGTAGAGTGGAACAATGACCTCTTTTTTTCTGGATGAGAAACCTTTTGTGATGAGGTGAGCCACGTAGAAGGATTTCCTGACCTCTGTGGTGATGTGATTATCAAAGGAGAGACTACTGTCCACCTGTGTCCCAAGGTCTCATCACATTTTCAGCATTAAGTAGACTACCAGCTATGTGGTAGTTCATGGGTACAGAGTTTTTACCAAAGGGGATGACAATACACTTTTTGGCATTGAGCTTCAGGCCATGGCTTTGTCACCAGGCATCTGTCTCAGTGAGGCCCTTTTGTAGGATGTCCACATCGTTAGGAGTTTCGATTATGGCTCATAGTTTGCAGTCATCTGCAGACTTTGTTAGCCAAAGACCTTCTGTGTTAGCCTGTACTTCAGAGAAGTAGATACCAAACAGGAGAGGACCCAGGACTGAACCCTGTGGTACTCCACTTGTCACTGGTCTGAAGTCGGATTTGGAGTCTGCTACTTTCACAGTGTGGGTTTTGTCAGTGAATCAGTTGGCAACCCATCTTGTGACATAGGGATTTATACCTAGTTTAGTGAGCTTATCTATGATTCCAGAGTGGGGGTGGTGTTGAAAGCCTTGGTGAGATCTAGATAAGTTGTGTAAACCACCTTACCCTCATCTATGGCTTTGGTGACTGCTTCAAAGAAGTCAGTCAGGTTTAGGAGACATCATCTGCCTTTTACAAACCCAAACTGGGTAGGGTCCAGAGTTTGGAGATTACTAATGTCTTTGTTTATAAGTTCCATGATGATACATTCCATGGCCTTACAGACCAGGCTCGTCAGGCTAATGGGGCGGTAGTTCCCAGCGTCCGGCGTGACTCCCCCTTTGTAGGGTGGGATAACCATTGCGGTGTGCCATTCAGTGGGTACAAAGCCTGAGGTGAGGCTATGATTGAAAACGGTACTTAGGTAGGGTGCCAGTTCATTCTGTAGTTCGTGTAGAACGCAGCCTGGAATATTGTCAGGTCCCATGGATGCTGTGTTCTTGGTTTAAGAGAGTGTGATTTTTACCTGTGCAGCCATGATTACAGGAACTTTGCATTCTTCCAGTATAGAGATGGGCCCTCTAGTGGGGTGAGAGGGGGGTAAAGTTAGCACTGAACCTATCTGCCAGGATGTTGGCAATATCAGTTGGTTCTGTATATTTATTGCCATTGTGCTGTAACTCAGAGTAGATCTGAGTGTTGCCATTGAGATTCTTGACATAGCTATAGAATGCTTTGTGGTTGTCTTTAGAGTCAGTGGCAATTTTCTTTTCATAACTAGCTTTGGAGGATTTTATGAGGGATCTCAGCTTCTTACTGAGGTTGACCAGGGAGTTCCTCCAGTCATGGGATTTTACTCTTTTTTACAACAGTTTCTTTCTTCTGCTGTAGAGTTTGTTTATGGCAGAGGACTACCAGATTGGCTTCCTTTTTTTGGAGGATAGCATCTTGGTTCTATTAGGGATAGCATGATCCATGTATTCGTGTAAGTGCTTATAAAGTGCATTTGTGTAGGATTCATCAGTGGTACCTCTATTGTCCATCTGCATGGGTGTCATGAAGTTTGCCACTTCTGTCTTAAGAAGTGTGAAGTTGGCTTTGGAGAATTTTTTTACGGTGGTTTCCATAATTGGGGGTGGGGTTGGTATGTGGATGTCTAGGGTGATTAGCTTGTGATCAGATCTGACCAAAGAGGAATTGACCTCTGATGTGTAACAATAGGAAAATAACACTAAATCAAACCAAGGCCCATTTCTCACCTTCTGCTCCTGTACAGCCATGACCTTGACATCCTCTTGTAGTAACCCCTGCTGCGGATGATGTCTAGAAAGGAAAAGGTCTAAACTCTTTTATATATATATACTGGGTCTATATTCTAACAGCGAATGCTTAAAATAGCAAACGCTGTATAATTGACCCTTAAAAATCGAAATGGCAAAATGCTGAACACACGGAACAGCGATTTTTTTCCCAGGGAAAAAAATTGCTGCTCCGTAAAAAAGAAAACCCCGCAAACACAAAATAAAGTGGGGGGCTTCACCCCCCCCTCTCCGATGTGGGGAGCTGTGCTCCACACACACCGCCTACTTAAATATACCAACTATGAGATCGCACCACAGTGGAGGAAATGACAAAGTCCCGAAAACGGCACAGTGATTTTTTTTTCCTGGGAAAAAAATTGCTGTTCCGTGTGTTTGGGATTTTGCGGTTTCAATTTAAAATGGTCGATCAAACAGCATTCGCTATTTTAAGCATTCACTTATATAATATGGAACCTATATACTCCCTCACTGCATTTATTATTCACCTTTAGCTTGGGACAATCTGCTAACTACTTCCCTATCTTTGATGTACCCTGTTCTGTTTCAAAAACATAACACATACTAATATCCATCTCATTTGCTAAAGCTTCAGAGTGGGACAACAATGGTGCAAATGGGGATTACACACAACTTCTTAGAATGGCTTCCAAGACCACTGTTTGCCTTCTTGTCTGCTGTCTTTTTTAGCAATGCCACAGTATATGAGATCTAATTAAAGTGAAAAGCTACAGACCCATAGCACTTGTGTCCATTATTTGCAAGGTTTTGGAAAAAAACAGTGAATCAGCATGCCCTAGAATATTAAGCACATATGACAAGTTATATAATCAGCATGGCTTTTGCTGAGGATCTGGAATCAAATCTTCCTGATATCGACTCCCCAAATTGACAATTCCTCAAAAAATGTTTACATTACTTTGCTTGTTATAATATCACAACAGTGTGACATTTTTTCACCCTTACAGCATGTTTCTCTTCCCCACCACAATTTTGCAACAATGATGTTAGTATAAATAAGGAGGATGTAAAGCAAAGACCCACATGGAGGATTTGGAGGAGGTTTTCTCCCGCCCTACAAAACTAAAAACCTTGTTTTTCTTGTTACCTGCTGGTGTGTGTGTGTGTGTGTGTGTGTGTGTGTGTGTGTGTGTGTGTGTGTGTGTGTGTGTGTGTGTATGTGTCATGCTCAGTGAGTTTTATTAAGACAATCTGTTCTCTGGGGATTTGGGCAGATTTCAAAGGGACCCTGTCAGCACCGTTCTATACACGTTTGGTTATTTGGCATCCTGCTGTATCTGTAGCTCTACTGGACAAAACTCTATGTCTGAAACTTCAATGCAAGATATCACATTTTGTTTTTTAGTGTGTTACAGTAAACCTGATAAAAACCAAGCTATGCTCTTCAGGGATCAGACTATACCAAACAAAGCATGCCCCTGATCTGTCAGTATTTGCATGATCATATATTTAAGTATTTTATTGTCTGTCTGCATCAACATGTTAGCTTTGTAACACCCTTTCATTACATTATCACTTCTCACCACAGACAATGCGGTGATTAACACAGAACTGATATGATGCTGAACCATAGTGTTAGAATTCCATCATATGCAATGACCATTTCAATCACCTGAGGTTTGGCCAGCTGTGGTTTACATGGCATGACCCTCTTATCCAAAAATACTGCAAACTTAACTGTCTAAAAAAAAAACAAACATGACCAACAGTAGTAATAAAACAATAAAACACCAAAAATACCACTAAAGTGAGGAAAGGAATTGAGAAAACCTTAGGGTAATAACAATTTAATAGCCGCTTTTGTCAACCAAATTACTTCTTCAGAATTACAACACTAAAAATTCATACCACTTAAATATTTCAACAGACCTATCACATTTAAGAACTAATTAAATCTTTAATTAAACAATCAATTAAAAAAATAAGTATCTTAAAGACAAAGAAGTATAAAATGGTGAACCCTATACAAAAGCTAAATATGCCTTATTCTTCATTCAAATTAAGCCTTCTGTTATTCAAAAAACACTTACATCCTGGGTGTTTGTCAGTTCCAAACTTTGGAAGAAGACACCAGGACTGTTATAGCTTGCAATGTTCCTACCAGTGTTCCGGGTCCTAACAAAGTAGTTATTAAATTTAATTATGTTTCTTCTATCCCGAACCTTGAATGAAAGGTCAAAAGTTGTTTGTTTGTTTGTTTGTTAAATTTAACTGTTGAGGCTGCCCACTAAAGTGTGCTAGCCTGTGTAACTGATTTATTACTGTTTCCTGCATTTCTGTGTGCTTTCTATCTCAAAAACAAAAAAAACAAAAAAATATCCTTGTTTTCCTGCCTCTCCTCGACTAGTTTAGACCAGTATACAGGCTTTGCTGTATTCTGGGCTGTGGTGTAGTTCCTGTGTTGTCCATTGCCTTACTTGGATAGAAGGAAGTTTCTTTGCTCACCAGTGGGAGTGGGGAGCCTTGAGCAGCCTATCTGTCCCTGAAGGAGTGACCTCAGCACAAGAGCTTGTAGTAATTGGTTGTTTAGGACCATTTCTAGCTCTTTTGAATTTCCCTGTTTAAAATCCGCCTCTGAGCGTTTTTTTCTGGCTATACTACTCAGCAACAGCTCCTCGTGGTCCTGCAGAGTGGTCCTAGCAGCAGAGAACTGAGAAAAGCAACTACTTTCCTGATTTAAGTATTTTTTGCTGTTTTTTTACCTGAATACCATCCCTTGCTTACTTTGAACAAGCTTAAACTGTTTTTTTAACTGTTTGTTGCATTATATATTATCTGCACTTAAAGTTTCATTTAGTCGAAAATTGGTCGAAAGTTGTTTGTTTGTTTGTTAAATTTAACTGTTGAGGCTGCCCACTAAAGTGTGCTAGCCTGTGTAACTGATGTATTACTGTTTCCTGCATTTCTGTGTGCTTTCTATCTCAAAAACAAAAAAAAAATATCCTTGTTTTCCCACCTCTCCTCGACTAGTTTAGACCAGTATACAGGCTTTGCTGTATTCTGGGCTGTGGTGTAGTTCCTGTGTTGTCCATTGCCTTACTTGGATAGAAGGAAGTTTCTTTGCTCACCAGTGGGAGTGGGGAGCCTTGAGCAGCCTATCTGTCCCTGAAGGAGTGACCTCAGCACAAGAGCTTGTAGTAATTGGTTGTTTTGTACCATTTCTAGCTCTTTTGAAGTTCCCTGTTTAAAATCTACGTTTGCATGGCTTTGTGCGTTTAGCATAGCAGCGTTAAACAAGGTTAAACTTTTTCTGGCTCCGCCAAGTCTGCTCTTCAAATTTTCCCTTAAGAAAGCTCTACTCTTATAATAATCAGTCTAATCGCTTTATTATAAGCCTAGCACTTGTTCTCAAAACCTCTCTTCTAAGTAAGCACTCGCTAACTAAAGTAAGCACTACATCCACCTACCTTCACTGTGAGTACCCACTTCCCTTAAAGGCACAGCACTCCTTTATAATATTCTAGCATGTCAAGTGGTAGATTACTAGCATCCTCTCTGGTTCAGCTGGTTAATCTGGGCATCTTGAGACAATGCTACAATTGTCTCATGTACACAGACAACCCTCTCCTCCTCCCAACAAACACAAATACATGTGAGAGATGCAACTATATAGCCAAACTGGAGGCTGAACTCTCTCAACGCAGGACTGGCAAGACCAGACAGGAGGAGAAGGTAACCACACACACACCAAACCCAGTCCCACATAGACCTACCACAACTGCAAACCAAACACATAATAATACAAAGACATACTCGGAGGCTCTAACAAAAAACTTACCAAAACAACAGAGGCTCCCAAAGCAGACACCCAAAAATCCACCACCTCAAAACATAACACATGCAATACATACTTCAATAAATCAGTGTGTCAAACAATCACAGCCCTTAATGCCAAATACCATGCCTGATACACGTTCCGCTTGCCAGGCTGAACAAGGAGAGGGTAATGGTGAGCTGCCTATCAGGAGCTAGGATCCGCCACATAACACACGCATTCAGGTCACTCCAAAGCAAGTACAAATATGACTCCATCATTGTCCATGCCGGCGTGAATGACCTGAGATGTACCTCCCTGGACTACATGAAAAGAGACATAGAGGAGCTCTCTGATTATGTAGCCCAGGCTGGTATGACCCTGACCCTGAGCAGCATCTTGCCCTCACCAAGAATGATGCCACAATACAAAGACAAAACGATCAGCTTTAATAATTGGCTCAAATACTGGTGTCATTCTAGGGGGATCCAATGTCTGTCTGCTTGGGATGCCATGCTGGACAAGCCATGCTGCTTCGCAAGGGACGGCTTGCATCTGTCACCACTGGGCTTCCGGATATTGGCTAAGGCTCTTACCTCCCCCATAGTGCCTTTTTTAGGCAAGGCTCAAAAGACAAACCCACCTCCTTAGAAAACAAAAATGAAAAAAAAATTAAGGGTAATGCTGCTCAACGCCAGAAGTCTAAATCTCAAGATGCAGGCTCTCGAAGCACTCCTCAGTATGGAGAACATCAATGTCTGTGCAGTAACTGAAACCTGGTTCAAGGCTCCTGAGAGCACCCCAGCGCTACCAGGCTATACCTCTTATCATGCTTTTCGGCCCCAAAACTCGGGCCAAACCAAAAAGGGAGGGGGAGTGTCCATATTCATCAAGGACACCCACACCTCCAGGTTAGTGGCAATACATGAAGCATCAGAGACCATCCAGGTGCAACTAACCGTAGGCAAAACTGCTATACAACTGGTAGCATGTTACAGACCACCCTCCCAATCTCAGGAACCCCATTCAGCCTTCCTGAAGACATTGGAGGATATGAATGTCTCACCAAACACCATCATATTGGGAGACTTCAACTACCCTAACATAGACTGGGTGCATTATTCTATTCCAAACACCCTAGCCCAAAGGTTCCTGGAATTCATAAATTCAAATGCAATGGAACACCTAGTCACCTCTCCCACAAGGGGAGATAATATACTAGACCTGATCATCACAAACATGGGGACAAAGTGCTCCACACCGGAAGTATACCCCTCACTAGTGAGATCTGACCACAAACTAATCACCCTGGATATACATATCCCACCTCCACCCCCAACACAAAAGACTACAGTGAAAAACTTCTCAAAAGCTGACTTTACACTTCTTAAAACTGAGATGGTATCCTTTAAGCCCACTGGGCCAGTAGAAACCACATCCCACAATGCAGAATCCTTCACAAATGCTTTCTACAGACATCTCCAAGAATGCATGGATCATGCAATCCCAAATAAAACCAAGACCCTCTCCACCAAGGGCAGGCATCCTGTCTAGTGGACCCCAGCTATAAACAAATTGTATAACAAAAGAAGGAAGCTACTGCACGACAGAGCAAAATCCCATAAAGAGAAGGCATCTCTGATCAGCACTAGTAGAAAGCTACATTCTCTCATAAAAACATCCAAGGCCAACTTTGAGAGAAAAATCGCTATGGACACTAAAGATAACCACAAGGCCTTCTTCAGCTATGTTAGAAACCTGGGCGGAAACCCTCAGATATGTTCAGAGTTAGTTCACAATGACAAAAAATACACTGAACCCACAGATATTGCCAACATTCTGGCAGACAGGTTCAGTGCAAATTTCTCCCCTCCCTCACCCCCAAAAGAAGAAATACTTATCCCAGCTGAATGTAACCTCCCTGTCATCTCAGGTGTCCAGGTGAGAACCGCCCTCAGCAAAGCTAAAAACACAACATCAATGGGACCTGACGGTATCCCGGGTTGCGTGCTACGTGAACTCCAAGAGGAGCTAAACCCGCACATAAAAATGCTATTTAACCTTAGCCTTACTACAGGATATGTACCTGAACACTGGCGTACAGCAACAGTAGTCCCACTCCACAAAGAAGGCAACTCTACAGACCCTGGTAACTACCGCCCCATAAGCTTAACCAGCCTGGTCTGCAAAGCTATGGAAAGAATTATTATGGAACTCATAAACAGAGACATTGGGGACTTACAGACACTTGATCCCACCCAGTTCGGCTTTGTAAAGGGCAGATCCTGCCTTTTGAACCTGGTTCACTTTTTCAAAACAGTCACTAGAGCCATTGACGAGGGCAAAGCAGTCCATACAGCCTACCTGGACTTGGCTAAAGCTTTCGACACAATACCCCACTCTGGCATCATAGACAAGCTGAACAGCTTAAATGTAAATCCATATGTCACAAGATGGGTGGCAAACTGGCTAAAGGATAGAACCCATAAAGTCAAAATCACTGGAGCCATGTCAGACTCAAAGCCAGTCACAAGTGGTGTCCCACAGGGCTCTGTCCTGGGACCCCTCTTGTTCGGTTTATTTCTCAGATGTGAAAGCAAACATGGGAGGGTTGTGGCTGACAAAGTTTGCAGATGACTGCAAACTAGGCGCCATAGTCGATACACCAGCTGACACATACATCCTACAGAAAGGCCTCACTGAAATGGACAACTGGTGCCGGAGTCATGGCCTTAAACTAAATGCCAAAAAATGTATAGTCATCCCCTTTGGGAAAAACAAAGTAACCACAAATTATCACATAGACAGTAACCCACTGAGTACAGAAAAAGTAATCAGACACCTGGGGACCCAAGTCGATAGTGACCTCTTATTTGACACCCACGTTGCCAAAGTGGTTAGAAAGACTTTCTACCTTGCCCACCTTATCATGAAGGGATTCACATCCAGATCAAAGGAGGTCATTGTACCCCTATACTCCTCCCTTATCAGGCCCATGATTGAGTATAATGCCCCATTTGGTATGTACCTCACCCGGCACTTGCAACAACTAGAGAGACCCCAAAAGTACCTCATCAAGAGGATCAAGGGTCTCCAACATATGTCATATGCTGCCAGACTAAAGAAACTCCAGCTCTATTCAGTAGCATACCGCCTCCTCAGAGGTGATCTGTGCCTGACGTACAAGGCCATGTCCAATCAGGAATTGATGGACATGCTCCACCTCAAAAAATCCAAATCCATCAGACCCACGAGAGCTAAAGATTTAAACCTCAGCACAAATATGAATAGGACATGCTGGAGGGACAGATTCATAACTCAGAGGCTTCCCATACTCTGGAACAGAATCCCAGTTCATGTTAGGCAGAGCCCCTCACTGACTCTCTTCAAGAGAAATCTTGATGAGTGGATGGGAGATCGTAGGTTTACCCCAGGGGTCATCTCTGTGTCACTACTAGACAGAGGCACAATAAACTAATTCTATTATGTAAGGGGGTCTTCACTGTGTCACTACTAGACAGAGGCACAGTATTCTAAATCTACTCTGTACACTTTTGTACCATTACATGGGATGACGAAAGCCACATCACTATGGCTAGGCTTATAAATGCCCCAGGGCAGATAGCCTAGTACTAAACTATGAAACTATGAATGTGAGTCATTCAAAGAAGCAAGGCATATTTTCCAAGTCCCAAAATACCAGTGATAGGACTGCTATCAAAGAAAATTGTGTGGACCTAGGAAGATTACTTAAGGAATACCGAGCCATTATTATTGAGAATAAATATTTTGAACGGTGCCTGGAGTTAGGCATTGTTCTGAAAGGGCTCTGTTTTTTTAAATGTTCTAATGGCATTACCAGCTCTGACCCTTTTTTTTTTTTACTTTGACTGAGTTTTTCAATAATGCTGCTCTAGAACTTTTAAAACTGTTAATAAAAAATAATCTTGCTGTAAAGAAAGAGGTCAAAGATAATATTTTAATCGCTGACCTTCAATTACGTTGTTGAACAGTTTACCTGAACTGAACCATGAGTATGAGAATGCTCTGTATAATACCGAATGATTTGAGAAAACCATGACTTTTAGAAAGGGAAAGAAACTTAAGAGGGACAGTGATGCTTATGAAACCAAGTCTGCATATTTGTTCTTTGATTCTGCTTAGAAAAGGAATAAAGTGCCAGGATCGGTTAATGGGGGTTATTTTACTTTAAAAACTTTGGGAGGAAATTCAACAGTAAATCATCTTGTGTCTGGTACTTCTCATGACTTACGTGTAGATGATGTCATCACGTACCCTGTTGATCATCAGGAAGTGAATGAGAATAGAGATGGAGGCAAAGTCGCAGGTATTATTTAAGAATTGCTGTATAGTTTACATGACAAATGTAATAACATCAGAGCTAGACCAAAACCTTCTTTTCAGGGGAGAGGAGGGATGCATCGTATGAGTTGGTGGAGCTAGATGAGAAGACGGAGCAAGTCGGTCTCTTCAACAGACTATTAGTGAGTGGTCCCACTAAGATTTTTAATTTATCTAGTTTTGATTTACAGCCTGCTCATTTGAAAGTATTAGAAATGGGACTGAATTTTATTCTAACTTGCAGAGTTGATATTTCTCAGACTTTGGTGGACTTGAAATGCTTTGATAGAAAGCTAAATTTAAATTACGTTTTAAAAGATGTTAATTTACCTGTATTTTAAGTAAGTTTAAAAAGCCATCTAATTATAACCTGATGTTAACTAATAGACTGAAAGTATATAAGGGTGTTTGTGAAAAAGAGATTAGGGAACTACTTAATAAGAGATGCATTCATTCTGTTTATAATTTAACTATTGAGGAAAGAAGGGCTTTGAAAGACTTAAAATGATTTAGTCGGGGTTATAAAAGCTGATAAAGGGGGGAGGTGTTGGGTGTAATGAACCAAACACAATATATTTCAGCTGTAAAAAAAATATTAAGTAATCAGGATGATTATTCCCTGGTTTCAGTTAGTGAGATATACAAATGTTATCACAAGATTTCTTCATTTTTATATGACAGTTTAATGGAAGGGCATGTGGATTTGGAATTATATAACTTCCATTTGGTAGAGAATCCTCTGTTGGGTGTGATGTTTGGTATTACAAAGATCCATAAAGATCCCACTAACCTCCCTTTTAGACCTATAGTCTCTGCTCCTAACTATGTTACTAAAGGGATATCCCTTTTTTAGATGCAGGAATTAACCCTATCACACAACAACTTCATTCCTATATTAAGGATTCATAGGATTTTTTTAAACAAATTGAGATTTGCTGCATCCTATGAATTTGATTCTTGTAAAAATATTATGATTACTATTGATATTAGTTCCCTATTTACTGCTGTGAAGATATGTGAAGGCTGCCAGCCTAACTAGAAAGAATTTTGTAGATAATTATGTCATTTGTAAATATTAATATAAGTCACAGGCTTGTTCTCTTAAATGTGAATAGACTGTTTTGGATGTTGAACTGCAAAAATGTAACAACAGCACATTCTGCTGTAAGAAAGCTGATAAGTCAAGCATTTTATGACTGTTTTGATCTCAGGGCCAGGAGCCGTGGTTTCTGAACCAGCAGATTCTTTCTATTGTTTTGAGGCTAGAGTTAATTGCTAGATTTTACATATATAATGTCTTTAATTGCTGTTGATTCCTGACCAGGTGCAAACTTACTAAGAAATGTTAAAGTAGAGTTTCTGTTAGCCTGGAAAACCGGACAATTGTTAAGAATGGTGTAATTTAAAATGAGTCAGCAGGATGTATTATCAATTTAAAGGACTTTCTCAGAGACAGAGAGAGGGCATTCTGCAATTGTCTTCAGAACTGACCACTCACCAGCACTTGCTTTGCTCTGTCTGTAAGTAGGATCTTAGACTTTAGTGTCTCTCCTAGAAAAAGATAAATAATAGTAAGTTTAGTCTAGCTGCTTTCTATATTTATGTCAGAACTATTCTACGGTATTATTTTAAACATTTTCCTGTGATTTCTGAACTCTTGACTAGCACTGCGCTGAATTGTGGAGATTTGTCTTGTGTTTTTATTATTTATTAAACATTTTTAAATCTTTCAACTGTGGCTGTTTTGTGTAGAGGTAATTTAAGCTCTAAAGTACATTGCATGTATATAGTGACACTGTACAAAGCCACTCCAAATAAGACTTGCTGCTCAGTCACACTTACCATTTTATAATAATATTGAACAGTAATAATTGGACACCCTTTGGTAAGGGCCTTTTTATTAGCTGATAAGTAAGGGTCCTGATGGCAGTAATTACTACCTTATAGCCTAGACAGAAGGGGCACAGGTAGTGAACCTGTGCCAGCTTTCTGCAGGAGTGTCTGTGTGGTTGTATATAAATCATATCTCAAAGTGTATGTGTGTGTGTGTGTGTGTGTGTGTGTGTGTGTGTGTGTGTGTGTGTGTGTGTGTGTGTGTGTGTGTGTGTATGTGTGTCAGCTTCTTTGGCAGGGACACAAAGCACTGGTTGGGCAGAGAGAATGCTAGGAGGACTTGCCCTGGGACCCTGGCTAAGGACCCCACTCTATAGCTGAGCCAGTGGGGAGTCTTACTGGGGATCAGGAGAGAAAGGGAGAAACCAGCCCCATACTAACTGTGATCTTTGTGTGCTCTTAAGGAAAATTGTACTTTACTGTGTGTGTATTTGTTATCCTTCCCAATGTGGATGCCCCTTACTGGTGTTAGTTTGATTACTATTAATTGTTTAGCAGTGGTGGGATACCCACACCACATATTAATTGGTTGGCAATCGGCTTGTAGTGGTGCGGATAGTGAATTCCTGTAGCTTGTGTACAGTGATCACTGAATGTGCTTTTCTACTCTAAATCAGCCACATAGTGAATATTCAGTGTCCAAATTACAATTGTTTTATTTCTTTTGTTAGCTTAGTTAGGGAGAGCAGGCAAGCATGTCAGCAGAGGAGTATGGCAAGCTGTCAAGGAGCCAGTTGGCTGAGATGTGCCAGGCTAAGGGACTGGTGCATGGAAACCTGACTAAGGCAGAAATTATTGCAGCATTGGTCACAGCTGCATCAGAAAACAGCAATCAGGAGGATGATCAGACTGGCAGTGGAGGTGTACAACACTCAGAGAATGGGCAGCTCAAGTTTTCTGCAGAGGATGTAAACATCCATCTGGAGCTAAGGAGACTTGAGCTGAAGAACAGGCATTTGGAAACAGAAGCAGCAGAGAGACTGAGATGTCTACAGACTGAAGACAATGAGAAACTGCTATGCCTGGAGGCTGAGGAGAAGGAAATGCAGAGGCAGCATGAAAAGGAGATGCTGACTCTTCACCAGAGTCATGGAGGTAATGGGGAAGGGAATAACTGGACCCAAGAAGCACAAAAGGTCAGTGAATTTCTTCCACAGTTTACAGAGGGGAATAATTTTGATAGTTTAATTCATATGTTTGAGAGGGTATGCAAACAGTATGATGTTGACCAAAGGCTCTGGGTATGGTTCTTGACCCCCTTACTCCATGGTAAAGCTGTAACTGTGCTGTCTAAATTAACTGATCATGAATGTTTTGATTATACTGCTGTTAAGAATTGTTTGTTAGAATTTCTTAAGCTAACACCTGAAACTTATAGGAAAATGTTTCATGAGAATAGACGCAAGTCAGATGAAAGTGTGCATGAATATGTTGCTGAACTGAGCACTTATTTTCATAGCTGGGCAAGTGGATGTCAAGTCACCACTTTTGAAGGGCTGACAGACCTTCTGTTGAGGGAACAAGCCCTTAGCACTTTGCCTGAGAACATGAGGATCCAGTTAGCTGCTACACTATGTGCTACTTAAGATGAGTTGGAGAAGAAAGGAGACCTATACCTAGCAAGCAGGGTATCCCTGCACAGGAAAGGGACCCCCAGTACTGCTCATGGGTCTAAAAGAACCCATGATGGGCAGTCCAGACTGCCCCAACAGAATCTGCCAGTAGCAGGGGAAGCCACTAGTACAGGTACATGTCCAGGACCTAGGGTTAAATGTTTTGAATGCAACCAGTGAGGCCATGTGGCATACAGATGTCCATGGAGGCAAGCTGGGGAACAAAAGGTGAAAGAGCCAGTAAGTGGGAAAGACAAAATGCCAAAAGTAGGTTGTCTTGAGGCAACAGGGTTATGGAACTACCATCCTGCAGATGTCCTGATAAGGAAAGATTTTGATAATGCAGTGCCATGTGCAGTCAAGCTTGGAGACAAGCATGTAGGTCTGGTAGCCTGGGGGAGACCCAGTCAAACCGCATACTTGCAGCCAGGACTGGTGAGGTGGTTACTTCTGGGAGGGAGCTACTCTGTACCAGTGAGACTGGAGGTGAACCACTGCTGCTTGTGGGTACTGATGTTCCCTTGGGACAGAGTGACTGCAAAGGTAGAGGTGAGTAGTAGTTCCCAGGCTGACAGTGAGGCACCGCTGTCAGAAGATGCCAGGCTTCCTGTGGAATGGGAGCTTGAAAGGGTTACAAAGAGAGAGTTGAGACAGGCTCAGCTCTCAGTCCCTACATTACAAGATGGCAGGTAGCTAGTGAGGCACCTGATTCTCAAGGGAAGGGGGAATCTGTATACTGGGACAAAGGGTTACTGTATAGAGAGTGGACCCCTGAGGCAGAGCTTGAAGGTGAAAGAATACAGCAGTTGGTAGTGCCTAGAGCCTACCATCTGGTGCTTCTAGCCATATCCCATGATATTCCCTTTGCAGGTCATATGAGCATAAAATGTACAAAGAGACATATTATGCAGATCTTTTATTGGCCTGGAATTTCCAGAGATGTAACAGGATACTGCAGGACCTGTGAGCAGTGCCAAAAGGTAGACAAGGCAGGGGACACGGTCCTTTTGCCTGTGATTGAGGAGCCATTTCAGAGGGTAGCTATGGATATTGTGGGGCCTCTGAGTATCCCAAGTTCCACAGGGAAAAAGTATATCCTAGTGGTAGTAAATTATGCTACAAGATACCCCGAGGCAGTGACTTTGTCCTCCATTGAGGCAGAAAAGGTGGCAAATGCTTTGTTAGAGATTTTCAGCAGGGTAGGTTTCCCAAAAGAAATATTGACTGACAGAGGTGACAATTTCATCTCAGACTTGCTGGTTTGTCTGTGGAAGTACTGTGGGGTGAAGCACCTGAGGACCACCCCCTACCATCCCCAGACTAATGGCCTTGTTAAGAGGTTAAACTCTACAATCAAGTCCCTGCTATGGGCATTTGCAGACCAGTTTAAGAGGGAGTGGGACACATTTTTGCCCCATCTGTTGTTTGCTTGCAGAGAGTTTCCCCAGGAATCCATGGGTTTTCACCCTTTGAGATGCTGTATGGGCATAGGGTGAGAGGACCTCTAGATTTAATTCGAGATGAGTGGGAGGGTGAGGGTGAATCTCACCAGGTGTCTGTTGTGGCATATGCTCTAAACCTCAGGACAAGGCTCAGGGAACTCATGGGCTTGGCCCAGGAGAACCTGGTAGAAGCCCAGCAACAGAAAAAGGTATGGTATGACAGGAATGCTTGAGCTAGAGAGTATGCTGTAGGGCAGCAGGTAATGGTTCTCATTCCTGTCAGACACAACAAGATGCAAGCAGCTTGGGAGGGACCCTACAAGGTGGTAAGAAAGGTAAGTGATGTTAACTACATGGTGGTACTGCTAGGCAGGTGGCAAGGGCACAAATTGTACCATGTTAACATGATGAAACCTTAGCATGATAGGGAGGCCCTTGTGCTGAGTATTTGCAGTGGATTGCAGGAGGAGTCTGAGGGAGATCTGGTGATTGATCTCTTCAATGAGGCTCGGACTGACACCTCAGTGGAAGGGGTAGCAATGTCCCAGCAGCTATCTCCTACCCATGTTCGAGAAATTCGAGCAGTGTTACAGGAGTTTGGGGACATGTTCACTGGGAAACCAGGGTGCACCCACTTGGTGCAGCACCAGGTGGATACAGGACCCCAAAGGCCTATTAGACAGGCCCCTTATAAGGTGTCTGAGAGAGTCAAACAGATTCTGAGGGAGGAGATACAGGAGATGTTGGAACTAGGGGTAATTCAAGAGTCCAACAATCCCTGGCCCTCCCCAGTGGTGCTGGCTCCAAAGAAGGATGTCAGCACCAGGTTTTTTGTGGACTACAGGAAATTAAATAGTCATACAAAGTCAGATGCTTACCCCATGCCTAGGACAAATGAGACCCTAGAGCAGCTGGGTGGGGCTAAGTATCTTACCACTATTGATCTTACCAAGGGTTACTGGCAGGTGCCCTTGACTCCCAGTGCTAGAGAGAGGTCAGCATTTGTGACTCATTTTGGCTTGTATGAGTTCACAAAGATGCCCTTTGGGATGAAAAATGCCCCAGTGACTTTCCAGAGGCTGGTAGATCATATCCCAGCAGGAGCAGGAGGGTTTGCCCTTGCTTACCTAGATGATATTGCCATCTACAGGCATTTCTGGCAAGAACACCTTCAACATGTCAGGGGGGTGCTGGGCAGACTAAAGAGGGCAGGGTTCAGGTGGGTATTGCAGAGGTCTCCTACCTGGGACATAGATTGGGGAGTGATAAGATCAGGCCAGAACCTGCTAAAGTAGAAGCCATTCAGGCATGGCCTGCACCTGGTACCAAAAAGCAGGTGAGGGCGTTCTTAGGGAAAGCAGGGTACTACAGAAAGTTCATCCCCAGTTATAGTACCATAGCTGCTCCCCTCATAGACTTGACAAGAAAGAACAGGCCAAATAAGGTAATGTGGACCACAGCATGTGAGAAGGCATTCCAGAAGCTTAAAGAAGCTTTGGAAGGACCCCTTGTATCAGCCATTCCAGATTACAGCAAATATTTTGTTGTGCAGGTGGATACTTCGAACCATAGGGTGGGGGCTGTACTTAACTAAATTTATTCAGAGGGAGAAGAGCACCCAGTGGTTTATCTCAGTCATAGGTTCCAACCCAGGGAGGAATGCTATGCAGCTGTAGAAAAGGAATGTCTAGCCATAGTGTGGGCACTGCAGAAACTTCAGCCTTATCTGATTGGAAGAAAATCCACTGTAATTATAGATCACAATTCCCTAACATGGTTAAACAGAGCCAGCCAGCAAAATGCCAAGTTACTAAGATGGAGCCTAGGGTTGCAAGCATATTATATGTCAGTGCAGCACTGCAGTGGGAGTAGAAATGCCAGTGCAGATGGGCTCTCAACACAGGGAATGGGGTAAGGTAAAATCAGATAGACCTAACCCTCTCATGCAACATTTCTCAAGGGTCACTTGAAAAACTAGCTTTGAGTTCTCCGGGGGGTTAAGATATGTGAAGATATGTGAAGATATGTGAAGGCTGCCAGCCAACTAGATAGAATTTTGTAGATAATTCTGTCATTTGTAAATATTAATATAAGCCACAGGCTTGCTCTCTTAAATGTGAAAACACTGTATTGGATGTTGAACTGCAGAAATGTAAGAGCAGTGCACTCTGCTGTAAGAAAGCTGATAAGTCAAGCATTTTATGACTATTTTGATTTCAGGGCTCGGAGCTGTGGTGTCTGAACCAGCAGATGCTTTCTATTGTTTTGAGACTAGACTTTTAATTGCTAGATTTTATACATATAATGTCTTTATAGCTTCCTGACCAGGTGCAAGCTTACTAAGAAATGTTAGTGTAGAGTTTCTGTTAGCCTGGGAAACGAGAGAATTGTTAAGAATGATGTAATCTAAAATGAGTCAGCAGGATGTATTATCAATTTAAAGGAATTTCTCAGAGACAGAGAGAGGGCATTTTGCATTTGTCTTCAGAATTGACCACTCACCAGCACTTGCTTTACTTTGTCTGTATGTAAGTAGGATCTTAGACTTTAGTGTCTCTCCTAGAAAAAGATAGACAATAGTAAGTTTAGTCTAGCTGTTTTTTATATTTATGTCAGAACTATTCTACAGTATTATTTTAAGCATTTTCCTGTGATCTCTGAACTCTTGATTAACACTGTGTTGAATTGTGGAGATTTGCCTTGTGTTTTTATTATTTATTAAATATTGTTAAACCCTTCAACTGTTGCTGTTTTGAGTAGAGGTAATTAAAGCTCTAGAGTACATTGCATGTATATAGTGATACTATACAAAGCCACTCCAAATAAGCCTTTCTGCTCAGTCACACTTACCATTTGGATAATAATATTGCACAGTAATAATTGGACACCCTTTGGTAAGCGCCTTTTTAGTAGCTGATAAATAAGGGTCCTGGTGGCAGTGATTACTATTTTATAGCCTGGACAGAAGGGACACATTTAGTGAACCTGTGCCAGCCTTCTCCAGGAGTGTCTGTGTGGTTGTATATCAATCATATCATATCATAAGTGTGTGTGTGTGTGTGTGTGTGTGTGTGTGTGTGTGTGTGTGTGTGTGTGTGTGTGCATGTGTGTGTGTGTGTCAGCTACATGGACAGAGACACAAAGCACTGGTTGGACAGAGAGAGTGCTAGGAAGACTTGGCCTGGGGCCCTGGCTAAGGACCCCACTCTATAGCTGTGCCAGTGGGGAGTCTTATTGGGGATCTGGAGAGAAAGGGAGAAACCAGCCCCAGACTGATTGTAATCTCTGTGTGATCTTAAGGGAAATTGTACTTTACTGTGTGTGTATTTGTTATCCTTACCAATGTGGATGCCCCTCACTGGTGTCAATGGTGAGGATTGAGGCTCCTTGATTACTGGGCCAGTGCAGGGGCATCACAACTTCCATACCTCATGATAAGGGAATAGACGACACCAGGGAAATATCTAATCAATTTCACTAGTATTCCTAGTTCCCAGATCAATTTTATTGTGAATTGTTAGAAATGTTATTGGATGACAATTATTTTATGTTTGATAAGAAATGTTACAAACAGAACAAGGGGGTTCCTATTGGGTCCCCAGCTGCCCCTGCTTTTGCTAGTATTGTTCTGGGATGGTGGGAATATGAAATCTTTAATCCTTTAAAAGATGAATGTAAAATAATTTATTATAATAGATTTGTTGATTATCTTTTTTTAATAGTAGAAAGGAATACAGAGGATGCTACAATGATTATTGATAGATTAAATCTTATATCTGATTTTTTTTATATTTCACTTTAGGTAACTGTGGTCTGGAAGTTAAATTCTTGGATGTAAAATTAAAATACAATGAAGAGAATAGGCTTTTTGATAGCAGTATACATGGAAAGAGTGTGTTTTCCAGTAACTATCTTCATTATCATAGTTACCATCCATCTTTTATAAAGAAAAATATCCCTAGGCAACAACATATCAAAGTGTCATGGATGATTACCAATGAAGGGGAATTTGAAAAAAAAGTGGAATTTATTACATCTTTATTTGCTAATAGAGGCTATAAGATGCAGGGTTTTTTATAAAAGTAGCTAATGAAGTAAAAGGAAAAATAAATAATTTTTTCCCACCTATTTTAAGGAAAAAATTTTGTTTCTCGAAAAGTTATTGTTCCCTCTGATTCCTTAACGAACAATAGAAGTTAAACATGTAATTTAGAAATTACAGTTGCCAATTTAGATATTAGAGATATTATTAATAATAACTGGAAGATAATACAGGGAAACACTGACTTGTTCAAATCTGTAATAAGTGAACCAAGTTTGTGTACAAAAGAGGTGTTAATATTAAAACTATCCTAAAGAAAGATAACACTAGATGGTGAGATAAAACTTCTATTACTACTAGGAATATAGGCATGCATAAATGTGGGGTATGTAATATGTGTAGATATATTGCAGAAGGGTCATATATAAGTGTTGAGCATTTAAATTATACAATAAGCATATCAGGAATGTTTTAATTGTAACAGCAAGGGGATAATGTATACAGGTAAGTTTTCTGGGTGTGATACTTATTATATTGGGATGACCACTTGATGCTTACAAGACAGGAGTAGGGAACGCATATATTCTATTTAAAAGGGTGATGTAAAAAATGCTTTATTTAAACATTCAATATGTTTCAAAAACTATAAAAAATGTATTTTTTTCCATTCTTGAACAGTTTCCTTATGATATGAGGGGTGAAAATTATAAGAATAATCTAGATGAAACAGTGACCCTTTGGCAGTTAATGTTTGGAGCTGACAAACACCCAGGGTTGAATGAAGTAATAAATATTAAGTGATTTTTGAATAATAGAAGGCTTAAAGTGAATAAAGAATAAGGTATATGTAGCTTTTGAATAGGGTTCCCCATTTTATACTTCTTTGTCTTTAAGATACTTGTATTTTAATTGATTGTTTAATTAAAGATTTACTTAGCTCTTAAATGTGATAGGTTGGTGAAATATTTAAGTGGTATGAATGTTTAGTGTTGTCATTCTGAGGAAGTCAATTGGTTGACACAAGTGGCTATAAAATTGTTATTACGTAAAGATTTTCTCATTTCTATTCCTCTCTTTGGTGGTATTTTTGGTGTGAAACATATCTATCTGACTTGTCAGACTTGACCTGTTTACTTTGTAGTATTAGCCTCACTATATCCTACTTCCATTAGTTTACTAACTCCCAGAGAAATAGTAAATAAAGCTTGTCCTACCTGCATTTATTCATATCTCATCTGACTTTGATAAATGACTGCCATTTGACCAAATCTTGGGCCTACATGAATAGGTTCATAGGTTCATAGGTTCATACTAGGCTATCTGCCCTAGGGCATTTATAAGCCTAGCCAGAATGTGTTTGGCTTTCGCCACCCATTTTAAATTTATTTTGCTATGCCCTTTTTCGAGGTTAGTATACTGTGCCTCTGTCTAACAGTGACACAGAAGTGATACCCGGGGTAAACCTAGGATCTCCCATCCACTCATCCAGATTCCTCTTGAAAAGAGTCAATGTGGGACTCTGCCTAACCTGGACTGGGATTTTATTCCAGAGTGAAGGGAGCCTCTGGGTTATGAATCTGTCCCTCCAGCATGTCCTATTTATTTCAGTACTGAGGTTCAAGTCTCTCGAGCGTGTAGCTCGATGGGATTTGGATTTTCTGAGGTGCAGCATGTCCATTAATTCCGGGTTGGATATGGCTTTATACGTCAGGCACAGATCGCCTCTAAACAGGCGGTATGCCACTGAGTAGAGCTGGAGTTTCTTTAACCGGGCAGCATATGGCATCTGTTTGAGCCCTTTGATCCTCTTGGTGAGGTACTTTTGGGGTCTTTCCAGTTGCTGCAGGTGTCTCTCTTTACTGTACTGGTTTTGTGTGCTTTCTTTAGTACTTAGAACTTCTCTGTGGAAGAGCATTGGTGATAAAGATTTTCCTAGCCAAGACCTGAGCAGTAGAATAGTCTCCTGGTTAAGATTCACAAAGCTAATTTTAATAAACAGTCTAAGAATATGTTGAGCTGCCACCTTGTGGCCAACAGTAGATGCTGCACCTTCAAATATCCCCAAAAATTGTAAAATCTGGGCCTGCATCACCTCATTCTACTTTGTGGTATTGTCATGGATATCTCATGTGCAAATGTGAAGCCTCTGCTAACAACATCGATGATCATGTCACTTTAGATGTTATAATAAGTCTTGCTATGCATATCTTGCAATTCAAATTCAAAGGTTGAAAATTCATTTGGTTGAGCATTCTACACAATACATGTAAAAAATGTAGCAATAAATAAATATTTTAAGTTCATCTTGCACTGCCCAGTCTGGGACTCAATCTCTACACCCACAGACTTTATGTGCACTAACTCTAAGCTTGCACTAAGTTAGAATTGTTTGCAAATATAAACTTAGTGATTAACTATCCCTTTGCCTCCAAAGTACTGTGACCTTAGTGTTAGGAAATAGTAACATAAGAGTGGGGCTCTGCAGCTGGCATACAGGTGTGTGGCACAAGCGCTGCAGCTGGCATACAAGTGTGTAGCACCAACACTGCAGCTGGGATACAGGTGTGTGGCACCAACGCTGCAGCTGGCATACAGGAGTGTGGCACCAAAGCTGCAGCTGGCATACAGGTGTGTGGCACCAATGCTGCAGCTGGCATACAGGTATGTGGCACCAATGTTGCAGCTGGCATACAGGTGTGTGGCACCAACACTGCAGCTGACATACAGTTGTGCCCATGCCTGAGCACTTTAATGACTATGTAGGTTACACATATTATTATTCTAAACTAAGCTTATGGATTATTTTCTGCAAATTATTAAAGTAATAAATCGTGCATTGAATTCATGACAATAGATAGATGGGCAATCTAAACTTATTTTACTGATGTGAATCATGCCTACCCTGCATATACATGTAGTGTAAAACACACACATACTAATCTTGAGTTCCACACCCAATCTATTAGCTTCCTTTCCATATTTCTTTCCTTCTGAGTTGGGAATTTCTGGTTAAAGGTTTATAGTGCCTGAATATTTGAACTGTATCTTACTGAAATTGGTACACCTTGTTTGCTGTAGCATAGACTAGATCCAGGCCTGCTGAATCTAGCTTTGTTTATATGCTTGTTGTTTGTTTGCTTGTTATTTCCCTGGAATGCTAATTCCACCTAATATGCAGCTTCTCAGTGCTTCTGTGGATCACTAGTGATATCTGCATTGCTTACTGTACTTATTTCCTTGTTTCACTTGAAAGAAAGTTACTGTTTGTCGTTTTTGCATTTAAGTTACCTGTAACACATTGCACTTAAGTTACCTGGCACTTGCTCACTAAAGCAATTATATAAGTCAGCACTAAAAATTAAAAGCACTACACCCTCACAACCCACTGGTCCTTGTTTTCAATTATAAAGGAATTCCCAATATTATTCTAGCATGTCCAGAGGTCAGTTGTCAATCTCCTCTCTGGTCCAGATGGTGAATCAGGGAATCTTGAGGCAATGTTACAACTGCCTCATGTATACAGACAACCCTCTCCTCCTCCCAACAAATTCCAACACATGTGAGAGATGCAACCATATAGCCAAATTGGAGGCTAAGCTCTCTCAACTCAGTACTGGCATAACCAGTCAGGAGGAGAAGGAAACCACACTCGCTACAATTCCAGTCTCACATAGACCTACCATGACAGCAAACCAAACACATAATCACACAAAACATACTCAAAGGCTCTAAATAAAGATCTGCCCAAGCAGCAGAGACCTCCAAAGCAGACACCCAAGCAACCGCTACCCCAAAACAAAACACGTGCAACACATCTCACAACGCCAGTGTGCCGAACAGTCAGCCCTTAAGACTAAACAACACACCTGATACACTTGCAATAGGTGACTCTATCGTCAGGCACACTGACGTCACGCTCACCAGGCTGAACAAGGAGAGGGTCACGGTGAGCAGCCTGTCAGGCGCTAGGATCCGCCACATAATACAAGCACTCAGGTCTCTCCAAGGCAAGTACAAATATGACTCAGTCATTGTGCATGCTGGTGTGAATGACCTGAGACGTACCTCCCTGGACTACATGAAAAGAGACATAGAGGAGCTCTCTGAGCATGTAGCCCAGGCCGGTATGACCCTGACCTTGAGTAGCATCTTACCCTCACCAAGAATGATGCCACAATATGAAGACAAGATGATCAATTTCAACAATTGGCTTAAGTACTGGTTTCATTCAAAGGGGATCCAATGCCTGTCAGCTTGGGATGATATGCTCAACAAGCCACGATGCTTCGCTAGGGACAGCTTGCACCTGTCACTCCTGGGCTTTCGGATATTGGCAAAGGCTCTTGCTACCCCCATAGTGCCTTTTTTAGGCAAGGCTCAAAAGACAAACCCACCTCCATAGGTATCACAAGGGATAAGAAACTAAGAGTAATGCTACTCAACGCAAGAAGTCTAAACCTCAAGATGCACGCACTCAAAACTCTCCTTAGCATGGAGAACATCGATATCTGTGCAGTAACAGAAACCTGGTTCAGAACTCCCGAGAGCACCCCAGCACTACCAGGTTATACCTCATACCATGCTTTTCGGCCCCAAAACTTGGACTGAACCACAAAAGGAGGGAGAGTATCGATATTCATCAAAGATACCCACACCTCCAGGTTGGTGGCAAAGCACGAAGCATCAGAGATTATCCATGTGCAACTAACAGTGGGTAAAACTGCCTTCCAGTTTATAGCCTGCTACAGACCACCCTCCCAAACCCAGGAACCCCACTCGGCCTTCCTGAGAACACTGGAAAATATGAAGGTCTCTCCAAACACCATTATACTGGGCGACTTCAACTACCCAAACATAGACTGGGAGCATTACTCTAGCTCCAACACCCTAGCCCAAAGGTTCCTAGAATTTATAAACTCAAATGCTATGGAACAACTTGTTACCACTCCCACAAGAGGGAAAACATACTGGACCTGATCATCACCAACATGGGGACTCTATGCTCCAGACCAGAAGTGTATCCCTCACTGGTAAGATCAGACCATAAACTAATCTCACTGGATATTCACATCCCGACCCCACCCCCTGCCCAGAAAACCACATTGAAAAACTTCTCTAAAGCAAATTTCACACTCTTCAAAACCAAGGTGGAATCCTTCAAAGCCCCCGGGCCTGTGGAAAATATGGCCCAGACCACAGAATCCTTTATAAACGCATTCTATGAACACCTTCAGGAATGCATGGATCATGCGATCCCAAATAAAACCAAGGCCCAATCCTCCAAAGGCAGACGTCCTGTCTGGTGGACCCCAGCCATAAACACACTATACAATAGAAGGAGGAAGCTACTAAATGATAGAGCAAAATCCCAAAAAGGGAAGGCATCACTGATCAGTATTAGCAAAAAACTACGGGCACTCATAAAATTGTCTAAGGCCAGCTTCGAGAGAAAAATTGCACAGGACACTAAGGATAATCACAAGGCTTTCTTTAGTTATCTTAGGAACCTGGGTGGTAATTCCCAGATATGCTCAGAATTAGTCCAAAATGACAAAAAATACACCGAACCCACAGACATTGCCAACATCCTAGCTGACAGGTTCAGCGCAAACTCCCCCCCACCACCACCACCAAAAGGGCAAATATCTATCCCAGCAGAGTGCTGCCCCCCTGACATCTCAGATGCTCAGGTAAGAGCATCCAAGATGCATTTTGCCTCTCCAAAGCAAAAAACACAGCATCAATGGGACCAGACGGTGTCCCAGGCTGCATCCTACATGAACACCAAGAAGAGCTAAACCCAAACATAAAACTACTGTTCAGTCTCAGCCTTACTACAGGATATGTGCCCAAAGAGTGGCGTACAGCAACAGTGGTCCCTCTCCATAAAGGTGGTGCCTCAACGGATCCTGGAAACTATCACCCCATAAGCCTGACTAGCTTAGTCTGCAAAGCTATGGAAAGGATCATCATGGACCTCATAAATAAAGATATTGGGGACCTACAGACACTGGAGCCTACCCAGTTCGGCTTTGTTAAGGGCAGATCCTGCCTCTTAAACCTGGTTGATTTCTTTGAAACAGTCACCAAGGCCATTGACAAGGGGAAGGTGGTCCACACAGCCTACCTGGACCTCGCAAAAGCCTTCGATACAATACCCCACTCGGGCATTATAGATAAGCTCACCAGCTTAAATATAAACCCCTATGTCACTAGATGGATTGCAAACTGGCTCAAGGACAGAACCCACATGGTTAGAATTGCTGGAGCCATGTCAGACTCCAAACCAGTTACAAGTGGTGTCCCACAAGGCTCAGTCCTGGGACCTCTCTTGTTCGGTTTATATTTCTCGGAGGTACAGGCCAACACAGAAGGACTGTGGCTGACCAAGTTCGCAGATGACTGCAAACTGGGTGCCATAATCGACTCTCCAGCCGACACAAGCATCCTCCAAAAGGGCCTTATAGAAACAGACAACTGGTGCCAGAGCCATGGCCTCAAGCTAAATGCCAAAAAGTGTATAGTCATCCCCTTTGGCAAAAACAAACTGCCCACAAATTACCACATAGGTGGTAATCCATTAAGTACAGAAGAAGTAATTAGGGACCTGGGGACCCACGTTGATAGCAATCTCTCATTTGACAACCACGTGGCCAAAGTGGTTAGAAAAACATTTTATATAGCCCACCTAATCATGAAGGGATTCACATCTAGATCAGGGGAAGTCATCGTGCCTCTTTACTCATCCCTCATCAGGCCCATAATTGAGTACAATACCCCTTTTGGGATGTACCTTACCAGACACCTGCAGCAACTGGAAAGACCCCAAAAGTACCTCACCAAGAGGATCAAAGGGCTCAAACAGATGCCATATGCTGCTCGGTTAAAGAAACTCCAGCTCTACTCAGTGGCATACCGCCTGTTCAGAGGTGATCTGTGCCTGACGTATAAAGCCATGTCCAACCCAGAATTAATGGACATGCTGCACCTCAGAAAATCCAAATCCCATTGAGCTACACGCTCAAGAGACTTGAACCTCAGTACTGAAATAAATAGGACATGCTGGAGGGACAGATTCATAACCCAGAGGCTCCCTTCACTCTGGAATAAAATCCCAGTCCAGGTTAGGCAGAGTCCCTCATTGACTCTCTTCAAGAGGAATCTTGATGAGTGGATGGGAGATCGTAGGTTTACCCCAGATATCACTTCTGTGTCACTGTTAGACAGAGGCACAGTATACTAACCTCGAAAAAGGGCATAGCAAAATAAATTTAAAATGGGTGGCGAAAGCCAAACACATTCTGGCTAGGCTTATAAATGCCCTAGGGCAGATAGCCTAGTATGAACCTATGAACCTATGAACCTATATTATGACCCTATTATTTTTAGACATTACTGCTGCCCAAAGCTGCCTCAAACCTAGGTGACTCCAAGGTACAATTACCATTGGGAGAAGCAGAGGCTTGTATTATCTGTAATGTAATTGGGGTGTGCAGAATCCCAAATTACTTTTTCTTTTTCCGTGACTGGATGAAACAGAAGCTATTTTCTTTCAGCTCTGCAGACATTTCTGTGTTGCACATGACTGATGTTGAAGCTTGCTACGTTTGAAGTTTTTATATATAATGCCACACAGCTCCTGCCCAATGTTATGAGCAGTATATGGGACCAAAGTACTAATCAATATATTCACAATGTTAGCACTCCGACAACAGAAAATGTTCACTACTCCAACCAAGGTAGAACCATTTATCCCAACAGTAAACAAAGAAAAAGCATAAATCAGTTTTGATGTGTTAATGCATCATCAGTAGTAATGTACAAACAAATGAACAAAACACGTTTATGACGTTAGTAGTTAAAAGTAATTAAAGGAAAAAAGAACAACAATCTCCCCAATATGGGAATGTAATAAATGAAAATTGTAATGCCAATTAAGCATTTACAAGTAACAACTGAAAACTGAAGTAATATCAGTTTATTGAAAATTCAATCAAAATAATTAATTCAGCTTAGGAAGGGAATCATTCCCTCCAAAAAGGGCATTCTGCCAATGTTTTTTGCTAGATAACAGGCCTTGTTAGCCTAATTTCTAAGTGTTATCAATCTTTTATCTGTATATTCAAGTAACTCTAAATACAAACCCTAGATGTGTTTTGGTGTGCTGATAAAATGCATGTTTTCTTCTTCCATCGGCTGTCTCACAGATGTGCTCAAATCCATTTTTTCAAGCAGTGGGATATTTTCCGACATAAAAGGCTGAGCAAGAAAAAAATGGCTAAATATACTACTACTCAATAGTACATCTAATAAACTGACAAATTTCAAAAACTTTTGATGTGTTAGCAGAAGTAAAATGTTTAATAGTACATTGTACTGTAAAAGGTGTTACCATAATGCCCTTCTTGAAACCACCAAGATACTGTGCAAAAGACTTGACCCTCCTGTATGTAAAGCAATATCAAGTGAGAATAAAATTACATACATCCTTATCAGACTGTAAAATCCCAAAATATTTATCAACCAGATCATAAAAATATTAGCGTTATTACCAAAAGTTGTAACAAAATGTAACTTACTGTGCATGTGTGCACATTTTGTTGGGGTGATACAACAGTGAAGCTTGCCTGTTATCAGCTAATTTTACACCCTATGATACATCTTTAGGATGGTAACCATGTTGAAAGAAACTATTAAGTAAATCTTGAGATGCCTTCTGATAATCCTATTCAAAAGCGCAAATACAAATTATTTTTAAAAACTGAGATTTAGGTATGTTTCTGATTATGGTTGATGGATGACAACATCCAACAAATAAATATTTTTGTGAAACTGCTTTCTATAAATTGGAGTTTTTAATATATCATCCAACTCCTTGGTAACAAGGACATACAAAACATAAACACTTGATGCATGACAGTTCACCACTAACTGAAATCCCCATTTATTTTCAATGATATAATTAATAAACTCTGAAACAAATGAAAACTTCAGTGAAAAGAGAGTTTTTAAGTGTATGTCCATGCCAAATAGAATGACTAGTATGTGTCTTTGAATGGAAAAAGTGCTTATAATCTGATAAAGTTGCATCTGGAAGGCCTAAACAGTCAGGAAGATATATGAGGCTGAACGTGGGCAAAGTTCTGAAATGGCAGATCATATTTGACATATTAATGCTTTCTATTTCTATTCTAACACACTTAGAGAACAGAAATGCATTATGTAAATAATGACATTCTGACTGGCAGATGATTTCAGATGCCTATAAATGTAATAAGTTGCATAAATGCATAGGCTTCTTTCTATATGGTTTGGTACTACCAGTTAAACTGTTTAAAAAACTCAAAGAAAGACAATGAAGAAAGTTTACACCAGCGTTATCATACAAACCAATGAAGAAAGTTTACACCAGCGTTATCATACAAACCAATGAAGAAAGTTTACACCAGCATTATCATACAAACCAATGAAGAAAGTTTACACCAGCGTTATCATACAAACCAGTGAAGAAAGTTTACACCAGCGTTATCATACAAACCAATGAAGAAAGTTTACACCAGCGTTATCATACAAACCCTCTGATAGGTGTAGAGCTTTTGAAGTTTCATAAGTTGGATCAAATGAAATAGCAAGCATTGTATAGTATGTTGCATAGCTGTACAAACTAAGTAAACATTTTTTTTTGGAGAAGAGCTTGCAAGTAAATGAATGGATAGACTTGATCACAGCATATCATAAAAATATGCAAAACAGACCACTTTCTAAGGAAATGTTGGCACTTAGCAAAGCAAAAGGGTAAATAAAAAATAAATAAAAATTATATAATGCAGTGTTTATGGAAATGGTAGACCAAAGACAGATTAAAATTATAAAAAAGGCGAGTCTGAACATGCTATTAGCAGAAAGTCTATTAAATCCATTAAGAATGCCCAGCCTCACTAGTATCACCCCTTTCCTCACTCCCTTCTAATAATCATATGGCTCAAAGAATGTTGTCAAAGATTTGGCTTCCTCAACAAATCCTGTTTGGTCTTGTCAATATAGCCACTATTGCTGCCAAGAATAATTTGTAATCATGATTTAGGACTGAGATTGGCCTATAACAGCCAAGAAGGTCCCTTTTCTTCCCCTTCTTATATATCATTAGCATACTGCCTCCTTCCAGGAGACACAGGATCAACCTGTTTCTCACACTTGATTGTATAAACATAGCAGAACCCTTAAAGCTGTTCACCTAACCATTTCTATAAGTCTATGGCTTACCCATCTGTCCACTGCACTTTCCCTGGTCCCCTGCTTTCTCAAGATGGTTTCTAATTCACCAGGTATGATTGCAACTGTTAACTTATCAGAATGAAACTTCTACAAAGCAGGTAAGTTTAGCTTTCCAAGAAATTGAATATCTCAGTGTCTTTTTTGCCCTTCCCTGGGGTGGCAGTAAATAACTCCCTATAATATTTTTGTAAATACCTCCAACACCTTGTATGAGGTATTTTAATTGTCTTTTTTTTAAAGTAGAAAATAAGGTCTCCACTCTCTCTTGGAGTATTTTCATAACCAGAATTTTCTGGTAATGGGATAAATACTGGGAAAAAATATTTCCATAGCCTTATCTCAGAAAGGTCTACTTCCTATCCAGTAAGTCTACCATTTGTTCCTTCTTGTCTTTGCATAACACTTTGTCTACTATATCTCTGTTTCTTTCCATTTCCTCTATATCAGCTTCTAGACATAGCCCAATCCTGACAGAAGTATGTCTAGACAACCCTCACTATATAACTTTTAACTTGGTCTCAAGTATCTGGGGGCCACACTTACACCATCCTGTAACTTTGGTATTAACATATCCTTGCATACTTGGACAAAGTAGGGCTGTTTTAAAAATATGAGGGGGAGACCCCATTGTCCATCAAGCAAAACTTGGTTAGAGATTTTTAATACAAGTAATAGAGGGGAATGTTCAAAAATCACAGCATGAAGTGTTTCAGATTCCTGTAGCAAGTAATTATCGCGCACTGAGATGAACCATCTGTCCAGCCTGGTACTCGTCCCCATTTCCTGAAGACATATGTATAAGTAGGAAAACTAAATAAATGTTTAATAAAAATTTGAAATATGTATGCCACAGTATATTTGGCATATATCTAACTATGCACCTGAGGCCTTGGCTCAGTCTGAGGAGAAATCCTAGCCTTCATGAAAGGTTTAAGTACTTCTGTTATAAGAGAGGCACAGAAAAAGCATTCAAGAAATCTTGACGTCTTCACTCAAAACATCACAATAGCGTGTAACATATGCTCCAAGAATGAGAATAAGATCTGGAGAAGTTCACTAGTAAACTGGGAGAAAAACAAAATATAATGTATACAAGGGTGAGATAAAAACATGACTTGACTATGGGAAGTCATTTTTAAACACATGGTCATTAACCATTTTAGTGACCGTGAGCTGTTCACTATTGAAAGAATAATCTCATCCTTTATGATGATGAGCCATTTCTCTTTGCATATAGTAACGATATAAGCCTTCTTCAGTACAAAATATCAACAATATTGCACACATGACTACTTGGCAACCAGCCAAAGTTTTAAAAAAAATTGCAAAACAAAACCTATTTTGGTTGGGTCACTCAATGTTCCCCAAATAAAAACAAACTTCCTCGGCATCCACTAGTCCCTGCATATCCTAACTGGCTATATATATATATATATATATATATATATATATATATATATATATATATGGGTTTACTTTGTTTCGTTGAATCTCATTTCACTGAACTGAACTTAGTATATATGGGACTGTGTAAAGTACTGTAAAGCAAGTAAAAGGTACATGCCCTTTCCCCAATGTAGTGCGGTCCTGGAGTTAGTATATATAATTGGGGGGACACTGCCCCCTACATTCTACATTGGGGTGTGGGGGCATAGCCCCCCACCTTGTTTGTTTTATATTGTATTTTAACAAAAATTTCAAAACAATACATTTTAAACAATAGACATGCATAGTTGCAGCACCAATGACTAACTCTCTCCAGAAGACAATATGTACTCAAACTAAATAGGGGGCTATGCCCCCCCCCCCCCAGCTATATATACTAACTCCAGGATCGCACTACAGTAGGGAAAAGGGCATATACCTTTTACTTGCTTTACAGTACTCTACACATATATACTAACTGCAGTTCAGTGAAATGAGATTCAGTGAAATGAGTTTTCAGTTATTTGAGTTTTCAGCTAAGTGGTCGGGGTGAAATGAAATTCATTGAAATGAGATTCAACTAAACAAAGTAGACCCATATATATATATATATATATATATATATATATATATATATATATATATATATATTTTTTTTTTTGTGACCACACAGATGCAACTGAATTATCTAAAAATTCCAGAGATTACTTGCAACCTAATACCCTATCCAGAAATGCCTAAAATCAGACACTGGGCTTTCTATAGCCAACAGGTTTCTAATAACTAAAAACATGTAGGGCTTTAGTGTGTTCACCACAGGTCTATGAGGCTGCTTACAACTATACTTCAAGGTATGCTACTGATGATCAAAGTGGGAGGTTTAGCATAATGGTTAAAGTCTTTGCCTCCTAAGCAATAGGTGCCTGGTTCAATTATCATATTGGGTTATTGGCTAAGCTTAAAATGGCCTTTGAGGACAGTTAGTTAAGTATTCACCTATACACCTGCTGCTAATAAACTAAAGTTGAAAACAGACCTGCTTTGAGTGCATTATATATACAACTTTTTATGTAAAAAATGAATGCCCTTCTTTACAACATTGGCTCACGCTCATCTCTCCAAACAGAACAATGAGGTCAGTTATACACTTCAAATTAAAAAAAAAAAAACTTCACTGACATTTAAAAAAAATATGTGAACTTTCCAAGAGCAGCATTCTTGTCTAGTGGATCGCTTTGCTCTTAGTGGAATTCTTTGCTCTTAGTGGATCTCTTTGCTCTTAGTGGATCTCTTTGCTCAGTATACATCAACCTTTCCCTGCTGCCCTTAAAACTAAGATCACAACTCATTATTCAAAAAACAGTCTGAACTATTCAGTTGCCTATCTTTTAACTATTCAGTTCCCTGTCTTTTAAACTCAGACCTTGTCTGGACCACTTAGGCAAGAAAAACAGCTTTGGTACATAACCTCACCAGGTGGCCCGGGAGAAGGGAGGGGAATGATGAAGCTGTACCTGAAGCCCCACCCTGGGGGAAGATTAGGCACATGTCAAAAATATGCCAATAACTCTAAATTCTGCTAAAGGCAGAGAAGAAATGAGTGCATCTACTTACAAGGAGGACAGGCCCGAGTCTTATGACACTTGCAAAGGCATGGTCAGCCTCTGCATCAGCACATGGCAATCTTCACGCTTACGTTTTTACACATTCAGGCATGTAAAGCATAAAAAAAACTCTAATGACTGTCTGTGTGAAAGCTGTATTTGTGGTAGCACCACAAATAGTCACAATGCAATGGGGAGTAAAAACAGACACAAACCAAAAAGAAAATTTCATGCTTAACTATGACTCCACATATTTTGGCCCACTTGTTTCATATCACTGACTACATCACAACACAGTCATTAAAACCACTTTACCCTGTAAGTCTATTTTAACACTGTAGCTACTACCTCATCACAAGTATTCTTTGCCTATATATTCACCACATGACACTGTTACCTAGCTATTAAGACTCAAATTAAAAAACACAGCAAGATATTTCTCTAAGAAATCTTCATAATCATCTCACTACACCAAAAAGTAAAACACAAATCTTCTTCAGGTCATCTCCTTATTCACCTAATTCTCTGTTCTAAACTATTATTTTTACTTCCATATCTAAACTTATCTTAACGTATTACTGATACCTGTTCACAAAGAAAATGTGAATGCCATAGCATTACTATCTCATGTCGGCCAAATGATCAGGTCAGTAAGTACTGTATACATTATAAATAATAAAACCATTTTCAAGTGTGTTGTTATACTAACTGCTTTGTGTAATAAGTGTCAGTAACTCCTTTCTATAATGTTTTATATATATATATATATATATATATATATATATATATATATATATATATATAAAATGCATATTGTATAATAATCACTGAGAAATGCTGTATTGCTGTCCTTTCCTGTAGTAAGGCCTTGTAGTGTCTGCCAATAAACATTATATCAATGTTTTATTCATACAGGAGAAATACTTCTAAATATGTAGATTGGTATAGAGGTTAAGGTGTTCACCTCACCAGATACATGGTTTGAGTCTCACTGTCTGGTAATTGGGAGGGCATGTAATAGTCTGCAGACAGATTGCATAGTACTTAGCTATGATTTTTGTGGAGCCTCTGTCCTTGAGCCTTCTCTGTAAATAACCTTTAGCCAATCAGCAAACAGAAAATGTTAGGCACTTGAAATCAATAAGCATTTTTATTAGACTGTTAAAAATACTGAAAAAAATGTTCACCTCCAGCTGATGAACTACCTTAAAGAATGCAGCATACTAGATTACAGAACATACACAACACTCACAAAGCTGCTAATTTATATCACAACACAGACTCTGATCAAAAATGATATTTAGCAGCAGTCTTTGTGAAGTACTGCAAACTTTTAACTTGTCAAACCACAACTTTCTTCATCTTAGACTACCCAAACTTTAATACAGATGCCATGATGTTTGTTGACTCCGCAGTTACCTTTTAAAATTAATGCAGTATACAGTATACAAGTGCACAACCTGACTAGGAGGATCTCAGACATCTAACATTCGACTGCCACTGCCCTCCATTTTCAATAATAATATGCACACATCTGCAGACAGAATCCAACAATAACATTACGCTGATGGTTGCATGATGGATCCTTATGCAGATACCTCATCACACGTACTGAGGACAGCTTTTCTGTAGGTTTGTTTATCCTCATTCTGAGCAGGGGGCAGAGCTGTAAGCCCCATTCCTTCTTTATAGGCTGCTTTATGGACATGGGGGCTCAGCTTCTGCAGCAGCTCATGGCATTATGACATGAGTAGTTCCCATCAGTATAGAGCCATCAGTTAGTGACCGTTAGGGTAAGGACCAGATTTTTTTGGGTTCAGGGTCACTGGCACCTTTTCATATGACCCAGGCCTTCTTTCAAAATTTCCCTCATAGGTTTTGTCCCTAAAAGGAAGGAAGATAATTTCATTTTATTCACCACCTTCCTTACCCTTTTGGACTGTCAGTCAATGAATTCATCAAAATAAACTATTCCAAAGTGCACTATGCTTCACTTGAACAAGCAGCCAAGGTCATCATGTGTTACTCAGATCCCCGAATGTGTAAACTGGACATCCAGTCAGCTTTTCACTTTCTTCCCATCAGACGAGAGAACTGGCCCCTCTTAGTCTTCAAGTTTAAAGGTAAATTCTTCTTTGATATGGCGATGCCCATGAGGTTTTCAGTGACTTGTGCAACTTTCAAAACTTTCAGTTTGACCTTACATTGGTAGTGGCAACAAAGGGAAACATGTCAAACAGCGGTTCACTATCTCAATGATTTCCAGGTATGGGAAAGCAAGGATGGGACAGCTGAAGGGATGTCAATATTCATGAACATTTACTGTAGTTTGAGAGTACTGCTGGCTGAGGATAGGTCAGAAGGGCTCAGTCAAACTTTGGCACTCCTAGGGTTATTCGTTGATGTTCCAGCAAAGTCATTTAAACAACCAGTAAGTAAGCCGGATTAACTCAAATGCTAGCTTAAATACTTTTTGAGGGCTCACAAGACTCTTGTAGGGCAAGTCATGAAAGTCCATGGGTCACTGAATTTTGCAAGTGGGTCCATTACTCTGGGCAGGACCTTCTTACATGCAATATCTAATTTATTGAATGGCAGTAAACCCAAGAACCACATGCTACATTTAACATCCAGAGTTAAGGAAGACCTTCAGCTGTGGTATACCTTTTTGACCACGTATAATGGAGTGTAGCTTTTGCAATTCCCATAGGCCTCATCTATGGACATACAATTATTCACAAACACAGCAGCAGGCTTTAGAATGTGAGGGTATTTTTGAGGTTGTTTTGCTGCTGAGTGGCCTAATTCCTAGTTTAATGAAAAGAAGAAAGATATTGTTTTCTTAGAGATTTTTCCCATTTAGGTGGCCACTTTGGTGTGGAAAGACCATTTGCAAAATAGTAGACTTTCATTTTGCTTTGACAATATTTCAGTAGTTCGGGCCCAGAACAATTGCTCTTCCAAGTCCAAATGGGTGCACTCCATCATCAGGTTACTAATTTTATTGAGTGTGCAAATTAATTTAACTTTTTCAAGCATTCTTGTTCCTTGTCATGACAGTTGAATAGCTGATACTCTATTCTGTTTTCAGTTTACCAGGTTTTACCAGTTGGCCCTGGATACAGAGTTGTTGGGAACATTCATTCCTCTGGAAGTATGGCTAATTGGAGAAGGATAGTTGGGTCACTAGTGGCCCACTCCTGGGCTTGGAATACCAAAATAACTTACTCATCATCAGATCATCAGTACAAACCTTTAAGGTTTTCTATCAATCAGTCCTCTGGAGTCACAGACACTGGAGCCTAGCTATGCTAGTACAGATTTTGGTTCACAGATGTATCAATGGAGATTCATCCAACACACTCTGCATATGTTTGGCAGCTTTAGGCTGGTTGGAACACTTTCTGGGGCTAACTGATTATTCTAGCCAGAAGGAACACGACAACTGAGATTTATAGGCTTTTTATTAATCACAGAGTGCTCAGGTGGCCTATCAAATTGTTTTTCAAGTTATTGAACTGAAAGACCTAGAAAATCCTGACTTTATAACTCAGATGGAGTTTGCCTAAACAACCTAGGTTTTGATTTATTCAGTTTGGACATTACATTAGCAGTTGAGGAATTCTTCAAAGATGTGTTTTGATCTATAATTTATCTGGGGTGTTGAATTAATTATGGTTTGTGAGAGGCCTTTTGGGGTAAACAGAAATGCATGACTTGGCATGACATTTGTCATCTGCCTTGCAGCTTTTCCCCCTTGTGTTCCCCCTGCTTGTATTTCAGTGGCCTCTCAATGGTGATCAGGTTAGATTGAGGATTAAGTATTGGGCAAGACAAGTCATCTGGGAAGCAAACCTAAGGGGTCATTGTAAGCAAGTCGAAAGCAGCTTGGTTTACACACCCAGACGCTCAACTTTATCCACAACATGCTTGGTTATGCCAACCAGCAACAGGGTCAGATGTTTCCGTCTAGTTATCATGTGCTTTATGGTTGATTTGATGATGGCATCAGTAATGTTGTCAAATTTAATCAATAAATGGTCACAAAGGCATACATGGTGTCTTCACTTACTCAGCTTTAGAAGACAAAAGAATTTAGAATAATTTAAACTTTGTTAGCTGTATCAAGAGCAACAAATTACTGCAAAAGGGAAAAAAAAACACAAAACTAATATATTGCAAAAATAATCCCAAAGAAATACAACAATTTTTGCCAGTAAAGATATAAAGACAAGAAAAAAAACAATTTAAAGAAGATAACAGGATGAAGTATTTTGGCAATGCACTCAATAATCAATTCACTTGTGAAATATCTATAATAAAATGCTGCTTGTCACATTGCATGCGACCTATCATCTGCTGCCAAGTGCGCTAGAACTGCTGCTGTTCTGTTACCCAAAACATTCTGAGGAACTGTAGCGGAGGGTTACCACAATAAACATTTGTCTAGAAAACATTAACACCACTTGTAACATAACCACAAAATTTGCTGTAGAACTACCCTCATCTGTCCATCACTGGCATGCACAAAAACAGAATGACCAGAAAATCCAGTCCATAATCAAATATATTTATTTTCATAAATAAATTACTCTAAAAAGGTGTCCTGACCTAGCTGACTTAAACAATTAACACAAGTCTAATGGGCAGCTCAGGTCTTCTTATGTATACTTGCTTAGAGTGCATAAATCACCCACAGGTTTTGCTGATAAAATCGATTGCCAACTCTTACTGTAAATTTGAACAATTTCCCACAAGACAAAAGAAGCATCAGGTCTTTCGCAATTTTCAGAATAGCTCTAAAATCATATTTCCTAGATCCCCCCAGTGCATAACTTCTGCATTATTTAAACCCTAAGTAAAGCAGTTAATCTTTTGCCCTGATAACTCTGCTGTTTATGAAGTCCTTGATAATCAATAGACTATTTTGTTAAAAGTCATTGTCCCTAGGGTGTGCTGCTTTAGCACGTTATCCATATCAATTCATCCCCTCACATGAAGATTACAGGAGTTCTGCCCCTCCCCCCAACACACACACACACACACACACACACACACACACACACACACACACACACACACACACAGACACACAGACACACACACAGACACACACACACACACACACACACACACACACACACACACACACACACATGCACACACTTCACCCAGGGCTTCATTTTATATAATTTCTTATGAATTTTTAATAAAGTGGTTTATTAATTAATGTGGACTTAAATCTGGTACTCATCATTTCTCCTGATACTAATCTATCAGAGCAATTTTTAGTCTTGACAACTTAACTCACAACTGCCAAAGAGGTGTTAGCTTAACTGAACATTATAAATTCTATTACTAAACTACTATTCTTATCATTTTAGCATCATCCTTACTGTTATATTTTCTTGTTTTTATCCTCGTCTCAGAAAGTTAACATTACAACTTGTTTAGGATGTACCACTGAGATCTGAATGCCAGGTATCGTGCAGTTTTCCTTCTTTTGTATTTGGTATCTTAAAAACTGTCTTTTATACATGATATTTTAAGTATCACATTAAATCAAATGTCTGTGTCAACAAACTACTTCAATGCAGTATAGCAAACTGTTATTATTTGTAACTGTAGGCAAGCCCTTTTCCATATGTGTTGCACGTTTATTGGAAGTACTCATCGTAGCATTGTACTGGATGTCTGTTGTAATATGGAAGCTAAAAATTAAAATAACACGCAAACAATGCAGTTTCTCATGCCATTTTAGGATGCTTTAAAATAAATTTGGTAATGTTCACCTGTCTAGATTCTTAGTAGAATATCTTTAGGTTATCTCAAGATCCATTAGGTTGTATATTTTCTTCTACTACATGCTGTTTCAGGCAAAAAACTATCCTTTCAACGAGGAGCCAGCTTATTTGTTTTCCAGTTCCACAGCCCTCCTTTTGTCTACATCAACCATGTAATTACTTGTTACAAGTGCTGTTTAAAGGAACCTCTCTACCCGATACTGAGACATACCTTTATTTTGTTAAAAAGGAATATGACATTTCTTGTCCAGCAATATTTATCACATTGCTTATAAGACATTGAGTAATACCACAAGACTATTTACAGGATTATTCATATGCCATCAGTTTTGATACATCCTAAGGTGAGACCCTCCACTCTACTACATTAACCCTCACAGCGTAAAACCCTCTGTTTCAGGCTCACATGATGGGCAGGAAAGCCCCACAGGAAACATCTTGTCTTTTTGTTGAATCATCCAGGCTGATTTGAAAGAAGTTACAGAATATGGATGATAACAGATCTGCCAAGAATTATAACATCAGTATTTAGAGTATTAAACCTCTTTTGCAAAGCACAGAGAGAGAAGAAGATTCTGGATGACTGATAGAAGGGAAATGTTTGATTCTCATTTGATAGAGAAACTACCAGCCTGTCAGTTTGACCAGAGTTGCAGAGAAAAGCATAGACTTACTACTGAAGGAAAGAATTTTAAAATATCAGGAGACCATTTGGGACACAGGACTCAAGATAATATGGCTTCACAGTAGGAAAGTTATGCCAGCAAATTCAATACATATTTTTATGGTTCTGTGGCATCTGACTAAATATCAAAAGGCCAGAAGTTTTTTGATTAAAACTAAATAACTGAAAATCATTTGAATGAAATTATTTTTTACAGAGGATGAGCCCCTTCGCATTACTCCATGTGGAGGCTGTGCCTGTACCCTTACTAATATATTTGACTCCAAAGTTTTAAATTGAATTCCTAAGAACAAATGTCTTATTGGAGGACATTATCAGAAGCACTTTCCTTCTATCATTTCTCTCCACTTATCCCATGAAAGGGGAGAGCTGGAGTGAAGACATCATACACCAGCTGAGAGAAAAACTTTCATTAATGTAAGTGAACATCTCAGACTGGATGAGGAGAACAGTACGTTCTCTCGGGCAGATGAGCACACAGTAGTGAACTATGTACAACTGAGCATGCTTCTGTGTGGGGGATAATTTAGCATCTGCCCTCCCGTCCAATTATTTGTGGCAAGGACATCCATCAGGAACTCCCCCTATTCTGTCATTTGCTAGAGGGTATCATGGTGGTACCAAAAGTCCACATCTTCTCCCACAATGCTGTATATAATAATGATTCCTTAAAAAATCAATATGTAAACTTTGAAATTAAATTTATGCAGATGCAAAACAGGTTTAAGGTAACTATGAAATGCTAATAACATATGAATAAAAACAATGGTCTGATCTCAGTCTAGATTTTGTCTATTACAAATTTTTATAAAAATAAATAAATTCTGGTAACAGTCTGAATGTATGACACAAACTATATATAATACTGCATATGAGGTACTGAAACCACCAGATGTGTATTACGTCTTCACTATGTAAAAAATGAAGCAGTGATTGTCATATCTTACATGATGTACCTACCCTGAGGCTGGCTGTGTTCAGTCCAGTTTGGAGTGAGGTACTGAGTTCCAGTCATGGTACAAAAATCAATTAAATTTTCAGTTTATAAATAAAAAAGCTTGATAAGCCAAACAAGAAAGTCGAATGTACAAAAAATGTGTTTAAATTGATTCTGATATAAGTATTTTTCTGTACGATAACAGGTAGCATTTTTCTTCTGTTCTGTTGGATGATGGTGAGAAGAACAACTTGGAAAAAAACAGTGCAGTTAAAGAAAGTAACAGAATTCAAGAACTCATGAGACAAACATGAAATTGGTTTATTAAATATGGCAGGAAAATACACTGTTCATTAAGAGAGATGCTCAGCTTGCCTCATAGAAAGTGAGTCAATAAATTAGGTCTGCCAAGTTGTTCTAAACTGCTGCCAAAAATCCATGTTTGTATGAGGTGGTCAGTCAGGTTTATTGTACCATGTGATAGCCATGTGCAGGAAGCATGTAATATTCAGGTTTTGGTGCAATGTTTAGGGACAATGGAGTTAAGGAACACAAAAGTATAAATATGTAGTTATAAAGGTACTACATCCATCTCCATATTGTATGTGCTGTCATTTTTTAGCGTGACAACATTTCAGAAGTGATTGTTTTAAGTCCTGATATTTGCAGAAAGCAAGCTCCAGTGCATTAACCCATGATGAGTTTTCATCTGACCACCACATGCCTGCATATCCCAACTTTGACATCACTTCACCTTGAGAACAGAGGCAAACAAAAATTTATGGAAAAGCCAGCTTTCACAGCTGTCTACATTTGCTACATGAATCAGTGAAATTACACTTGTAAGACACTCACAAGAACAAGAATATTCTTGAGCATTGTTTAGTACAGTTGCCAAGAAGCTTGAGAACTCTGATATGAGTACATGCATGCATACACATATATTTATATAGTTATATTATTTTACAGCAATAACTGACGATGTGGTATATTGAAGATGTACCCATAGTTGGTGTGATTAAATAAAGCAAACCGTGGGTAAATTTCAATATACCACAACCACTGAGTCTGTTATTGCTATTATACAATGACATTATTTAAGAAAAAAATACTTACTTTTCTTAAATAATGTCTTTGTATAATGGCGCATTACTGTTCTTCTGTGGCTGGTCGTATACTGCTTCCTTGTGTTGATGTACTGCACATGCGTATGGGATTTGCATTCCCACTCATACCCAGTACATCAATGCTTTGAAACAGAAGCAACGGAGAAAAGAAAGTATCCCTAGCTTCTTTTTTGTTTTGTTTTGTTTTTTTTTTTAAATTTAATAAAAAAAAATTTAGGGCAGTTAAGGGGTAGGATAGAGACAACATGGAAGAAATACAAGGGATATCAGGTATGTGTGTTTAATTTTAAATAACGTACCTGATTTCCGTAGTATTTTGTCCAAGCTGCCTCTCTGGTATGTCCGGAGTCGGGGATAAAAATTGTATTTTTATTTTTTAAGAAATAAAAATAAAATTTAAACATTATACCAATGGAAAGAAGTCCAGGTGACTGGACCTTTTTCCGTTGGTATTTTATTTTTTATTTTATTTATTTACATTTATTGACGGGGAGTGTCCAACTGGACATAGGTCCATTTTCAGCAGAGGCCTGGGGAGAAAAGCTCCACAGTTAAAATAAACAGACAGTAGTTACATTGGATTACATAGCGATTAACAATTTAACATAGCAATTAATTACAAACATATTTACAGATGAAGAACGTAGTACATCAGTAGGCAACTAGGATCTTTATCTGCGAAGTACATAACAGACATTAACAAATGTTACAATAAGAAGTTCCTGCTGTATAATAAGTACTAGGCATATGAGCATCTGAGATTGCTATAATCAAGCTAGTTAGTGAGGTGGAAAGAAAGGTAGTGGTTGGATGGGGTGGGTGATATTAGAGTGGGAGTTGCAAGGGCATAGCCAGCATGTTTTTAGGTGCACTTTTAGTAAAGTTTTAAAGTGGGTGCATGATGATACGGAGATAATTGTGGGTGGGAGTGAGTTCCATAATTTTGCTATGGCGCAAGAGAATAGTGCTTCACCAGCAGAGTTATTGGCTTTAGTGATCTGCAAGTGATTTTTGTTGTTGGATTTGAGTGGTCTGGTGGTGTGATAGGGTTGGAGTAGATTCTGGAGGGATGGGACATTTAGTGGATGGTTTACTATTTTGTGGGCGAGTGAGAGTTGATACCACTGAAGGAGGTGAGGGAGCTCAAGCCAGCCCAGTTCAGCAAGTGAGAGACAGCGGTGACTACGGTAGGATGCCCCTGTGGCGAATTTGGCGATTTTGTTGTAGCAGGTCTCTAGCTTGTTTAGATCGCATTGCCTTAGGTTGGTATATATTGGTGAGGCATAAAGTAGGGTGGAGATAAGGTGGGAATTTGCTATTGAAATCTTTGCTGCTTTGGTCAGAAGTTGCTTTTTTCTGTATAACGCTCTTAGTTTTTTGAGGACTTTTTTTATGGTCATGGATATGTGAATGTCAAGTTTTAGTTTATTGTCTATTTCCACTCCTAGCAATTTGGTGTGTTCAGTTGGGTATATAGTGGTGTTGTCTTTTGCTGTGATTTTAAAGTGAGAGTTGTTTAGAGTATGTTTGGTGGGTTGGAAGATGAGTAGTTTAGTTTTGTTTGGGTTGAGTATTAATTGGGCATCGGATAACCAAGTTTCAACAGAGGAAAAGGCTTCCTGTGTGACTTTTTGCAGTTTGGGTAGGGAGTGGGCTGGGCAGATGATGGTTGAGTCATCTGCGTATTGTATGAGTGTGCCATGTTTGGTGGCAGAGGCTAGATTATTGGTGAAAACAGAGAAGAGTAGGGGTCCAAGGATGGATCCTTGGGAAACCCCTATGGAGACAGGTAGTTGGGGAGATATGTCATTCTGCCATACAACAGATTGTTGGCTGTCAGACAGGTAACTCTGAAACCAGTTGGTGACTGATTGAGAGAAGGATAGGTTATTGAGGACAGCGATGAGTTGTTTGTGTGGGACCATGTCAAATGCTTTAGATAGGTCTAGGAAAGTAGCAGAGGAGAGATAGCCATTGTTTTTATGCTGAAGGATAATGTTAGTAAAGGAGAGTAAAGCAGTGGTGGTGCTATGGTTTGGTCGGAAGCCATGCTGAGTATTGGAAAGGAGGTTGTTAGTAAGGAGGTAGTCTGAGACCTGAGAATGTATGCATCTCTCTATTATTTTGGAGAATGGAGAGAGAATAGGTATATTGGTATATTGTGGGATTTACAATGGTTGGGCTGACCAGTCAGTGTGCACATTTTTGAATATTAATGTGGAGTCATTGTAAAATATATTATATAAAATATATGACCATGTTCACACACACACACATTCTATGAAATACTTAAATATAAACTTTGCTGTGAAGAATTAATGAATTAAGACATGTTGATTACTCATATATATATTGATGCATTAATATGAAAATACCATAAAAATAAGATTCATTTTGTAATAAAATCTAACTTAAAAGTAAAATTTCAGACACTAAGTTGCTGATTTAAGAATTTAATTTCATGCTATCAGTAATATTAATGAAACCTTGTACCTCGTAGAAAAAATGCATAAAAGCTCTCTGCCATGTTTTCTTCTTGTTCGTCTCATCACTGTTTGGTCTGCACCATCTAGCAGCAAATGCTGCCCTGAATTCAATGCTCGACTTCAAACTCTACAACAAATAAAGCTGTCCCAATGCATGCACAGTACTAAAATGATGGTCTATTCCAAAAAATGCCAAAGGTAAAAATAAAACAGAATCTTCTATAACCGTCGTCCTTTTTTTCTGTACTATGATACCACAAATCTCTATTAGCTGGAGAAGGTGTTCTTGAATTTTCATTGCAGCTGTGATTTGCAGTGCCATCAGAAACAACACATGAGGAAGAAACCTACAAATGGTGTTTGACAGTGGATTGTACTTCTAATGGGAAGCCAGGAAGTCACACCTAATCTGAAGACTTAGCTCCTAGACAGAAGGAGATATAGAACTTCATATATGTCCCAGTAACAACTAATAGTTATAATTTACCAGAAAATAGAAAGTTGCATTTCTAGAGTTGGGGTCATCATCATCATTGTCAACCCCTCTTTTTCCCCATTTTCTACATGGGGTCAGGGTTTGTGTCAACTTTCGCCATTTCTTTATATTCAATGCCACTCTCCTACCTTCTTCAATACTCATGCCTGACTGACACAGGTCTTCCCTCACATAATCCATACAAATCTTTGTTGGACACCCTTGTGTCCTCTTGCTTTCTTCTTGACTGTCGCACATTGCTTCACCAGATTGTCTTCTGCTTTTCTGCATATCTGCCTGAACCTCCAGAATCTGTTCTCTTTGAACTTTTCTGCAACTGGAGCTACCTTGGCTTCTGCTCTTATAGCCTAATTTCTTCATCTCTCTTACGGTGTGCATCCCACCACCCATATGCACTTCATTTCCCAAACCTCTAGCTTCCTCATCTGCTCTGCCTTTACTGCTAAGGTTTCCATACCATACAGTAGTACTGATCACACCACTGTTTTGTACTCCACTTTTCAGCTTCATTGGCATTCTTCTGTCATATACTACCCCTGACACTCTGTGCCAGTTGGATGCAACCCATCTTATTCTAGCTTTGACCTTCCCTTCTCCTCAACCATCCCTCCCATATATTTGAAGACATTAACCTGTTTCGATATTTTCCCTTCTATCTCAGCTCTCACCTTCTTCTGATTCCCCGATTTACTGCCATTAAAACTGCCTTATCTGCACTCAGTTTTACCCATGTGCCTTCAGTTTTGCATTCTATTCCACTATCCTTTGCTGAAGTTCTTGCTCTGAGTCTGCCTGTTTATTCAGTGTAACAGAAGTTTGATACTTCTATACGGCATGAAAGTTCTGGACAGGATGATTGATGAATGAATACACAGAGTAGTAAAAAGTAAGATGTGAGACAAGCAGTTTGGATTCAGATCAGGATGCAACACAACCGACCCAATGTTTGCAGTCTCAAAAATGAAGGCATTGTGATGTGCTTTACGATTGGTGGACTAAGGAAAATAATTACTTTGTTTATAATGAAAGAACAATTTTGTTTTTAGAAGTCTGCAACTTTTTTAACTGGTAAGAAACAGTCAATGACCTGTTTTTTATTCTGGAAGTTTCTGCCATCACTGACTTACTGAAGGGATTATTTTTGTTTCTACTGATTCTGTAGTAATCAAAAGTCATTCCATTATACTGTATCATCAAATGAAAATAGAAAACAATACCACAAAACAAGCCAATGGACACCCTACAAACATTTTTTTTATTTGTACACCTGAATATGTAGTTTACATGACAGTGTGTTTGATATATGAATCATTTTATGTCAGAAAAACCCACAGGAAATTGTGCAATAGGATGCATGAACATGTACTTGCTATTAGAAATAAAAACATTAATAATGTGTTAGCAAAACACTCTATGAACTGCAAGAATTAACAAAAAAAATGTTTTCACTGTTAGAACATGTCCCAGAACATTTTAGAGGGGGCAACAGATCCAATAGACTGGATTATGTCAAATACAAATGTCAGCTATTGTTGGATGCTTGTCAGAGGTTTGGCTTAAATTTGAATATCGGGTAAGACTCTTATTTAAAAGTAAACAGAAAAATACAGATTTTTAAGGTATAAAAGAAATAATGCATTATTTATTTTGAGATGTAGAGCATTTTCATGTGTAATTTTTATGGTTTTCTATGTTAATGGATGTTTTTACCTATTCATGCGACTATTTTTTTTTGGTATTTAAATGGTGTTTGCACTATTATTTAACAAGTCTGGTGAAGTCTTGAATACTTGTTAAGAGACAGAAGTGATTACTTGTTTAACAATAAATTGTTATTTTGTCACCTCGGGTGTCCAGCCATTTTTACAAGCCTTTTTTCAGCATACTATATTATCAAGCAGATTTGTATGAGAATTATTAATAAGTAAAAAGCACTGCATTTTGCTTAGACATTTCAGTTTTAGTATTGTGAAATGATTTCATTTCAAAAGTATAAATTTGATCTCTATCCTGCTTGAATTTGAATAGAATGACACCAAAGATAAGAAAATGAGGCTGTGTGTATATATATATATATATATATATATATATATATATATATATACACATATATATATATATATATATATATATATATATATATATATATATATATATATATATATATATATATATATATATATATATATATATATATATATATATATATATATATATATATATATATATATATATATATATCTATAGATATATAGATATATATATATATATATATATATAGATATATATAGATATATATATAGATATAGATATAGAGATCTAGGTAGCCCAGCTGAGCACTGTTAGCTGTCAGTCAATGAAGGAATATTTAAATATAGCTAATACATATCAAAATTTGGGTATACTTAAATCAAGCTTATCTCAAGGAAGGAAGCATTAAGTTTATCTCAAGGAAGGCAAAGTTGTCTAGTGACTTGTTAAGAACTTTTGAAGGACAGTTAATATTACATCATATCTCATACCTGTCATGAGAGAAAGGTGAATTGCTTACCTTGCCTGCCCTGTATTTATAGCTGGTATCTTTATACCTTATTATTCTTTTTTTTTTTCATACAAAATGCACTCCTGGACATTCATATTAACTAGAGATCATGCTGCATAAATCATTTATAAAACAGATTAAAACATAGCAATAACACTGGTCTGAATAGCTTTATCAATGGTAATGTAGTGATTTGGCCCATAATGGCAACTGTAGATTATAGCGCTGGAAGAGCAAAGGTCATAATTAAGTCAGATAGAAAGAAAACAATATTCCCCCCATCCTTGGCTCCAGACCAGACACTGATCACTCCAGTAACTCAGTGCATTGTGCAATGTTGGACACAAGAGAATTGTACAATAGCACTGTAATCACAAGAATTAATGCATTTAGGAGAGACTGTTATAAAGCAACATGAAGTGTAAACAAGTAGAGCGGTAAAGCTGTTGGTGATTTTGTCATCCTGATTTGCACATTCCATCTTGTTGATAGAGATGCAATTTCATTTCAGTTCCTGTTGCCAGTCTTTAAGAGTCAATGCATCCAGATGTTGAGTGACTGGTTGAAGATTTCTGTCAAGGGATCTGTAAGTACGCTTGCCAGGATTTTTAACATCCTGGAGGTGCATTCAGTAAGGGGTCTCATTCAGTTTACTTTTTTCACAAGTTCCCTTAGTAAGAAGGTGTCATACAAGTTCCCTTAGTAAGAAGGTGTCCTACTTCTTTCCCATTTCTGCCTTCAAAGCTGACACTCTTTCTTCCTTCGAATCTGATTGCAAAGTTCTGTAATTTCTCCATTCTCCCTGTACTAAAAAGTTCATAGGGTCACAGTGTCATAGGTTTGCTGAACAAGCTTAAGGTCTAAAAGTGGTTGTAGTCTTTGGCTATAAGATGAATAACTCCCTTTATGAGTAATATTTCTACCTTCTCCATTTGCACAAGATAGTGTGTGAGTAAGACACAAAACAGCATGCTGTGTTCTATAATTTGCTAACAGCTGTATGCGAGGGGGGGGGGCATTCCCCATAGAGGATTAGGTGAGCAACTCTTTAGACTATGCAGACATTAGCTGCTAAATGGGTATCGAATGAAAGGTCGTTGTCTACAAGGACGCTAGGTTATTTTACTGTTTTGTCAACCTTTGATTGTTGCCAATAAATAGTTATAAAGTTGGTTGGGGAGAGGCTAACTAAATGCTAAAATGTTACATATTTTGACATTGAAGATAAGATAATTTCTAGAGCACTCTTTGTGCATAATGTTAAGTGTTGTTTAAAAAAAGGTGGTATCAGTGGGATTAAAGATACCTCCAAGTCTGCATTCATCTGCATATCTGATAAACTAGATTGAGTGCCACTTCTGATGCCTTAGAAAAAGATGCCAAAAAGGAGTGGCCTTAGGAAAAAGACTTGAGGAACTCCATGGTTGACAACAAACAATGAGGAAATCCTATTCTTACTTATTGTACACAACCATGTACCTAGTTGTGGACCCATACTATTAAAGCTTTATCTTTATATTGTTGAGTTTATGTATGATTCCATACACAATGTAAGGTGGATACTTCAATCAGATCAAGACAGACTGTATGGACAAGTAATTCTTCATCCAAGGTGGTGATTCAACTCAAAAAGAAATTTACAAGATAAGTTTTGAAGATCTACCTTTGACAAAACTTTACTGAATTAACTCATAGAGAAAGAGATTGTGTGTGTGTGTGTGTGTGTGTGTGTGTGTGTGTGTGTGTGTGTGTGTGTGTGTGTGTGTGTGTGTGTGTGTGTGTCTGTCTGCCTGCCTGAATAAGTTTCATAATAATTCAATACATCACCTTGCACATTATGTGTTGCTATGACAATATCACCTGTGTTCTGGGCTCATAGGTTCACAGGTTCATAGGTCAGTACTAGGCAGTTACCCTAAATGGATCTGAAGTGTAGTCAGGGCAATACTCAGTAAGTACATTACCACTTTGCATAAAAGATTGTTGGGCCAGCTCAGGAGTATATATACAGCTTCCCATCCTTTCAACTAGATTGTATTTGAAGAGGGCTAGGGAACTATTTTGTTTTTTTGAAGGAGGTGTATCTCCCAGAGTAGAAGAATTCTTTGTGAGATGTATCTATCGCACTAGCAGATTCTGTTTATGTTGCAGTGAAAGTTAAGTGCTCTAATGCAGGTGCTTGTGATGCTGTATGTTTTGTGAACATGTAGAACTTCACAGAGGATAGAGGTCACCATGCAGGACTCTACATGAGCCAGAAATAACCACACAGTTTTAAAGTGATCTGCATAGGTCATGGTCAGGCCTTTGATATTCCTTATAAGGAAGCTTTGGGGTCTTTTAAATTATATTTTGTGTCTAGATAGGTACATGCTAAATGAAGCATTATATTCTGTTATGGACCTAATAAGGAAAGGAAAGTGATGTTAACATCCCTGAATCTAGAATATGTTCCTTTGATAATCAGTTTGGCTAAGTAGAAGGTGTTTCTAATAACGGTAGAAACATGGCAGGTGAAGGAGTGCTCATTATCTATGGAAATGACCAGGTCACTAATAACTGTATCGATTTTGAGGGGAGTGCATTCTATGTAGTAGATGCTTGGGTGCTCATGGTTTCTAAAAGACAAGATGCTATACGTTTTAGTATTTAGCCTTTGACCATGGTCCTGGTGCCATTTCTTTGTATGTGTTAGACTCTCTTTTAGTATTTGGGAGTCCTCTGCAGCACTGATGATAGCTCCAACTCTGCAAACTTTGATAATCAGAGACCCTTGACAGTGGCTTGGACATCAGAGAAATAATTACAGAATAAGAACAGCCACAGTACAGAGATAGGAATACCACATTACTAATAAAAGATTTGGCAAGGTCAACTTATGCTTTGTGCACCAATTTGCCCTTGTACACTGCCTCATTGACTTTTTAAAAGAAGTTCACTAGATGAAGTGTGCAGAATCTTCCCTTAAATTAGCTCTAACCAAGGGATTATAAGCTGCCAGTATCTTTGTTTATGAGAGCCATAAAAAAGTCTTCAATTGTCTTACAGACTAGGCTGGTGAGATATTTTGGTCTATAGTTGCCAGAATCAGTGATGGTGTCACCATTATGAAGGGGTATGGCAACGGCTGTTCTCCACATGTCCAGTATGAAATCAATTGAAAGGTTGAGTTCGAACAGATTCAGGATTGAGAGTGTGTCAGTGAGACAGTGGTATCATACTGACAAGGAAGCACCTCGGCATCTTGTCCAGTCTCACAGAGCTAGTGTTTTTACAATATAGTTTGAGGGAGATTGGGGGAGAAGCTTTAATTAAGTTTTTCTGCTTATATACAGACTATGTAATCAGGGTTGTGCAGATGTTATTATTATTTATCAGCTCAGGGCAAAGTTGAGTATCATTCCTAAGGCTCCTAATGCAGCTTGGAAGGTCATGGTTGCTATTGATGGTGATCTTCTGTTCATAGGCTTATTGGATTTGATGTTATTCCTAAGTTAATTGTTTAATTTCTTGAATTCAGTTTCAAAAAGTAAGGTTTTTATGTTGTTCTTAAGAATAAGAATGTTTTATTTTCTTCTGTTCTATAGTTTGTTTATACAAGGGTTCCATCATATGGTTTCATTTATAATTTGGCATTATATTTATGCCAGATCAAAACCAGTATTTTGATGCAAGTGATGTGGTGAGAATATGAACTCTCTGCAAATGCAGCAACATTGCATACAGGGTCTTTAAGGAGAGAGGAACTTTTGTACCACATCAGGTCATCAGCTAGTTGCAATAAGTTTGCCTTAGACAAATCCCTAAAGACAGTATGCTTTGTGGCAATATGGTCTCAGTCCTAATTGTGAAGCCCACTAAATGCGGGGCAGGTCTCACCAATAATGGGGTAAGTATAGATGTAGACCATAGTAATGCTATGTTTGTGATGATGAAGTCAAGTATATTTGCACTCCTGGTAAGGCAGAGCATTATCATGTCTCAAGACAATGTTCACACTGTTGAGTGGCTAACTCTGTTACTGTTGTTCCTCTGTACCTCACATACATGTGCACTCACACATATGGCCAGTTTAGAGTGTGCAACCCAACTAAATGTCTTTGGCACATGGGGAAAACAGCATTTAAAGGATAAAATATGATGTGTCATAATGATTAAGGTCTTTATCTCACAGATAGAAGATACAGGGTTAGATACTGACCTCAGGTTATTGTCTAGGCTTAAAATGGCCCTTCACAACAGTTACCTGGTATTCACTTATGAACCTATAAATCTATGAACCTATGAGGATATATGCAGAATCTGAACAGAAGCCACCCCAGCTGAGAAATGAACTAGAGAACTTGTTGCTGAGAGGCAACAACACTGTCTGCTACAGCGGTGTGGTCTAGTGAGTTAGTGCTACAAAATCTAGAAAGCTCTATACATATTTATTGACAGTAGTATAGGTCTTCCAGTTGGTAGAAAGGTGGTTGAAATCCCCAAGAATAATGGCATTAAGTTCTATAGCAAGGGACTCAAGCCTGTGTAGTGATGCCTCATGGGCAGTTGATATCATAGGGGGCATTCTGTAGTCTGACAGAATATGGTAGGGGATTTTATCGATTCTGACACAAAGTGGAGGAGTTCCAGTCATTCTTTTGCCATGTATATCTTGATATGACAAAACTGCTGTGGAATATAGACACACCATTGACCGTAACAGAGAGATCCTCAGTAAAGAATCTGAATGAATGGTAGGCATTGTATTAGAACCATGTTTCAATAATGATGCAGATATCAATATTCTTGTAAGGACAATAAGACTTCTAAGTAGGGCTACATCTTATTGAGGTTGCTAGTAATAAGCAGTGGTAATTTTAAATCGTCCGAGTTTGGCTTGGCTAGGTGGTGTCATTGCACTTGTACAAATGTCCTGAGGAGAGAGAGCTACAGACCGTACCTTGCAAAATAGCTATAACAGTTGACCGCCTCCTTCAATGGAGTCATATGTAGGACTCACCTAGAAACTAACACCAAGAACTAAGCCAAATGTTAAAGTTAATTGTTTTCTATTTACATTTGGACATAATTAATGGAGAGGGTAGTACACTGCTAGGGACTAGCTGCACACTATGTTCTAGTACCTTTTAATTCCTGGTGATCAGTTCTCTGATGACTACATCTTTTCTGTCCTCCTTCTCTCCTGCCCCTTATGTAGCCCTTCCTAAGTTACCAGTGCCAACTCTCCTACCCATCTCTCCTTAAGCTATTCCCCCTCTCCGAACCACATCTAAATTCCTGATTTTCACACCTACAGTATGTTTACCTTCTCTAAACTGTCTGTATCTCTGAGGATAACTGTTAAAAAATATGATAAGACATTAAGAACAGCATATTCAATCTATATATTCAATTTAGGAAACAACACAAAAGCAAAACTAATACAAAACGTGGAAATTACACAAAGGAGAAGGAGAAAGACAGTCTCAGAAAGGTCACAGTTCATGTATAAGAAATGTTATCTAATGTGGGCCTGCATTTCTTATTAAACAGAAAAACAGGAGGAAATCTGATGTTGCTATATTAATCCATTTGAAATGAATATATATTTAACCAAATCGACCCACTGAGTTGCTATACTGAGATGAATTCTAAAAATAACGTAGTTGGGGATTACAGTCACACACAGTTAAAAATGTGAACTGGAATTTTAAGTGTCTAGCTTCACCTTGGAATAGATTCTGTCAAATGTGAGAGAATCAATTATTTGAAAAAAAGATTAACTTGGCCTTGCTATTTGTACAGGAATAGGGTTATGGATATGCAATATTTTCTGCAGAGTATGGTGTCATTTAAACTTCTTGCATTATAATTACTTATACACGTATCATTCTACAGGACTGAAATCTGCTGTCATCTTACTCAAAAAACATGCTTTATTTAAAATAGAAATCTCCATGTTGTCGTATGTATATCTGAAGTTATCAGATCACTTTTCAAAAATCCACAGAACATCATGGAAAAGATATCAAGTCCTGACCCAGAGGAACTCCTGAATGAGCTTTAGCATAGGTGCTACAAGAGGAAGAGTATAGTATCCTTTCCTTCATTAAAACTCATGTATGGGTTATACTATGAGTCTTACAGGGGGACAAGTACAGCATTCAGCTGTTCCTTCCCTTCGGTGAAACTCAAGAATGGGTCATACCATGAGTCCTGCAGGGGTTTAAGTTCAACATTCTCTGGTTCAGTTTCTTCAATGAATCAGGAGCTGATAAATTTGAGTTAATAATCTGGGGGTTGATGAAGTGGTTGACTACATATAGGTGTCCCTTTGCCCTACAGTCTCTGGCTGTTCCCCATTTCCCACTGCTTGTTATCATGTAGAAAATCAATGAATATTCGTATTAAGTGGAATTGAACAGCTGGAGAGAGCAATAATGGTCTAAATGCTGTGTCCTAGTAGGATAAGGAAATCCTGGTTATCTAGACCAGTGCCCATCTTGGTGTGAAATGGATACTACACTTGCTGACTATCTTGCACTGAATCTGGATATATCAACCATGAAGAAACTATGTAAGGAATTTCATCAATTCTACATAGCCTCTGTGATATATCAATGATGAAGAAACTACGTAAGGAATTTCAGCCTTAATAGCCTCTGTGAGCTAAATTCCTGATCTACTTCTTATAGCATTCCTAGAATGTCAGGGTTCAGTTCTTTTTGAGGTCATGAAGTCAATCAATAGTGATGGAGATCTTTCTGTCTTCATTAACAGAGGCTATCATTTGTTATCCACCCAACATGAAAAATTACTGCCTAGCCTCAAACCTGTTCACTTATAGGGTAACTAAGAAAGTGGCATATGTTCATCTGGAATTACATTTAACACAGTGTATTGTCTTAGATCCTTTCCATTCCAGTTATGCATCCTAACATAGCACACAGATTGTAACTGTGAAGTTATGCATCCTGACATAGCACACATATTGTAACTGTCCAGTTATGCATCCTGACATAGCACAAAGATTGTAACTGTCCAGTTATGCATCCTGACATAGCACACAGATTGTAACTGTCCACTTATGTGTCCTGACATAGTACACAGATTGTAACTGTCCAGTTATTCATCCTGACATAGCACACAGATTGTAACTGTCCAGTTATGCATCCTGACATTGCACACAGATTGTAACTGTCCAGTTATGCATCATGACAGAGCACACAGATTGTAACTGTCCAGTTAAGCATCCTGACATAGCACACAGATTGTAACTGTCCAGTTATGCGTCCTGCCATAGCACACAGATTGTAACTGTCCAGTTATGCATCCTGACATATCACACAGATTGTAACTGTTCAGTTATGCGTCCTGACATAGCACACAGATTGTAACTGTCCAATTATGCATCCTGACATAGCACACAGATTGTCACTGTCCAGTTATGCATCCTGACATAGCAACACAGATTGTAACTGTCCATTTATGCTTCCTAATGTAGCACAAAGATTGTAACTGTCCAGTTATGCATCCTGACATAGCACACAGATTGTAACTGTCCACATATGCGTCCTGGCATAGCACACAGATTGTAACTGTCCAGTTATGCGTCCTGATATAGCACACAGATTGTAACTGTCCAGTTATGCGTCCTGACATAGCATGCAGATTGTAACTGTCCAGTTATGTGTCCTGACATAGCACGCAGATTGTAACTGTCCAGTTATGCGTCCTGACATAGCACGCAGATTGTAACTATCCAGTTATGTGTCCTGACATAGCACGCAGATTGTAATTGTCCAGTTATGCGTCCTGACATAGCACGCAGATTGTAACTGTCCAGTTATGCATCCTGACATAGTGCACAGATTGTAACTGCCCAGTTATGTGTCCTGACATAGCACACAGATTGTAACTAAACAATTATGCGTCCTGACATAGCACACAGATTGTAACTGTTCAGTTCTGCGTCCTGATATGGCACACAGATTGTAACTGTCCAGTTATGCATCCTGACATAGCACACAGATTGTAACTGTCCAGTTATGTGAACTGACATAGCACGCAGATTGTAGCTGTCCAGTTATGCATCCTGACATAGCACACAGATTGTAACTGTCCAGTTATGCATCCTGACATAGCACACAGATTGTAGCTGTCCAGTTATGCGTCCTGACATAGCACACAGATTGTAACTGTCCAGTTATGTGTCCTGACATAGCACACAGATTGTAACTGTCCAGTTATGCATCCTGACATAGCACACAGATTGTAACTGTCCAGTAATGTGTCCTGACATAGCACACAGATTGCAACTGTCCAGTTATGCATCCTGACATAGCACACAGATTGTAACTGTCCAGTTATGCATCCTGACATAGCACACAGATTGTAACTATCCAGTTATGCATCCTGACATAGCACACAGATTGTAACTGTCCAGTTATGCGTCCTGCCATAGCACACAGATTGTAACTGTCCAGTTATGCATCCTGACATATCACACAGATTGTAACTGTCCAGTTATGCGTCCTGACATAGCACACAGATTGTAACTGTCCAGTTATGCATCCTGACATAGTGCACAGATTGTAACTGCCCAGTTATGTGTCCTGACATAGCACACAGATTGTAACTAAACAATTATGCGTCCTGACATAGCACACAGATTGTAACTGTTCAGTTCTGCGTCCTGATATGGCACACAGATTGTAACTGTCCAGTTATGCATCCTGACATAGCACACAGATTGTAACTGTCCAGTTATGTGAACTGACATAGCACGCAGATTGTAGCTGTCCAGTTATGCATCCTGACATAGCACACAGATTGTAACTGTCCAGTTATGCATCCTGACATAGCACACAGATTGTAGCTGTCCAGTTATGCGTCCTGACATAGCACACAGATTGTAACTGTCCAGTTATGTGACCTGACATAGCACACAGATTGTAACTGTCCAGTTATGCATCCTGACATAGCACACAGATTGTAACTGTCCAGTAATGTGTCCTGACATAGCACACAGATTGCAACTGTCCAGTTATGCATCCTGACATAGCACACAGATTGTAACTGTCCAGTTATGCATCCAGACATAGCACACAGATTGTAACTATCCAGTTATGCATCCTGACATAGCACACAGATTGTAACTGTCCAGTTATGCGTCTTGACATAGCACACAGATTGTAACTGTCCAGTTATGCATCCTGACATAGCACACAGATTGTAACTGTCCAGTTATGCATCCTGCCATAGCACACATATTGCAACTGTCCAGTTATGCGTCCTGACATAGCACACAGATTGTAACTGTCCAGTTATGCATCCTGACATAGCACACAGATTGTAACTGTCCAGTTATGTGTCCTGACATAGTACACAGATTGTAAATGCTCTCCTTGTAGTGAGACATTAATGATTATATTTCATCTGGACTTCCTTGATCTATTATTAAATTATGATACAGTGGACCGTGACATCCCGGCTGAGTACTTGCAGATCCATAATAGCCTTTCATCCACAGTCCTCAAATAGTTTTTCCTATTACCTCTTGAGATACTCTCGGTAAAATTCCTCAGGCATAAACTCTTCTAAAACCTAACATGCTGTGTTTTGACATTCCACAAGGAATGATTTTAAGGCACTATTTTTCATATTAAATATGCCTCACTTAAGGGAGGATTTTATAGTATTGCTCTTATAGTGATAAAATTCATTTTTATTTTTCCTTCCATCAGTAGCAGATACTTGATTTTATCACCCTTTAAAACTGTCTCTAAATTGATTGAATCATTGTCCACTATAATCACTTGAAATGGAAGTTATGGCGATACAAAGTACACTTTTACCTTCGACTGTTCCTTAACATTCCCATCATATTTATTAAAAGGAGGAAGCTGAAGCGCATATCATTCATGAAGGAAACAATTTAGGTATGTTCAGGAATAATTGACTACCATTTAAGGATAAGGTGGCAGCTGTGGTAAAGTCGTGTCATTATCACTCAGATCTCCTAGATCTTTGATCTTGCAATGCCAATTCACACACACGCTGGTTGGACAAGTCAAGATTATTGCAATGATGTTTAACTTAGGCTTCAAGATGTTGACCGTGATTACTTCTACATACAGTATTTCATGCTCTGAGTCCTCACCAAATATCTTGCTATAATCTTATTACCTCTTTGTTGGGTGAATTTGCATAGTTGATGCTGGTACAGGGGTCTTCATTTAAGACTCTGACATTTATGGGACAGCTATGCCATAAGTACAACATTTCCTAATCTTACAAAGTATTTCATCCCTGCAGTATGATCCTCATACTTCAACATATCAACAAAGCATGACTTTGTAGTTTCTTCACTGATGTGACATTTCTGTACTTGTCATTTTCTTAAGTGCACACCACGTTGGGGCTGAATGAAATCTCATGACACTTTCTTTAAGAATTTCTCTACCTTATTCCTAATATCACTTCATTCATCATATATGGAAGTAAGGTACCTGTATTTCTTTTTTTTTTCATTTCACACCTGAGTCTGCTTGTCCTCCCTTTGTTTGCATAGGTTTCATCTGGGTGCTCCAGTTTCCTCCCACATTCCAAAGATATGCAGTAGGTGGTCTGGACACTCTAAGTTGGCCATAAGTGTGAGTGCACATGCAAGTGTGTGGTATGGAAGAACAGCTGTGGCAGGGCTAGCCACCTGATGGTGTGAACCTTATCGCTAGATGATTATCACTGTTGAGGTGACACCCTAACCCCATCAGCAAAAACTGGGAAAAGGAGTTGTGGATAGATGGGTGGATGAGATCATAAAGCTTATAAAGTAATCTGCAGATGCATTATTTCCCTCCAATGTGACCATAGACTACAAAATAGAATCCTAAAGACAATTTCACAGTGAACAGTCAACCTAAATGGTATCTCATTGCATGGTGGGAGTAGTACAGAATGCCCACAGAACATATAATATGGACAGAGGCAAAGAAGAGGCTGGAGAGGCAAGAATTTGGATTTTCTGAGATACAGCATGTCCATTAATTCCGGGTTGGACATGGCTTTATACGTCAGGCACAAATTGCCTCTGAGCAGGCGGTATGCCACTGAGTAGAGCTGGAGTTTCTTTAACCGGGCAGCATATGGCATCAGTTTGAGCCCTTTGATCCTCTTGGTGAGGTACTTTTGGGGTCTTTCCAGTTGCTGCAGGTGTCTGGTAAGGTACATCCCAAAAGGGGCATTGTACTCAATTATGGGCCTGATGAGGGATGAGTAAAGAGGCATGATGACCTCCCCTGATCTAGATGTGAATCCCTTCCTGATTAGGTGGGCTATATAAAATGTTTTTCTAACCACTTTGGCCACGTGGTTGTCAAATGAGAGATTGCTATCAACTTGGATCCCCAGGTCCCTAATTACTTCTTCTGCACTTAATGGATTACCACCTATGTGGTAATTTGTGAGCACTTTGTTTTTGCCAAAGGGGATGACTATACACTTTTTGGCGTTTAGCTTGAGGCCATGGCTCTGGCACCAGTTGTTGTTTCTATGAGGCCCTTTTGGAGGATGCTTGTGTTGGCTGGAGAGTCGATTATGGCGCCCAGTTTGCAGTCATCTGCGAACTTGGTCAGCCACAGTCCTTCCGTGTTGGCCTGTACCTCCGAGAAATATATAACGAACAAGAGAGGTCCCAGGACTGAGCCTTGTGGGATGCCACTTGTAACTGGTTTGGAGTCTGACATGGCTCCAGCAATTCTAACCATGTGGGTTCTGTCCTTGAGCCAATTTGCAACCCATCTAGTGACATAGGGGTTTATATTTAAGCTGGTGAGCTTATCTATAATGCCCAAGTGGGGTATTGTAATGAAGGCTTTTGCGAGGTCCAGGTAGGCTGTGTGGACCACCTTCCCCTCGTCAATGGCCTTGGTGACTGTTTCAAAGAAATCAACAAGGTTTAAGAGGCAGGATCTGCCCTTAACAAATCCGAACTGGGTAGGATCCAGTGTCTGTAGGTCCCCAATATCTTTATTTATGAGGTCCATGATGATCCTTTCCATAGCTTTGCAGACCAAGCTAGTCAGGCTTATGGGGCAATAGTTTCCAGGATCCGTTGAGGCACCACCTTTATGGAGAGGGACCACTGTTGCTGTATGTCACTCTTTGGGTACATATCCTGTAGTAAGGCTGTGATTGAACAGTAGTTTTATGTTTGGGTTTAACTCTTCTTGGAGTTCATGTAGGACACAACCCGGGACACCATCTGGTCCCATTGATGCTGTGTTTTTTGCTTTGAATAGGGCAGCTCTTACCTGAGCATCTGAGATGTCAGGGGGGCAGCACTCTGCTGGGATAGATATTTGCCCTTTTGGTGGGGGGGGAGTTTGTGCTGAACCTGTCAGCTAGGATGTTGGCAATGTCTGTGGGTTTGGTGTATTTTTTGTCATTTTGGACTAATTCTGAGCATATCTGGGAATTCCCACCCAGGTTCCTAACATAACTAAAGAAAGCCTTGTGATTATCCTTAGTGTCCTGTGCAATTTTTCTCTCAAAGCTGGCCTTAGACGATTTTATGAGTGCCCGTAGTTTTTTGCTAATACTGATCAGAGATGCCTTCCCTTTTTGGGATTTTGCTCTATCATGTAGTAGCCTCCTCCTTCTATTGTATAGTTTGTTTATGGCTGGGGTCCACCAGACGGGACATCTGCCTTTGGAGGATTGGGTCTTGGTTTTATTTGGGATTGCATGATCCATGCATTCCTGAAGGTGTTCATAGAATGCATTTATAAAGGATTCTGCAGTCTGGGCCGTATTTTCCACAGGCCCGGGGGCTTTGAAGGATTCCACCTCGGTTTTGAGGAGTGTGAAATTTGCTTTAAAGAAGTTTTTCACTGTAGTTTTCAGGGCAGGGGGTGGAGTCAGGATGTGAATATCCAGTGAAATTAGTTTATGGTCTGATCTTACCAGTGAGGGATACACTTCTGGTCTGGAGCATAGAGTCCCCATGTTGGTGATGATCAGGTCCAGTATGTTTTCCCCTCTTGTGGGAGTGATAACAAGTTGTTCCATAGCATTTGAGTTTATAAATTCTAGGAACCTTTGGGCTAGGGTGTTGGAGCTAGAGTAATGCTCCCAGTCTATGTTTGGGTAGTTGAAGTCACCCAATATAATGGTGTTTGGAGAGACCTTCATATTTTCCAGTGTTCTCAGGAAGACCGAGTGGGGTTCCTGGGTTTGGGAGGGTGGTCTGTCGCAGGCTATAAACTGGAAGGCAGTTTTACCCACTGTTAGTTGCACATGGATAGTCTCTGATGCTTCGTGCTGTGCCACCAACCTGGAGGTGTGGGTATCTTTGACGAATATTGATACTCCCCCTCCTTTTGTGGTTTGGTCCAAGTTTTGGGGCTGAAAAGCATGGTATGAGGTATAACCTGGTAGTGCTGGGGTCTTCTCGGGAGCCTTGAACCAGGTTTCTGTTACTGCACAGATATCGATGTTCTCCATGCTAAGGAGAGTTTCGAGTGCATGCATCTTGAGGTTTAGACTTCTGGCATTGAGTAGCATTACTCTTAGTTTCTTATCCCTTGTGATACCTATGGAGGTGGGTTTGTCTTTTGAGCCTTGCCTAAAAAAGGCACTATGGGGGTAGCAAGAGCCTTTGCCAATATCCAAAAGCCCAGGGGTGACAGATGCAAGCCGTCCCTAGCGAAGCATCGTGGCTTGTTGAGCATGTCATCCCATGCTGACAGGCATTGGATCCCCTTTGAATGACACCAATACTTAAGCCAATTGTTGAAATTGATCATCTTGTCTTCATATTGTGGCATCATTCTTGGTGAGGGTAAGATGCTACTCAAGGTCAGGGTCATACCGGCCTGGGCTACATGCTCAGAGAGCTCCTCTATGTCTCTTTTCATTCACACCAGCATGGACAATGACTGAGTCATATTTGCACTTGCCTTGGAGTGACCTGAGTGCTTGTGTTATGTGGCAGATCCTAGCGCCCGACAGGCAGCTCACCGTGACCTTCTCCTTGTTCAGCCTGGTGAGCGGGACGTCAGTGTGCCTGACGATAGAGTCACCTATTACAAGTGTATCAGATGTGTTGTTTAGCCTTAAGGGTTGTGACTGTTCGGCACACTGGCTTTGTGAGCTATGTGTTGCACGTGTTTTGTTTTGGGGTAGCGGTTGCTTGGGTGTCTGCTTTGGAGGTCTCTGCTGCTTAGGCAGATTTTTATTTAGAGCCTCCGAGTATGTTTTTGTGTGTTTATGTGTTTGGTTTGCTGCCGTGGTAGGTCTGTGTGAGACTGGAATTGTAGTGAGTGTGGTTTCCTTCTCCTCCTGACTGGTTTTGCCAGTACTGAGTTGAGAGAGCTTAGCCTCCAGTATGGCTATATGGTTGCATCTCTCACATGTGTTGGAATTTGTTGGGAGGAGGAGAGGGTTGTCTGTGTACATGAGGTAGTTGTAACATTGCCTCAAGATTCCCAGATTCACCAGCTGGACCAGAGAGGAGATTGACAACTGACCTTTGGACATGTTAGAATAGTATTGGGAATTAATTTATAATTGAAAAAAAAGGGCCAATGGGGAACGAGGTACTCAAGGGGAGTTTGTGAGGGTGTAGTGCTTTTAATTTTTTAGTGCTGACTTATATAATTGCTTTAGTGAGCAAGTGCCAGGTAACTTAAATGCAATGTGTTACAGGTAACTTAAATGCAAAAACAACAAACAGTAACTTTCTTTCAAGTGAAACAAGGAAATAAGTACAGTAAGCAATGCAGATATCACTAAGGATCCACAGAAGCACTGAAAAGCGGCATTTTAGGTGGAATTAGCGTTTCAGGGAAATAACAAGCAAACAAACAACAAGCATACAAACAAAGCTAGATTCAGCAGGCCTGGATCTAGTCTATGCTACAGCAAACAAGGTGTACCAATTTCAGTAAGAAACAGTTCAAATATGCAGGCACTATAAGCCTTTAACCAGAAATTCCCAGGTCAGAAGGGCAGAGTCCAGCCTCTCCTCCCACAAGAGTGCAGACCACGAACCTTCTTAATGTAAAATAACTGGCCTGAAGCCCAAGTGCTTAAACCAGAACTAATACACTTTTAGAATAACAGACACTGAGCCCTCATTCAGCAGTTCCCAACTTAGAAGGATGTAAGCTACCTGTCCTGCCACCACAGTGCAGGCCACAAACCTTCCTAATGTAAAACAACTGGTCTGAAGCCCAAGTGCATAATTCAAAAGACTTAGAATGATAGCTACACTTTAATCAAGTTACTACTAATACTACAAATACAATTGAATACTTTAAAGAATGCCTGGATTAGTGCTCAAGTTATACAAACAAAGCTAGATTCAGCAGGCCTGTATCTAGTCTATGCTACAGCAAACAAGGTGCACCAATTTCAGTAAGAAGCAGTTCGAATATGCAGGCACTATAAGCCTTTAACCAGAAATTCCCAGCTCAGAAGGGCAGAGGTATGGGCATGCCTATCCTGGGAGGGAAAGGATTGCTTTGGTGGTAGACAGATCACTCAAGAGATTCTAGCAGATGCTGGAATGTGCCAGACATACCTCCCAACAGCTGTGATTTATTCATAGCACTATGATTTTTTTGCACCCCCAGTTTAGTCTTGCTACTCCTATATTTACTAATTGACTTCATAAAGGCAGAACCATTTAAGGGTAAATACATTATTAAATGACTAAACTAAGCCTGCAGAAATATTTCCTATCACTACTGTGTAAAAAGACATTCTGTTCTAAAAAACAATAAATTGCTCCTCTTTCTGACCCTCTGTTATGATTTTTAAAATCAGTACTATGACTTTTAAAGCTCAGAGGCTGAGAGGTATGCTGCCAGACTGGGAGTGTGGGCTGACCGGGAGAATGATCTGCCCAGTATCCCTGGGTGAATACATGTCCCAGGCCATGCTTCATTGCAGATTCAGCCTACAGTTATGCCTTCACATTAGGAAAGGGGAGGGATTACAGCCAAAACACATCAGAAGAACCTCCGTCTTTGAGTAGCAGGTCAGTTCATCAGCCTGATTCCCCACCAGGCCAAATAATTCCCACACAGTGGGTCATGATGAACCCAGCCCTGGGACCACCAATACCAGGTGTCTCTAAAAATGCTTGGTCACATTTGCTGTAGAAGGTGAAGCCACACCACAGCAGATGTCAGACAGTCTTGATACAGATCCTGATTTGTAGTAGATTACTTTGACATTGAAGTCCTATAAGATTGAAGAAGTCAGCTAAGTAACGGGATGTCATTTAAAAATCTCATCCTGTTAAGAATACGTCCTGTTTTATGCCCACCTGACACCTGTGACATATAGATTTCAAACTGTATGTGTGCTAGTCTTGGATGCCTTGTACTTACATTTCATCATCTCACCAGGCTTGCACCAAACCCAGACCACCATGATTACCACTTAGAGGAACACCAAGATTATTCTTTATCCAGAAAATATCCTTGCAGAGTTCAAAAGGTCCTCTGAGTCCTGACTCATCACTGTTGGCCTTATTAAAGTACAACCCTGGTACAAGTAAACCAGCTGGGTAATGAAAATAATTTTAACATCAGAAAGGAAAAGTGTGAAAACGAGTCTTCTCTATTTTGCATTCTCATCCTTTACTGTGTTCACGGGTACCTAGTGACACAGTAATGTTACTCACCTTATTTTTCTCAAGCAACATTATTGGCAGTATCATGAGAGGAAACAAGCTGTTTCTGGCAGGGCTGCCTTATTAGAGCACAATCTACAAATAGAAACAATAACACTCTTGGGTGGATTGTCATCCTATTAGGCATCCAGAGTTCACATCTTACCAAAAGGATAGGCACCTTCTAAATAAAACTTTTTGCAGCATGTTTTCTTTTTTTAATTTAATTACAATGACTAAAGCCTGACTAGTTACACAACTGTCATATATAAACTCTTAAACAAGAACAAATAGTTTAACACCGTTAAAAAATAATCAAATAAATGAATAAAATAGTTTAACAAAGACAGATTTGCATAGCCTGGTTAACCGGTCTTTAGCTGCTATATGTAAGAACCCAGGCATGTTGCAACATTAGTAATAAGGATTTCACACCAGCCACAGTTAATGTAGTAACAATATACGTTAAGCTGCACAGATGCTTGGATTTTTTAACAGATTCAGCTTTCATTTGCACTACATATAATATGCAGATGCACACACAGTAAGAAGATATACTCACCCAGACATCATTTTTTTTTTCTTTTTTTATTTTTTTTTTTTCACTGAGGCTTAGTATAGCACAGAAACTCTGATTTATTTGGATCTGTGATTAGGAAACATATCTAACCTCTGTAAGATTTAAAGCCCAAGCATATGAAACTGTGATAACTGATCTTATTTATAAGGCAAGCACACCCCAATAGAGCAGAGATCTCCATGCTTTGTGATGTTAAGCTCTTAGGAGAGCATTGCTTGCTGCAACAAATCTTTGAGAATTCTCACTCAACAATGTATGCAGATTTTTGTCCTTGCTTTTAGCTTAGGAAACATTGGGTTGAAATCTGCAACTGGAATCGTGGTTTTGTCATTACAAATGACAGGGAAGGCCATTTAATCCTTACAATGTGATCATCTTGAAGTGTCATAATGCTCAATGCAGGCACAGGAAATCTGCATATGAAAAAGATGAAGAAATAAACATCTACTTTATACACCTAAAGTGCACTTTCCTCCAGGGTATAGTTTCAAAGTAGCAATTATTTTATATGCCATCCTCTTCACGTAGAATGTATTTTTAGGTATACTTTTTTTGTCATTATTTGATCTTTGAGCTATGCATTTTATTTATACAATGCATGCATAAGTAGTGAAAAAAATGAAGCATGGGTAGCCACTCCATCTTGTGGATAAATAGATAAACAGTAATGTATTAAAATCTGGCTTAAAAACAATTTTTCAAAAATACACATTTAAGCAGCAAATGACAGCTCAAGCAGAACTTCCAAAACTTAATTAAAAATGGGTTGGCTTCTGCCACACATCAGTTCCCCATTCCTCTTACCTGTTATTTTTAGTAGATGAGCGGTCTGCACAAGATACATAAAGCTTCTTGTTTGATCTATTGTCTGTTCAGAATTGTTGGTTCTTTGCCAGAGCTGCTAGCACTTTTCCTGTGATGCTGTAATTATTTACTGAACAACAGCAAAAGAAACAGAGCCCATAAAAGTTAGCAGTCCATTTCTCTACGTACTATAACAGCACATATATTATTCAGTACCAGCTTTTACCCCCTTCCCTTTTCCTTGCAACAGTCTATGTGTTTTGTCCCATGCCTTCTTATAAACATTAAACTTGCTGCCCTATTACCACCACTGCAGGGGTCACTCAGTCATGTACTCATACCTCTCAGCCTCTTAGCACAAGAAATCTGAACAAAGCCTAGAATATTGTGGGGGACGCAAAGGCCCAAAAATAGAGAGATTTTAAATACTGCTCTTATTGATTCAGAAAGTTGATAGAATAACAGGATCTGTGTTAAAATACATATTCTGAAGGATATAATGTCTAAAACTCAAGCATATGTTATTATTTAGTGGCTTCAATCCTACATGATTTACCAGAAAAACAGAAATGTTATGAGGAGCAGACAGAAAATATGAGGCAAAAATCTGGACCTTCTACAAAAATCTGGATAGTTGGGAGGTCTGCATGTGCTACTCCTTATGCAGAAAACGCTTTCTTACATCCAAATTACCTCTGTCAGCTTCACTGTAGCAATCCCATTCTTAAAACTTTATCCACCCAGAAAAGGCTTCCTTCGTGAATTGTATTTATACACAATAAGGTAGGTAACAGGAGCAGTCAATTCACCTTTACCTCTGATGTTTTCTCTGGGTACTCCATATACGCTCAGGTCCTGGGCCCTTTCTCTCTCTCTATCTTTCATTTTCTCCCCTTTTCTACCTCTGTCCCTTTCTCTCTCTCTCTCTCTCTCTCTTTCACTCTCTCCCCCCGCTCTCTTTCTCAGATCTTTTAATGTAGTATAGCATCCCTCCTTTAAAATGGAGAACATAATGCTATTTTTACAATTCAAAACACTAAACCTGCATTATGAAGGAAGAGGTTCAATGGATAGTTCAAAATTAAGAGTTGTTCTCTGTGAAATGTTTATTAAAATTAAAGAGCATACATACAGCACAGTGGTGCAGCAGTTGCATTGTCACCTCACAGCAAGAGGTTCTCCAGTTCAATTCTTGGCTGGGGTGCCTTCTGTGCAGAGTCTGCATGTTCTCCCTGCATTCGTGTGGTTTTCTTTCGGGTGCTCTGGTTTCCTCCCATGTAATAAAGACATGCATTTGGAGTGTTTCTCCCCAGGCCTCCACCAAAAATTGGCTTTGTACCAAGTTGGACTTTCCCAGTAAACAAATGTTAAATAAATGTATGAGAAGATATGCCATGCCCAAGAACTGCTTGTCAGTAGCTTTGTGCAATTAAAAAGCTCTTCTTAGCCATTGATAGGCTTTATGTAAGAAACTGTTTTGATTCGGATGGTTGCAAGTTTGGAGGAGGCTGACAGCAGAATCAGTCAGTCATTAGGTGTGCAAAGGAGAGTTCATACAGCTTTTCAGATGGTTCCCCGTTTTAATGTTTTGTTGTTGTTTTTATGAAGAGAAACTGTACAAGACAAAGTTTATCAAAAACTGCACTTGTTACCACCATGGGAGTGGTTCTATATTGAATCAGCGAATGCTTAAAAAAGCGAACACTGATTTATCGACCCCATGTAAGCGAAAGCTTACAATCCCAAAAACTTAGAACAGCGATTTTTTTCCCTGGTTCCAAAAAAGAAAAAAAACTTTAAAGCATTACATAAAATGGGGGCCTTCACTCTCCACACCCCCCGGCATGGGGGGCTGTGCCACCCACACCCCCTACTTAAATATGCCAACTCTGAGATCACACAACAGTGACAAAAATAAAGAAGGCGGCCAAGTAATTTCTTTCCCAGGGAAAGAATTCACTTATGTGCCATTTCGGTATTTTGCCGTTTCGTGCTTTCAAGTTCGAGCAAGACGCATTCTTTCAAATGTGTCTTTGATCATATAATAGGGAACCCATGGGAGTTTGTCTTTTTCCCCAAAATATGCAGGATATGGAGACCTGCCTTCAGATAAAATAGTTAATTATTTTTCATGACCATTGAATTTTTCTATAAAGGGGAGCATTTTAAAGTAATGCCTTACCACATGGCAGCATGAAAGAAAAGGTAAAGCAATGCTTTTCTATAGTGGTTCAGTGTTAAAGCCATCTTTGTCTAAGCTAAAGGTGGCTAAAATCTACAGACATTGTCCTGTTGATATTTTGCCTTAATTCCACAAATGCAGCAACTGTGCAGCTAGTTACTAGTAGAGGAAGCAAATGGCACAACCTCCTGCATTAAATGTCTATACCCCATATAAAATAATTCTTCTTAAGGTCTGTTCTTTGTTTACTGAATGCCATGTTGACCTTGCTTTCAGCTAATAATATCTGTTGATGATTTCTGAGGAAAAGTATATTACACAGTCTTACGGAATCACTTTATACACAATGGGGAGTTGAATAGTTTTTTAGTGCTTCCACATCTCAGTTACCTTTAAGTTTAAAATGAAGCATTTCAAGACACATTTGCACAAAATCCCTATGATATGTCAATTGTAGCTTTGTCAGCATTTAATTTATCATTGTTGTTTGATCAGTTCCTTATGCTATCAATGTTTCAGTATGTCAAATTTTTTTGTTGAATATGCGTAATGAGATTTCTGACATCAAGTGACTCGAATAAAAGGGAAGATGTGATTTATTTTCCTTTCATTCTTCAGTTTTCCCTTTTCTCTGAATTTGTGCAACTCAACAAGTAGCATATGCAGAATCTAGGGGTATGGTGATGGAGGCCCGACAATGAGGGGTAGAAGGGTATTAACCTTTTCCCCAAGAAAACATGTTTTTGTTTTCTGAGCAATGTTTTGTGTTGGAAATTTCTGTACTCATATTATTATTTTTTTTTATGCCTGTCCCCTACTGACTAATGATCCTTATCCTATCTAGTCACTATATTGACTTATTTATTCCATAAGACCAAGACCTCTATATCCCATTCAAACTTCCAGGCCAGCAGTCAATTTAACCAGGACTAGGAGCCATTATTCTCATGCTTCGGATCTTGCCCCCACCTACCACCTCCCATTAGAGGCTTGTGAACTCCACTGCAGCTGCCTTGTAGATGGTACATGCATGCATGCTAACACATATGCTGCAGACTATGGGTTCACTATGCTGTTTGTTATGGGTGATAGTAGCAGCATTGCTGTCGGTATCATAAATGCAGCAGGCCAAACTTCCCTCCCATCAGAATGGGCAAGCAAGCACTGGCCACTGACTCCAATGGCCTGCTGACAGTATGTCCTGCACCTGTACTCATATTATTACATGGATTTTATCTTTTGTTTGAAATATTTTTCAGTGCTGTTTGACTTGCAGTTGATTAATCATTATGTAACCCAAAACTCATAGTTGCTGACATGTTGAAAGTATGTGATTTACTCTCTGATCTGACTTAATTATTATTTTCTGCAGGTAGCCCTCACAGGTTGTTTCTGCCATTAAACAGTCGATTCACTAAATCAGGAAACTATGAGAGGTTGAAATCTGATTTATTGCCATTGTTAGATCTTCACTTTTTCTATGCCGTAAGTGCTAGCAATGTTATGTGTCAAAACTGCAAACATGTCATGAAGAATTCTAAAGCAGACAGTGCAGATATTTCCATCTTTCTGGCAAGGAAAGAAAGCTTTGAACCAATTTGAGAAAAAAGTTTATTCTTCTACTGCATAAACATTCATGCTTTAAACACCCAGGCTCACATGTTTATGTTGTTTTCTTGTTTCCTTTGAGAACATGAGTAATTGTTAACCTCTCATTTTCTGAAGTGAAGAACTCAGTGAATGCTTTAATGTTATCTACTTCTCATGTAATCAAGCAGCCTTTATTGTTCTTATGATTTTGATAATAATGTCACCAGAGCTGCTGTTTCTGATTTGCTTGGTTAGATTCTCAAAAACTACCAGAAGGTGTTGAAACTGAGGTTTTAAGTTCTTTCCTTGACAAGGAGGTTCTGTTTAGACTTGAGGTACATAAGAGATTTGATGAAAGAGACAAACTGGTTCAAGGAGTAATCCAAATTTTCAGGCCACCTCCCCCTCCCATCCTAGTAATTAATTCCTCTGCCTGGGTCTGCATCTTCCCAAATGGCACCAGATTATACCAGACAAATGGGTTCTGAAAATCATCCAACTGGGAGATAGATGGCAGTGGAAGCCCCTACCTCCTTTTCAGGGGATGCCTCCTTATCTTGTAAACCAAACATCCCTGTTTCCTCCAGATTTGGAGCAAATGTTATCTGAGGGGTCATTGAACGAGTGCCCTCAGATCAGATGGGCAAAGGTTTCAATGAAATATTTTTCTGGTACCAAAGAAAGAGAGAACAAGGAGCCCAGTCCTTGACTATTCCTTTCCCAATCTATGTTGCAAATGTCCCAAAGTTCAAAATGTTAGCCATTCAGTCTCTGCTACCTCGTATTACTTTACATAGTTTCATGGTAACACTAGATTTAAAAGACATTTACCATTGCATGCCTATTGGCAAACATTTCAGACATTTCTTAAAATGTTTTGTATCTAGCTGACATTATTACTTTTATCTTACCTTGGGTGTATCTACTGTGCCAAGGGTATTTACAAAGTGTCTGCTCAAATCATTGCTTACTACAGACATCAAGGCATTCACATTTTTCCATATTTGAACAATTGTCTTATAAATCAGCTTTCCTGAACTATTTAGTTTTGTTCAAGTAGTACCTGAGCTGCCTGTGAACATCCAGAGTATGAAGAATTCATTCTCCCTTGTTTTCAGATTCTGAAAAGAATTGTTTGTTTGTCTTTCGGCTTTTCCCGGTTAGGGGTCGCCACAGTGGAACTCCGGACCATTAATGATTGGCAGTAGAGTTTTACGTGCTGGCTTGCTGGGCCTAACCACAACCTTCAATGAAGGAATGCCCATTCACACATGTCGCCACATAGAAGACGCTCTAACTGAGAATCGAACGGGCAACGTCTAACTGTGAGGCAACAACGCTACTGCAGCACCACCACTGCAGTCTATGGTGAGTTAATAGATTGTTTCAAAGTAAAGTCTGAAACCACTTTAGGCATTACAAAAGGATTTTTTCCTCAAATAAACCCTGTTCTTATGTAAAATGAGGTAGGGTTGACTTGTCTTAAGAGGTTGTTGCAATTGTCAAGATTTGATGACGTGTCGGAAAACTCTCAGTCTGGGGTTTCAAGTAAACTTAACAAAACTCTACTCCAATCTTTTCACACAGAATGTTATTTTCTGGTATATATTCTGGACACTTCCCTAGGAAGATTATTTTTCCACAGGAAAAAAGTAGAACTATATAAAGCAATCTTGACAAAGAATTTCTCAGGATTTGGGGTTTCATGGCTTCTGTGATTGTCATGATTTCCTTGATCAGACTTCACATGAGAAAAAAAATCTGTGATAACTCATTTCAGTCTGTTCTCAGCCTCAATGCCCTCTATCCTTTCAGGTTCCAGTTCTGGTGTTTGTGAGAAGGGAGGTACTGTGGTGGGTAGACCAGTTAGCTTTCAATATGGGTCTCCCACTCTCCTGCCTCCACTTCATTCTGTCACAACAGATGTCTCAGACTTTGCATCGGGGGCTGCATCAAAAGGGGATGAAAGTGCAGGGTCTGTGAAACAAACAGGACAAAGAGAAGCACATAAATGCCAAACAGATGACGATAGTAAAAAATGCTTTGAAGGCCTTAAATCATCTCTGGTCTCCAGGACCTCTGCAAGTTGTCACAGAACATATCACAATGGTGTGATACATAACCAAACATGGGTACCATATCTTACTCCCTTTGCAGACTTGCTTTGATAACTGAGAGGATAGCAACTCAGTTCAGTCTGAATCTACAGGCTTGATACCTGCCATCACAGCAAAACATTATAGCAGACAAACTTAGCAGGACCATGACAGATCCTTGCAAGTGGAAACTGCACTTGGGGGTCTTCCAGGAACTGGTCCAACTATGAGGTACACTGAAATAGATGTATTTGCCTCCTTTCAAAACAGACAGTTAAAAAAATTTTACTCCAGCATTCCTGACAAACAGGCATGGAAGATACCAGCCTTCTTACTCCTGTGCAGGAGCGGTCTTAGGTCAACTGGTGCCCTAGGCAAAAGGGCTCCACAGCGCCCTCCACCACACTACCCGTGTCTCCATCCTAATCTACCTACACCAAATAAATACTGGAAAAGTGCACCTACTACAGCGGCACCCTAGGCGGCCGCCTAGTTGGCCTATGCCTAAGGCCGGCTATGCTCCTGTGCATGAGAATGTTTGCTTATGCTTTTCTACCCTTTCCACTGGTTCAGACGGCTCTTCTAAAGATCCAATAAGACTCTACAGAAATTGTGATGGTGACTCCATTTTGGCCTAGGCAACACTGTTTCTCCATTCTTTGGAAATTGGCTAAGGGCAGTTATCACAAGCTTCCGCACAGACTGGATTTACTCACAAAGAATGGGTTGTTTGATACACCTCAACTTGAAATCACTTCAGTCGACTGCCTGGATGATAGAGGTTTGCTGCCATTTAGGCACCTTTTCCTGAGGACATGCAGCAAGTAGTAAAAGAAGCTAAAAACTGCTACTAGAAAATCATATTTGTGTAAGAGCCAACAATTGTAGTTAGTGTCATTCAAAGAACCAGGACCTATTTATGGCCTAGATGCCTCTGTTTTTTTAATTATTTGTGTAAGTTATTATCCTCCAGACTGTCTTACTCATCTATCAAAATCCATCTTTCAGCAATTTTGGCATGTTTGCTCTTGCTGCCCCCCCACATGTCCTTAAGTCAAGCAAGTTTTGATTTTTCCTCGTATAAAATTAAGTTCCTAAGGAGGTGTCACCTGATATCTAGGTGGGCATATATGTAAAACACTTTCAAAAGCTGCTTTTAAACCAGCCTATTACAGGCAAACAATATAAGCAATATGGTTTAAAATTAAGCAATACATATGTTTTTCATGGTTTATCTTTACAAGGTCACAAATAAAATATGTGATCCATCAAATATCCGACTCAAAAGGTCGGAAACTGCACATTGAAATGCTTAAAGCAGCTAAAGGCTACACAATGAATTCAACATTTCGGGAATGTCGTATGTATTCACAACACCCAACATTTCTGGATGTCTCCAAATACTGATATGCAGGGGGCAAGACCCCTGCATCCCCACACCCCCTGCCAATTTAATATACTAAAGCTGAGATCGCACTACAGTGAGGGAAGGGGTACATGTTTTGACCCCCACTCTAGTGCTATCTGCGCTCAGAATGCCGAATTCACATGAGCAAATGCACACTGGTATTCGCTCATTTGAATTCACAATTACTGTTTTTGACATTTGGAAATCTTGCCGTTCTACTTTCAAACTTTAGAGCATCATAGAAAGTGATCACGATCTTATAAAGGTAAACTGTTTTCCACACCTACTTATAAGTGTATAAAAGCTGATATGTTTAAAATTGTAAAGTATTTCTGATTGTTTTTGTTACTAAGGATCACTTGTCTGTGACAAATAAAGGCTTGTCGCTTTGGAACACTAGATGTGTTTTATGATTTTTGGAAATTATTGTGACTGCACTCATCGATAAAGTTTTGAGACTACGAGTTTTTCTTTTTTTTTTTTTTTTTTTCTTCAAGTTGTAGAACTTTGAAAGGAGAACTTGGAATTAATATATCTAGAGAACGGGATATGAGAAGGGACCCCCCTCACTGAGGAAGTGCATCAGTCTCCTGCAAAAATATGTTGTGCGGCATTTCATGCTGTCTCAGTGCAGGGATTTTACCTACATTAGAATCTTTACTGATGGCATTTTGCATCTTGACTAAGAAAGATGCAAAGTTTCATAGTAAAGTCAAGCTTCAGTTCTCCTACCATTTTGGTGTTAGCTGATTATACTGCTTGTTGATTTGAACGGCATGACATAACATTGTTTTATGGTGTCTACCTTCTTTCTATGTATCTATATCTATCTATCTATATATATATATATATATATATATATATATATATATATATATCTATATATATACATATTATAAATATATAGATATATATTCTGATTATAGATATATTATGTATATACGTGTATGTGTTTGTGTGTGTGTGTGTGTGTGTGTGTACACACACACACACACACACACACACACACGCGCGCACATACACACACACAAAAAAAACTGTGTTCCCCATTTTGACATACGGTTCAAATTACATCAATTTCTGCAACTCAAACCTAACTAAAATAATAGACAAAACTAAACCAATCATAATAGAACATGAAATGCTTTCCTTTTGTCATCAGACAAAAAACAAAAAACAGAACAAATACTTTGAATATTTATACTGTTGGGAAAAGGACTTTGTATGAGGTAATGTGTAAGTCTGGAGTTAGGGGCAGGGGTAGAATTAGGGTTAGGGTTATGAATAAGGTGGTATGGGGGGCAAACCCTACCTCACATGTACTCTGAACTCATCACAAGCACTATGCAACACACACTACACTAAATGTACCTCCTTCCCTACTTTAATTCTAACCTGTAAACACACACACACACACACACACACACACACACACACACACACACACACACACACACACACACACACACACACACACACACACACACACACACACACACACACACACACACACACACACACACACACACACACACACAGACACTCCCACCCTTAATGCTAAAACTTTCAGTATATATGAAAGTTTCAGTAACAGAAAATTCTACTTATCATCAATAAAAGCACATCCCAGATATACCTACATTTGACTATCTCCCATACTCACAACAAATGCTTTCATCAGAATGATAGCAGCATATATACTTTGTGCACCTGGGTGTTTTTCAATCCATGAGCCCCTAAACTATATAGGTATGTATATAAAATATTGATGAACCTAATCAAAACTCTTTAATGTCAACCACTGTTTTGTCAGCATAGTTTGGTCATCAGAACAGATTGTCCGCAGGTGTACAAGATCGCCAAGCCCCAGGGTTGGCTAATATGTCCTTTTCTTGGAGATTGTGCAATCTCAAACTTGGAATAAATAATTAGTAGGGGATGTGGGGGTGGTTAAACTTTGCGTACTCCATGGTTAATCCTCAAAATATTCTCAATAATGTGTTGACATTTTGTTGTTGACTTTGATATGTCAGCATTAACAACATTGACATTTCCTGCAGCTGATTACTTTAACTATATTGATATACGTATCTCAATACCGTGAATACACCAGCTTGAAGAAGTGAGAAATCTTCCAAAACAATGGAATGAAATCCCACAGGCAGTGATTTTTTATGACAAACAGCAATCAGCATTCTGATCCTTGTTACCTTTTGTTCTGGTAACCTAATGCTCAGGGAACAGAAACTTAGTGACATCATAGACAAGGTATTTTTGAAGCCTAATGACTTAATTTTTTTACTGCTACCCAAAAGTGTGATCTGTGTGCCAGGAAATATTGTGCATGTCCACAAATAAAAATAGGTGGAATTTTTACATACAAACGGACATTCACACTCAGACTGCCCTTGACAAACGAGATTTACCACAAGATGCATTGATTTTTCACACACGTACACACGTACTGACACTGACCCTGATAAGACAGGTTTATCAGAAGATGTACAAATGTATACATGCTGAAAGGTTACCTATACTCAAACTGGATTAATGTAAATTCACTTATAGCATGTTTTTTAGGGTGTTGGCAGAAACAACACATGCATAAAACAACAAATGGAGAGAGGGTGTGCATGTAAATACAAGATACAAGAAGCCACAGCTAAGAGAGCAACCACAGCAGAGGAATGTGACATGGCATTACTACTCACTGCTCTGCTGTGCAATAAGCAGTTGTTTTCACACACATACTACTCCAGCCAAACTACCAAAGACAGACACTTATGTGTGATGCTGAGGTTTGGCGTATAAAGTGAAACAAATAATGACCTTGTTACTCTTAACTACACAACAATTCTGTCTCCCCGCAAAGTACAACCCATATCAGTAATAGTTTTACACAGATTTCAGCAAATGCACTACATTGTGTGATGCTACTTCAGCCACGCTAGACCAGTGACTGTTAGCAGTGATCACACAAAATAAGGTTAACGCATTTTACTCATAAACAGCCTCAATGACAATTAATTACAGCCACATCACCAAATGTTTATACCTCGAATGTGTGATTGTGTTTTAAAAAGAAAACAGTAACAGTCACAGTAATGAACATTTTGTTTCATACACACAGTAATCATAGTAAAGTAATCCTTCTCTCTTTACACAAATGCACATTAGCCCTGCAAAGCCAGATTAGTGAGTGCTTAAACTAAATCAATGTCAAGAGGGTATGTTAATTTTATCCACATATAACCGGCACCCAGCAGTTATAGCCACAATGGTGTACACCTCACATATCTGATGACAAATGAAAGTGGTCATGTCATGCATTTCAACTATGTTCTGCCTAAACAGTAGCCGATATTAAGGTATTACAAGTTGCTTCACATAAATCACCTTAGTCCTGCAAAGTAAGGATAATCAGCAAACAGCAGTTAGTCATTTCCCTCCACAGACCGCCACAGCGCTTAGAGCTTCGACTGTTACATCTCCAATCATCATCATTATCATCAGCCCCCTTTTTTCCCATTTTTCCCATTTTTTCATGATGGTGAGGTATTGTGTTAACTGTCTCCATCTCTTTTGATTCAATGCCACACTCCTTCCTTCTTTGACACTTATTCCTGACTTCACAGATCTTTCACACAATCCATCCTCCTCTTTGCTGAATATCTCCATTTCCTCTTACCTTCTTCCTGTCTGTCCCAAATCTTCTTCACCAGATTGTCTTCTGTTTTTCTGCACATGCATCTAAACCACCATAATCTATTCTCATTGATCTTTTCTGCAACTGGAGCTACTTTGGCTTCTGCCCTTATGTCCTTATTTCTTCGTCTGTCCCACAGTGTGCATCTTACCACCCTTCTCGGGCACTTCATTTCCATTACCTCTAGTTTCTTCATCTGCTCTGCCTTTACTGCCCAGTTTTCTGTACCATACAGTAGTACTGGTCACACCACTGTTTTGTACACCTTACTTTTGAGTGCTTTGGCATTCTTCTGTCATATACTACACCTAGGACTCTATGCCATTTGCCTGCAGCCCCTCTGATTCTAGCTTTGACCTCTTCATTCAGACTTCCCTTCTCCTCAGCCACACCTTCCAGATACTTGAAGCTATTTACCCGTTCCACTATCTTCCCTTCTATCTCAGTTCTTAACTTCTCCTCTTTTCCCAATTTGCTGCCATTACCACTGTCTTATCTGGGCTTAGTTTCATCCCATGTCCCTACAGATTTGCATTCCATTCTCCTGTCCTTTGCTGAAGTTCTTGCTCAGAGTCTGCCTGTACTGCCACATCATCTGCATACAGCAACTTTGTTGATCTCTTCCCTTCAACCTGTTTGCTAATTTAGTCTATCACCAGTATGAACAGCAGTGGGCTCAGAGCTGAACCCTGGTGCACACCCACTCCCACTGGGAACCCCTCTGTGAGGCCGAACACTGTTTGAACTCGAGTCATTGGATCTTTGTACATAGCCTGCACTAATTCTACTAATGTTTCTGGGACTTTGAACCACTTCATTACTGCTGAGATCAGCTATCATAGGACCTTGTCATATGCTTTCTCCAAGTCTAGGAATGCCTACTTGGACTCTTTCCTCATCTCTAGCTTCTTCTCAACTATCTGTCTCACTGCAAACATCAGGTCACTTGTGCTGCATCCTGATCTGAATCTGAGCTGCTCATCTCCTATCTTACATTCTACTACTCTGCATATTCATTTATCAATAACCCTCTCCATAACTTTCATGCAATGTGACAAGTGTTTGATTCCTCTGTACTGCCCACAGTTGTGGATGTCCCCTTTGTTCTTGTACACTGGCACAAGTGTGCTTATTCTCCAGTCATCTGGGATGCACCTTTCTCTCCACACTGCTATGAATACCCTCAGGAGCCATTTCTCCCCAAACTCACCCAGTATCTTTATTATATCTGCTTTGACCTCATCTGAGCCTGCTGCTTTCCCTGACTTCATTTTCTTAGTGCTATTCTTACTTATTCTAGGGTGGGCTCCTCTTTTTCTCTCATTATGCATTGTGTCTAGGCTGTGTCTGGGGCAGTATAGCTTCTGTGGGCTTTTCTTCATTCAAAAGACAGAGCCCCTCACTATCACTCTTCAAGAGGAACCTTGATGAGTGGATGGGTAACAGAAAGTTCACACTGGGGATCAGACCAACAGCACTACTAGATAGGGGCCAAAGGTACTAGCTGCTAGTACAAGGATCTAAGGAACTACTAAAGGGGCAGTGAATACTGCACAACGTGGCTGGGCTAATATATGCCTTCGGGCAGATAGCTCAGTACCAACCTATGAACCTATGAACCTAAAAGCTGCTGGAAGTTCTCCTTCCATCTACCTCTGATGTCCTGTGGACTTGTGAGCAGGTTGTTGCTGGCATCCCTTAAGAAGGGCATCTGACTGTCTTCTTTATCTTTTTATCTTTGCCTTTCAACCCACTATAGTTTCTTTGTGCCGCCTACTGAGTCACTTTCCAGAAGTTGATAAAGTGCCTCCGATACCCACTTCTTTGCTATTGCAACTCCTATTTAGCTTCTTTGTTATCCAATCAGTATTCTTTCCTAGCCTGTTTAGTCTTTTCTGTCTCCCACTTCTTCCTGCACTCCTTCTTTATTTTGATGACTTCCTGGACTTTTGCATTCCACCACCAGCTTTCCTTATGTACTTTATCTCCATACCTGGCTCAGCCACATATCTCTTCTGTAGTCTGCACACATGCTGTTTTGAGGTAATGCTATTTTTCTTCAGCTAAGAACATCTCCACTGTCCAACTCTTATTAATACATTTAAAGAAATAAATAAAAGAAGGGCCACACAGTAGTACATTTAAGTAACTATCAGGTACAAAGACCCATAACCAGAGAAAAATTTTAAGTATTGCTCTTATATACTTAGAAAACTGATACAATAACGGGTTTTACAATAGCATGCATTTTGTGAATGTTATGAATTATGAAGATCAAATGCATGTCAATATTTGGTGACAGCATCCTTTAAAGATGTACCAGAAAATCTTCCAAAATGAGACAAAATCAGGGACAGTTAAGTACTTATTAACTCAAGAAGCAAAGATAAGCTAAAAGTAATACAGGGACAAAGGCACAGAGTCTGGGAAAACCTTTAGATATTACTCAAATTCACTTAAAAAATAAGAACAACAGATTTTGCATGCCATCAATGCATTTTCTGAACAGTAAGAAGTGTGAATCACTATGAATCACTAATGTCTGTCATTCTTGATTGACTGTAACCCTCAGTAATTTACCAGTAAATCAATCATTTTATGAAGGACAGGTTAAAATATGAGGTAAAATCAGGGGCAGTTGAGAGGCACTGAGTGTTCTACAGACGACCCTTTCTTGAGCCACAATATACAGTGGCTGGCCACATTGAAGTTGTAAATTCTGTTGCAACTGAAAAAAAATGAAGCAAAGGTAACAGATGCAGCAACTATAATCTTGACTTGTTAAACTGAGTGCTTTTTCCCATCTAGCAACTCTCATATGGCTCTCCTCCCTGGCCTTACTGCTGTCTCGTGGTTGCCTGCTTAATGCCTTAAAAAATGCTAAGCTACAGGCATATTTTACAAAGAGTTAGTACCAGACTTGATGTGGTAGTAAGGAGATGGGTTGAGGAGTAATATGAAAAGCAGCTGGTCATTGGACAAGAAGGCACTATAAGAGCAAACTCAAACAGCTCACATTATTTAAGTATTTTGTATTAGTGGGACAAAAATATTTGTTTTCAAAAGGAGGATAAAGCAAGAACAGTGAGGGGAAACATTTTGGTTTATAGAAGGTAATGACATAAGCATTCTTGTGCTAGGAGGAATTTATTTGGCTAGTATAGCTAAAACTAATTTGAGAAATTATGTGGACATGAAAATGAGAAATACTTTTTGTTTGGGGCCATGCTTGTAAGAGATGTTACAATTGCAGAGTTTTTATTTCTAATTATATTGCACATAATATAATAATTGGTTTTAAAATAAAATATGTTATTTTTTTACAGTTGCATTTTTTTAAAAATTTTTATTGGGCATTAATCATCAAAAACGTAATAATGAAACAAACTAGCAACTAATACAAACTATATATGAAGTCCATAACAGAGATATGTCCATACGTTATTAATATTTATCTGAAAGATCTTTATGTTTTATCCATGACAGATGTTTATGAGTGATATTCACTGTTCTAACTTGTGCAGTTTGTATTTCCCTATTGCAAATATTTTTGGCAAGAAAAATAAATTCAGAAAGAGAGAAGTTGTTTTGACATTTCCAATTTAGAGTTACTACTTCTGTTGCTATAGCAAGGAGAGTCCAGAGAAGAGACACTTGTGCTCTTGGAATGGAACCTGGAATTGGTGTGCTAAATGGTATCAGTGAATTAGTAATATTACAATTATCTGACCACAAAAAACCTTAACAAAGTCTCTAAAATCTGCCCAGAATTAGGCAACCATTTTACAATCTAGTACCATGTGGATCCAGTTGCATTTAAAACCTTCTCACATCTCCAACATTTAAGATTATATTTTTTATATACAAGTGCAATTTTGTGTGGAGTTAAAAAAGCTTCTTTTTAAAAATCTCTATGCAAAGATTCTCCAAAAAAGAGATGATATTGAATTACTAAAGAATTTGAAAGCTAATGTCTTGCTGGCATCTGAAAATGTTTCATTATTTATCTTTGTAGAATATTCACAAAAAGACATGTCAGATGTCAAATATTCAGATCTCAAAACCTTATAAATAATTAACAAAGATGGTTTGTTTTTGTTTCTAAACTATTAATCTTAAAGAAGAAATCTAATATCGTTGGTACAGTCTTCAAGTTCATATTTAATTTTATTTGAATATTATTATTAATGAACTCCCTATATATGTGGATATTTAACCAATTGTTTTGACTTACATTATATCTAGCTAGGAGAAAATGAATGTCATGCAAGTTGTTATTACTTAAAAACTGATGCCAAAGTTTTAAACCATTTTCTTCTATTTCATGGATTTTATTCAAATTAAATGAATCAATGCAACCATTAATGAATGCTATGGGAAACATCAGAAATAATAAATCTTTAACAAGATAGTTACTACACATTACCTTTTTAAAGTTCAATAAAGCATAGCTAAAAAAGGGAAGGGAAATAGAATGTTTTCTAACATTTATACAAAAATCTTTAATGATCAGATATAATTTGTTCTTATCAGAGATAGATTTACTGTTCATTCCTGGAATATTGATTGATAGTAATATAGATTTATGAATGTTTTTCCAGTTTGAAGTATAATTAGTGTTTACTAGATTTAAAATAGCTGACTTAGCATATAATTTAATGTTTGGAAAACCAATGCCTCCATCTAATCAGCTAGGTTTTATGAGGACTTCTAAATATTTAATTTGATTGTTCTCCCAATTAAACTCTTTATATTTGTCTAAGGAGGTTGTTGTTTTTTTATCAATAAAGTCTCTGTTGTAGTGTGATTAAAATGTAAACATGCAATATTTTCAAAATAATTTAAAGCTTCTGTAATAGTATCTATTGAGGGGTCAGTGTCTCCACTTGTTAATAATATATTTGTGAATAGCTGTATTTTGGAGCACCATTTTTTTATCAGTAGAGAGTCCTTTTATCTTAGAATTTGCTCTAATAAAATTTGCTAAGCATTCAATTACTAAGACAAACAGCAAGGAGATAAGGGGCAACCTTGTTTTGTACCTTTTAATATTCTAAAAGGGATTAATAAAAATGATCCAAGCTTAAAAAAGGAAATAGCATTCTCATATAATTTATTAATTAAATCAATGAATTTTGAAGAATAATTATATTCTTTAAGATCTTTAAATAAATATGTCCAATCAATAGAGTCAAAAGCTTTATCAAGGTCTAAGCTAATGATTGAATGTTCTTTCTTTTTCTTGTTAGCTATATCAATCAATGAAAAGTGCCTCTTCACATAATCTTGAAATTTTCTATTCAAAATAAAGCCTGTTTCATCCTCACTGGCATCATCATATTATGTTTTTTCCCAAGGATAGACATGAAGATTTTATAATCCATGCTTAAAAGTGAATGGAATGATATGGCAAACATAATTTTGGGTCTTTATCTTGTTTTAAAATGAGAGATATCACTGCATATTTCCAAGAGGGAACGCTAATTGAGTTATTTCTAATTTCCTCAAATGCTCGCAGTAAAATTTTTAAAGTGTTATCGGGAAATACTATAGATAATTCAAAAATTATTCCATCTATGCCATGAGCTTTGTTGTTCTTTACGTTTTTAATTTGTTCTTTTAATTTTTTAAAGGAAATCAGTTTATCTAATGTATTTATTTGTTCTTTAGTTAATTTAATCATTATATCTTCATTCAGAATGTCATTAGTCAAATCTATTACCTGAATACAGTTTACTATTATTGATTACTTCAGAATGTTTCCTAAAAGTTTCAAAATATCTTTTAAATCAGTAACATTTTTGATGTTACCTCCCTCTTTGAAAGTAATTTCTTTATTTTGATTAATGTAATTTTTTTTTTATCTAATAGCTAATGTATGTAAGTTCTTTGGATTAATGGAATATGTTTGTAATTTCAGTTTTTCTAGATTTATATAAACTGTATGATTTAATATTTCTATATATTTTTATTTAAACTTTTCAATTCGGTGTTCAATCCCATGTCTTTATTTTTTTAAGTCTGATTTTAAAATATTAATTCTGGTCTGTAAGTGAATTCAATCATTATTCCATTCCTTTTTCTTATTAATATACCAACTTTTAATTCTTCCAAATAAATATGCTTTCAACAAGTTGCATAAAATGGTATCAGAAGTATTGCAGATAAAAGCCATGAGATTATTGAGACATCATCAACTTTTGAGTATAGTCTATCAGAAGCAAAAACTTTATCAATAGTTGTTTGGGTGCCAAAACAGTATGAATAATGTGTATAAGTTAAGGATATAAGCAGTTTTATATCATAAATATCTTTTAAGTTCAAATAATTAATGTAGATATTTAATTGTTTTACTGCAGCTGATAAACTAAATTTCTTATCTTTAGTAGTATCATTTTGCAGAAATTATACAATTAAAATCCCCAGCTAGTAAGACTTCACCCTTTGTATATAAAGATATGATATCTAAATATTTTCTTGCAACTTTAGAGCCAGTTCAAGGAATCCAATATACATTCACAAATGTGTAATATTTTTTGCTTATTTCCATAACCACTGTACTTAACATTCAATTTTATCTGAGTATTTATCAATTAACTTAGGCATTATCAAAGATTTCTTCCATAAAATGATAGTGCCTCTTCTCTTTGAGTTAAAATGACAGTCAACAGGTATTGAGTAGTCTTTAAAAGAGATTTTATCTTTTTTCATTATATATGTTTCCTGCAGAAAAGCAATATGTATTTTATTCAAACTTAAAAACTTAATTAAACTTCCCCTCTTTATAGGGTCATTAAGACCACTGACATTTAAAGAAATGCATTTAAATACAGCTATTCATAAAATTATATTCAGAAACAGTAAGGTCTGATATGGACATAAAAAACAATTCAAACATTAACAATATTAAAACAATTGATATTTACATCTCCTACCATGGAATAAAATATTCCTTGTTTATTGAAAAAATCATTCAAACCACCCTCAATCATCTCTAGAACTCTAAACAACACTACCTGATGCTGCCACCTCAAACAAAATCTCAAGAATAGAGTTTATCTTGATAAAAAGCCTCTCACGTTGAAATCCTTCACTATTTTAAACATCATTTAATATTATTTTAAGACTAGATCTCTGAGCATTAAATAACTAAATGAAGGACAGATCATAATCTAACAAGAAGTAGTGAAAAAGATATGAACTGGAAAATATATGTTAGAATCCAAAAAAACATAATTAATAAGGTAGATTGTTTCAAACTAAAACAACGTTCAACATTTCCTTGCATGAATATATATTATATACAGAAATTATAATGCAAATTATAAATAAACTGTCAGGTTATAATGGGATTATTATGTTAATTAAAGTCTTTGCACATATTAATTATTAAAATTACAAACAAAAGTTTATGTAAGTTAACAAAATCTAAGCTCTATGTTCTTCAACATTTAACTAGAAATAGTTAATGTTCATTACAATAAAAGGAAATCATAGCTAACAATTTGAAACACATTTTTAATCAATCCTTCAGGGCATTGTCTCAATTAAATTGACAGTAATTAAAAACATTAAACTATACTAATACAGAGATATTAATAAATAAAGCAAGGATAACACTACAAATGCAAATGAAAGATTTCCCCCAATAAACAAGAAGGTCTCTACCACATGACAAATCACTTGAGCACATCTTTTGTAAATTTAATGAAGTCACTATTGCAAAAGAAGGGCCACCAGAGCCTGACTCCCCAAATCTTTAAAACAGGACTGTACAGGCCTGTATCTATTTTCACATATAATGTTCACATCCTTACAAAATAAGAACACTTTCTTCATAAAAAGAATGGATTCTATAATTAGAATAAATATATGGCGAGCATACATAAAGATATATATATATATATATATATATATATATATATATATATATATATAGATTTGTAAATATGTAACAAAATAATTTATAGCAAAATAACTATTCCTGTATTTGTTAATTTGTAACACTATCAGTAATGGCTAACTACTGAGACTGAAACCTATGTTTATCTAAATGTAAATTAGAAAAGATTCTCCACAATTAACTAATTGAATAAACAATCCTTACAGAACAAGTTACAATAAAAAAAAAGATATGAAAGATTATTATCTGAACAATTACTGAGTTTAGTTGTTAAAAAGGGGTAGCACAAAGCAGTTAAAGCATTAAAAAAAAAGTAAACAACCTCTCTATATTTGATGAAAGACAAATCATCTTCAAATCAGAATTATATAAAATGATTTAAGTCTTTACTGATAGTAAAATTCACAAACAGAGCACGTTGCTGGTAATAAGTAAGTATTATGAAATTTCAAAAAAATATTAAGGTGTTTATAGAAGAAGTTTTGTTGACATAAATACAAATGTGCAATGGTATTCAGCTATTTAGAGATACATACCTGTAGACCAAAACAGTATTTAATAAAAAATTACCAGTATAATACACTTTCATAACTGACTCATTGCCATCATGTGTGCATGCAAGAACATTAAATAATTCAGTTTAAAAAGGTTGCCATTGAAATCACCACTAGCGAAAGACTCAAGCCCCCTATAACAAAGTACACAAGTAAGTGAATATATATCAGTCCCCTGCATTATCTTTATAATTCAAAAAAATCAAGCTTCTTATAAAGGAAAAATATTTCTCAGATAAAATCTGAACTGTTAGTAGCAAAATAGATAATATACCAATTCATGTCAGTGTTAATGCCCTAAACTTCAATAGTTGGTGGAATGATAATATAATTTATCATCTAAGTGTTTGTTGTGCTTTAAGAAAATATGTGGCTATAACAAATAAGCATATCACTATTTAAATCAAAATTCCCATTAAAATAATATAATAACAACAAAAGAAAACATTCAAATCAAAACCTGCATGAAGATTTTATATATATTTCAAAGTGCATTTGTAATTCATTTCACTCCGTTGCTACTTTCCATATGATGCAAATGTGACTGGATCAAAGGTCATTCAGCTTACTCACTGAATCTTTATGCTGACAGAGGATCTGGGTGCTTCTAGTAGCTGATTATGGCACTAGTGACTTCAAGGCATAAAATAGCTTTAACAAAAAGTTCTAGTGGGAATGCAAGATTAGATTTAAGTTAAGTTAATTGGCCGTTGATAATTCATGCAGATAACAGTGAGATGACATGAAGAAGCAAGAAAAAATATACAAGTTAAATGGCAAATTGCATACATATATATATATATAATATCCAAAGACAAAGTGAAAATTATTTAAAACTCTATCTGTTTTCCTTCCCAAATACTATAAACCAGTTCTAACAGATGAATTATAAGTAGCACATGTAGATAATTAAGCACTGAATAAGAAATGCAATTTACATAGCGAAGGGAACAAATATATAATTACTATAACTATAGCCCTCTAAGGAAAAAAAAAAGAATATTAACAAGGCTAGGGACAACTTAGTACGTACATTTTTATCCCCTTACACATAAAGAAGAAAAAGAACAGTAAATAAATAAGTAAATAATAAAAAATAATAGGAAAACTTCCTGAAGTAGGCAATAAAGAGGATTAATATATAGAAGAGAAAAATAAATTAGCTAAAAGGAAAGAGAAAAAGAAAGATAGTTAAAAAAGAGAATTATCCTATGAGAACTTTCCTGCAGCTGTAGGAGACCAGTATTTCAAGTAACAGCAAGGTATAAAAACGAAAAACAGTTATTTTTCTTTGAACTTTTACTATCTTTATCTTTACTGGACAAAGTATTCTTATTTGTTTGTCTTTTCAGACTAGGTTGAGATCATTCCAGTTCTTCAGTTTTATCCAAAAGGTTCTTTTTTTAGCAAAATTGAAGGCTTCTTCCAGGTTATTAAATATTCTTTGACCTTCTGTTACCCTGGCTGTAAAGATTATTTGTGCTCTGATGCTAGCCTTTTTTAAATTTTTGATAAAAGGTACACATGCTTTCCTCTTGGAAATTACTGTAGCAGTGTAATCATTATCAAATCTGATGCTTTTCCCATTAATTTTAATTGGGGTATACAACCAAGGAGTTCTAAGCACTAGATCTTTATTCTTTGTAGGCAAGAATTGGACAATTATAGCTCTTGTGGCTGAAGATTTTTGGCAAAGAAACATTTACCAAAGAATGATGGGCTCCCTCTATACCTAAAGGTAGAGATTCATGTAAGTTTCATGCTTTAGGTAACCAGTCATTTAAAAATTGTATCATGTTGTTACCTTCCATTCTTTCATGAAATTCATACATTCTAATATTGTTTCTTCTGGATCTGCTTTCTAAATCTTCTACTTTTTAAATATATAAGGAGTTCTGTTTTAGTAGAAATTCTGTCTGGCTTTTATTTTCATTCTGTCTACCATCAATGTCATTGACTGCTTCTTCGATGGCTGAGATTTGATAAACGTGTTTTGTGATCACTTCCTTGAGGATGTCCAGTTGTTTTTTTTTGTTTTTTTTTCTTTCTTGCTTCATATTGTTCATTTTACTCTCCAGATTATCCATTTTAAAAGAAATGTCTTGTATACTAGTCATAATCGTTTTTAGCTCTTTCTTCATAGTACTGGCCTAAAGAGAACCTTTCAAGTGACTCATTGGTGTGTGTATCTGTAGAACGTCTGACAGGAATAAAGTCAAGAAAAACCCCAAAAGAATTGATATTTCTTCTCCGGAAAAGTCACCAAAGTATTGTAGAGTGAAAAGAAACAAACAAACAAAAAAATACAAGTCTACTAAAACTTAAAGGAAAAAAATCTTGTCAAAACAAATGTAAAGATTTGTGTTGTTAGCTTCTTAGTATCTTAGCCACACCCCCCTTCAGTTGCATTTTTGATGCATGCATTTTAAATTGAGATGGTAGTACAACTGCTAGCGCCAAACCTGTTTTATTTCCATTATGGAAATGGGATTTACAGTACTATAGTGCTCTTATTCTTTAGTTAACCACTGCACCATACTGCCAAATCAATGACCACTTACAAGTGCCTTTTCTTTGTTGATTCAGTGAGCAGACACTTGTAAATGGACAAGTTACACTGTACTATGGTCATATGTAACAAAGCTAAAATTATTTAGTTTTCTTTGCTGGCCAGCCTGATAGACCCCTTTGAAGGCATGGACCCCATCAGCCACCCAAATCACCCCTATTATATTTTGCCAATGTCATAGATAGAGATATATAGACAAATAGCTAAATATATATATAGGTTCATAGGCTCATAGATAAGTACTAGGTTACCTGTCCTTGCAGGCTATTTTAAGCCTTGCCAATTTTCTTTTGGTGCTCGAAATACTGCGGTGGTGGTGCTGCTGTAGCATTGTCTCCTCACAGTAAGACGTTGTCCTGTTCGATTCTCAGCCAGAGTGCCTTCTGTGTTGGAGACATGTGTGAATGGGCATACCTTCGTTGAAGGTTGTGCAGCAGGGCTGGCAACTTGACACGTAAAAATCTACTGCCAATCATTAGTGGACCGGAGTTCCGCTGTGGCGACCCCTAACCTGGAAAAGCCAAAAGACGCAACAACATTTGGTTAAAGACTGGTCTTATCCACCCCATCATTGATAATTATATATTGCCCCTAATAAGAATAACTGGGATAATACCACAGATAATTTAAGGAGATCCATGCATGTGATAAAGCATTTAGGAGCTGCCCCTGTCCATTAGTAGTACAGGGGACAGTCCTGGGCAAATTTTCTGTTTTACATCCATGGATCTAAGTTGTGCTTAAAAATGGACAGGGATGAACTGTGCTTTATGAAGATGGGGAGTCTGTTCCACAGCAGTGGTATCCTTTATGAAATATACCTGTCCCTCCAAACCATTCTGCTGATGTTGCAGAAGAGGTTTAGATCTGTAAACCAAGTATTTCTGATGCCATTTGACTTGCTGAAGTGCAGTAGATATATCAGAAATAGATCGGAGGATGCTTTGCATGCCCGACACAGGTCAACTCTTATCAGTAAGAAGAATACAGAGTATAGTGATATGGCTTTGAGTCATTCCATGAAGGACATGTTGTTTAGGCCTTGCATCCTTTTAGTAAGGTATTTCTGTGAGTGTTCCAGTTGCTGTATGTGCCTGAACAAATAACATGCCAAAGGGGACATTATATTGGACATTATATTCAATGATTGGCCTATTGAGGACTGAGTAAAAAGGGACAATAACATCCCTAGATCTAGACACAATCCCTTTGTTTATAAGCTGTGCAATATAGAATGTCTTTCTTACAAAAATAAACACATTTTGGTTAAGGTCACTGTATACATAAGGTCCCGAATTCTGAACAACTGGATCAGCTCTAGGGGTATATTGTCAGTGTGCTAGTTCCCTTGGGTAGATGATTTCTCAAAGGATACAATCATGTATTTTTTGGCATTTAGTTTCAGATCATGATTTAGTTTCAGATCTTGATTTTGACATCAGTTATTTATTTGAGACAAACCTTCCTGCAGAATGGCTAAAGTCATTTGGGGATTCAATGACGGCTCCCAGCTTACAGCATCTGCAAATGTAGTCAGCCAGAGCCTTTTGGTATTGGCTTTTATTTTAGAAAAGTAGATGCTAAACAAGATAGGCCCCCAGCACAGAACCATTTCTTTCTGGAGGTAACTTCTCCTTTCACTACCTTCATCCTATTTGTGAGCCAGTTAACAATCCAGTGGGTGACATGGGGGTTTATTCCCAGTTTATTTAGCTTTTATACCATGCCTGAGTGGAGAATTGTGTCAAAAGCTTTGGCCAGGTTGAGGTATGCTGTGTGTACTATTTTGCCTTCATCCATTGCTTTGCTGACCCTTTCAAAAAAATGCATCAGGCTGAGTGAGCATGACCTGCCCTTGACCAAGCCAAACTGAGACCGGCCCAGTGTTTGGACGTTCCCGATGTCCTGACTGATTAATTCCATGCTAACTCTTTCTATGGTTTTGCATATGAGGCTGGTCAGACTTATGGGTCTGTAATTGTCTGGCTCCATGGAAGGTCCTATCTTATGTAGGGGAATGACTGTAGCTATTCTCCATTTGCTTGGTACAAAACCTGTATGGTGGCTGAGACTGAACAGTGTTGTTAGAGGTGGGGCTGAGGCTGAACAATGTTGTTATGGGTGTGGCTAAATATTGCTTTGTGTTATTTAAGATGCATCCAGGGATATTGTCGGGACCCATCATTGCAGAATTTTTAGCTTTTGATACCACGTTTAGGACTTGGTTTTGTGTGACAGCTGGAGGTGAGCCAGTCTCAGGTATATCTTGTGGAACAGATGAAGGGAAGAGAGGGAGTAAAATTAGAGCTAAATTCATCAGCCAGCATATTTGCCATATCTTTAGCCTCAGTGTAGGTAACATCATTCACAATCAGCTTAGCTCATTGCTGTGTTGTGCTTTTAAGATTACCAGCATAACTAAAAATGCTTTGTGATTGCATTTGGCTTAGTTAGCTATTTTAGCTTCAAACATGGCTTTGTTGGATTTTATTAAACTCCTTAGTTATTTATCTATTTCAGTGATAAGGTCTCTAACATTCTGGGAATTATTCCTCTTGCATTTGGTCAAAATGTGTTTCCTTTTATTATAAAGCTTGATGATATTATTGTTCCACCATGTGGGTTTGTTTCAGGAGTTTGACCTCTTCTTGCTCCTATGGGGTACAGCTACATCTATGCTTAACTGGATATGGAGGAGATTTGAAGCTTACCAATGTGTCACAATAGGAGTAGGTAGTTTGCCTTAAAGAAATTTCTAAAGGTACCTTGGGTGGAAGGGATCTCTGGTTTCAGTTTTTTTTAGAAGGAGACTGCTTTATGGTCTGACCTAACAAGTGATAAAGGCACACAAGGGATGGTGTCAGATGCTCCCACATTAGTAAGGACAAGATCCAAGATGTTAGTGGGTAATCTGAATAATTTTTCCAGGGTACTTGTATTGACAAAGTCCAGGAATCTTTGTGCTTGTGCACTAGTGGTGTTGTAGATTTCCCAGTCTATAGTCGGATAGTTTAGATCACCTAGTTAAATGGTACTGGGTTTAATACTGGGTGATTTTAATTCCTGTAGGTAAGCATTGTGGCTTTTGTTTGTCAAAGAAGGCATTCCATAGCTAGCTAATATATAGTACGGGACCTTTCTGATGGGTGGTTGGACATGAAGAAGTTCTAGTATAGTCCTGCACAGCTGGAGAGGTCTCCGGTATTTTAAACCATGTCTCAGTCACTACACAGATGTCAATGTCTTCCAGTGTGAGAAGGGCTTGTAGGGAGTGGAGTTTCTTGTTCAGGCTCCTAGCATTAATAGGTAACGCTTTTCCTTTGCTTGTTTTTTTTATGTTGGTAGGTTAATCAAACTGACATTGCCCAAAAAGGCACTAAGCAGTTGGACAATGTCTTTGCCAATAAGCAAAACCCTAGTGGGGACAAATCCATGGCAAAGCAGTGTGGTCTGTCGATCATATCCTCTCAAGCTGGAAAATGTTGGACCCTCTTTGAATGACAGCAAAAATTAAGCCAATTATTGAAGTAAATTATTTTTTGCTCATATCACAGCATCATTCTTGGAGAAGGTAGAATGCTGCTCAATGTTAAGCTCATACCTGCCTTGGATACATAGTCTGAGACTTCCATCGTGTCTCTGTTCATGTAATCCAGGGAGATACACCTCAAGTTATTGACACCAGCATGAGCTATGACAGTGTTCAAGGACTTGACTGCATGCATGATCTGATGGATGCTCGCACCAGACATGCAACTAACCATCACTCTTCCCTTACTCAACCTGATAAGAAGCACATCTGTATGTCTTACAATTGGAGTCAACTACAACAAGAATGTTTGGTTGGGTTGATGCCTACCTTACAGGCTCAGTATCTGCAACTTTGGGACTTCCTGTGCTATGTGAGGAAGTAGGCTTAATATGCTGAGTGTGCTTTGTGCCTGTGTTTTAAAGGTATTTAAGGCTTAGGCAAGTTAATATTTAGAACCTCAGCATTTGATGGATTATGTGTGTTGTGATGGCCTTGAAGGGATGTGACATCAATTTTGGTATCTGAGTCGACAGATAGATATAGTTTTATATATATATATATATATATATATATATATATATATATATATATATATATATCTATATCTATATATATATATATATATATATATATATATATATATATATATATATTTGTAATTTATTTATTACATTTCTTATCCGGGAAAAGTCCAACTGGGCCAGGAGCCCATTTTCAGTGGAGGTCTGGAGAGAAAAGATATATATATATATATATATATATATATATATATATATATGAAATTGTTAAGCAAAATAACAATCGTTACTTCTTTGAAAATTCTAAAAGCTGGATTCTTTCAGCCCTGAGAGTGTTTGCATGTCTAAAATTCCCCAGTGGATCGCTTTGACCCAGTCTTAAGGTATGAGCAGCTGCTTCCGATAATCATTTCTTTTCGTATTCATTTGAATCACTTCACATTTCATAGCATGTTTATAAAATCCATCAAATGACTGCTTTGAATAAACTTTATGTTTTTTCTCAATTATCTTTTGAGTTTTAAGAATGTCAAAAGCAGATGGCGTTTGTTAGCAAAGTCTGTCATATATAAAGCTGTCCTGCTCATAGCAAAGGGTCACCAAACATGCCTGCAGTAGGTAGGTCTTAAAGGCAAACTACATTGACTGTTTAGACTCTGCAGTAAGAAGAGTGAAAAAAAAGAAAGAGTTCAATTAATTTTCAGAATAACTAAGTTCTTCTTGTTGAGACAAAACATCATTATGGCATAATCCAAAGTTCAGCTCACAGTAGGTTTATTTTACAGACTTCAGATGAAACAGGGTACTTACAAACTGTAGCAGCTGGCTCTCATCATGTTATTATACTACAAAATGTTTAAATAAATAGAACATAATCCTCATTTGAGCTAAGATTTGAACTTTTTACATTTGTAGCTGAGCATCATCTAACCTGCCTTCTGTTTCAACATGCAGCATACTCCTGTGTCAAAGCAAATAGATCTACAGAGACATGCAGTATATCTACCTCCAATAAAGTTTATATTTACTGTACCTAACTTTGACATGTTACGTACATGTAGAACACATCTTGCAGAGGTCTGGGGATAAACACTCCAGATGCATGTCTTTGGAATGCGGGAGGAAACCCACAAGTGCAGGGAGGACATGCAGACTCCACAGAGAGGGCACCCCAGCAAAGAATCAAACTGGAGAACCTCTTGCTGTGAGGGGACAACACTAACCACTGCACCAATGCACTGCCCAGTAAAACTTATGGACTCGTTCTCTTCCTTGATTCTTGCTTCATATGTTACACTGCTCACCTAAATCTCCATGTAACACATAGTTGCCTGGTTAATGCCTTAAAAAATGCTAAGCTACAAGCATGTTTTAAAAAGAGTTGTTACTAGACTCTGCGTGGTAGCTAGGAGGTAGGCTGAACAATGAAAAGTGAAGCAGCTGATGACAGGACAAAAAAGCACTATAAGAATAAACTCAAACAGCCCACATTATTTAAACAAATATTTAATATTAGCAAGAAAGAAACCTTTGTTTTCTAGAAAAAGATAAGGCAAGAAGTTTTCCAAAGGTTTTCTAAAGATTCAGAACCTCTCATTACTTTAAACAGTTACATGGTAACATTAGAAGATTCAAAACCTGTCATTTCTTTAAACAGTTACATGGTAACATTAGAAGATTTAGAACCTCTCATTTCTTTAAACAGTTACATGGTAACATTAGAAGATTCAGGAGCTGTCATTACCTTAAACAGTTACATGGTAACATTAGAAAGTCAGAAACTGTCATTTCTTTAAACAGTTACATGGTAACATTACAAGATTCAGAACCTCTCATTTCTTTAAACAGTTACATGGTAACATTAGAAGATTCAGTACCTGTCATTTCTTTAAACAGTTACATGGTAACATTAGAAGATTCAGAACCTCTCATTACTTTAAACAGTTACATGGTAACATTAGAAGATTCAAAACCTCTCATTTCTTTAAACAGTAACATGGTAACATTAGAAGATTCAGAACCTCTCATTTCTTTAAACAGTTACATGGTAACATTAGAAGATTCAGAACCTCTCATTTCTTTAAACAGTTACATGGTAACATTAGATTTAAAGATGCAGACACTTGTAAACAGTCATTTACTGCTGTTTCACTAATCATTATAATCTCTCACTTCCTCACCTCTCTCTTTACTAACTTGTGATAACCTCCCTTCGCAACATCAGCTTTCTCTCTACTAACTCCACACATTTCTTTTCTAATAACTCTCTTTCCATTTTACCTAAGGCTAATAATAATA
>NC_056737.1:966610151-966640151 GCF_019279795.1 Protopterus annectens
ACTTTACCATACCCCCCATTGTTAACTTTATCATACTTGTCCCCATTGTTAACATTATCATACTTGTCCCACTCATTGTTAACTTTACCATACCCCCCATTGTTAACTTTATCATACTTGTCCCACTCATTGTTAACTTTATCATACTCCCCCATTGTTAACTTTATCATACTTGTCCCACTCATTGTTAGCATTATCATACTCTCCCCATTGTTAACTTTATCATACGTGTCCCACTCATTGTTAACTTTATCATACCCCCAATTGTTAACTTTATCATACTTGTCCCCATTGTTAACTTTACCATACCCCCCATTGTTAACTTTATCATACTTGTCCCCATTGTTAACATTATCATACTTGTCCCACTCATTGTTAACTTTACCATACCCCCCATTGTTAACTTTATCATACTTGTCCCACTCATTGTTAGCATTATCATACTCTCCCCATTGTTAACTTTATCATACGTGTCCCACTCATTGTTAACTTTATCATACCCCCAATTGTTAACTTTATCATACTTGTCCCCATTGTTAACTTTACCATACCCCCCATTGTTAACTTTATCATACTTGTCCCCCATTGTTAACTTTATCATACTTGTCCCACTCATTGTTAACTTTATCATACCCCCATTGTTAACTTTATCATACTTGTCCCCCATTGTTAACTTTACTACACCCCCATTGTTAACTTTATCATACTTGTCCCCATTGTTAACTTTATCATACCCCCATTGTTAACTTTCTCATACTTGTCCCCATTTTTAACTTTATTATACCCCCCATTGTTATCTTTGTCATACTCCCATTGTTAACTTTAACATACTTATCCCACTCATTGTTAACTTTATCATACTTGTCCCCCCATTGTTAAATTTATCATACCCCCTTGTTAACTTTATCATACTTGTCCCCCATTGTTAACTTTACCATACCCCCCATTGTTAACTTTATCATACTTGTCCCCCATTGTTAACTTTATCATACCCCCATTGTTAACTTTATCATACTTGTCCCACTCATTGTTAACTTTGTCATACTCCCCCCATTGTTAACTTTATCATACTTGTCCCCCATTGTTAACCTTATCATACCCCCCATTGTTAACTTTATCATACTTGTCCCCATTGTTAACTTTACCATACCCCCCATTGTTAACTTTATAATACTTGCCCCCCATTGTTAACTTTATCATACTCCTCCCAATTGTTAACTTTATCATACTTGTCCCCCATTGTTAACATTATCATACTCCCCCCATTGTTAACTTTATCATACTTGTCCCCATTTAACTTTACCATACCTCCATTGTTAACTTTATCATACTTGTCCCACTCATTGTTAACTTTACCATACTCCCCATTGTTAACTTTATTATACTTGCCCCACTCCTTGTTAACTTTATCATACCCACCATTGTTAACTTGATCATACTTGTCCCCCATTGTTAACTTTACCATACCCCCTGTTGTTAACTTTATCATACTTGTCCCCCATTGTTAACTTTATCATACTTGTCCCCATTGTTAACTTTACCATACCCCCAATGTTAAATTTATCATACTTGTCCCACTCATTGTTAACTTTATCATACTCCCCCCATTGTTAACTTTATCATACTTGTCCCCCATTGTTAACTTTACCATACCTCCCATTGTTAACTTTAGCAGATGCACAAGCTGCTAATTGACTTAGGTCTTTAAGTCGTATTCATGATGTTAAGCTTCTACAGTAGCAAAGCTAACCTTTTAACATCAGTTATGAAAAATGACTAAACCCACTGTCCTCCAATTAGATACCTTACTTTAGAAAATAAACAAAATGTTAAATAATACTGTAATAGAGAATGAACATTCTCCAACAGGGTAGTAATATATGAGCAGAGCCTGATAGGAACAAGTCTACAGCTTATTAAACCACCATGACTCATGGACGGGAAAAATAGCTGCCATGTTCTTTGTGCTTGTTAAATGCTGACAAAATGCCACTGATCAGCAAGTGTGTAAAAAATAAATAAAACCATCAATTTAAATGCTGAGGTAGCTACAAGGATAGTTGGTGTGTGAGTGTATAAATGTCTGTGTGAAAATGTGAAACATAAAAAACTTGTGTTAGTAATGTGTGTGTGTGTGTGTGTGTGTGTGTGTGTGTGTGTGTGTGTGTGTGTGTGTGTGTGTGTGTGTGTGTGTATGTGTGTGTGTGCGGGGGTGCTCGCACGCATGTGTGTATGTGTGTGTTTATGTGTGTGGGTGGGTGTGTATGTGTGTGTGTGAGTGAGTGGGGCAGTGTGGGTGTGAGTGTGCATGCACCCTGTGTCCACTGACAGTACATCCTCTAATTCTAGTTTTGACCTTCTCATTTAAACTTAATTTTCCTTAACCACCACCCAAGATGTTTGAAGATGTTAACTTGTTCTATCACAGTTTTAAGGTTCTTCTGATTCCCCATTTGCTGCCATGACATCTGTCTTGTCTGAACACAGTTTCACCACATATGCTTTTAGTTTTGCAGTTTCTTCCTCAAACATTTGCTGAAGTTTGTGTTCTGATTCTGCTTGTAATGCCACATCATCTGTATACAGCAGATTTGTTGATAAATCTCCTCCAACCTGCTTGATAATGTAGTCTGTCACTAGCAGGAACAGCAGTGTGCTCTGATCTGAACCCTGATAAACCTCCACTTTCACTGGAAACCCCTCTGTGAGTCCGAACACAGTTCATACTTCCATCATTGGGTCCTTATGTGTAGCCTGCATGAATTATACTGATGTTTCTAGGACTTCAAACCATTGCAGACCTGCCCAAATCAGCTTTCTTGGGACCTTGTCATATGGTTTATCCAAGTCAAGGAATCCCCAGTTGGACTCTTTCCACATCTCTAGCTTCTTCTCCACTATCTGTCTCACTGCAAGCAAATGGTCAATTGTGATGCATCCTGCTCTGAATCTGAACTACTCATCTCCCATCTTCCTCTAGTACTCTGTGTATTTGTTTATCAGTCACACTCTCCGAGGCTTTCAAGTAGTGTGACAAGAATCTGAGACCTCTGTACTGTCCACAGTTGTGAATGTCCCCATTTTCTTGTATACTAGCACAAGAATACTTACTCTCCAGTCATCTGGGAAACACATTTCTCTCCATGTTGCTATGAGCACCTTCAGTAGCCATTTCTTTCCTAACTTGATCACATCTGCTGTGAACTGATCTGAGCCTGCTGCTTTCACTGACTTCATATTCTTTAATGCTATTCCTACTTCTCCTAGTGTGGGCTCTTTTTCTTTCATTGTAGGCTGTGTCTGCTGCAGTACAGCTTCTGTGGAATTTTATTATTCAGAAGCTGCTAAAAGTACTCATTCCATCTGTCTTTTGATATCCTGTGGACTAAGGGTACCTGATAACTGTCTTCTTTATCTTTTTCTCTTTTTCTTGCAACTGACAGAGTTTCTTTTTGCCATCTACTGATTCACTCCTTATAAGCTGGCAGAATGCCTGTGATGCCTTTTTCTTTGCTTTTGTAACTACTTTATTTGGCTCTTTGTTAGCTAACCAATATATCAGGTTTATATTAGATCTTCGAATGCTTAGGTTGTCGAATGCCAAAACGTCAACACCTAAACGGCAAAGTCTAATAAACGCGACAGGCCAATTAAGTGAATGTTTTCCTGGGGAAAAAAATTCACTTAGCCATCATCGGGGATTTGCCCTTTTCCCTGATATAGAGAGATCTGGGAGTTGGTATATTTAGTTAGGGGGTGTGCAAGGCACAGCCCCACATGTCAGGGGGTGCGAGGGGCAAAGCCCCCCACTTGATTAGGGTTTTAGAGTTTGTTTGTTGTTTTATTGGCCACGCAAATTTTTTCCCTGGGAAAAAATTTGCATAATTGGCATGTCGCATTTATTAGATTTTGACGTTTAGGTGTCGACGTTTTGGAGGTTGACAACCTAAGCATTCAAAGATCTAATATAGACCCAGTATATCATCCTAGCCTGATCCATCTTTTCTACTTCCCACTTTTTCCTGCACTTCTTATAACTTGCAGAACTTCTGCATTCCAACACGAGTGTTCCTTATTTCCATAAATGGCTCAGCCGTATTCCTGCTCTATACTGTACCTATTTTCTTTTTTCCCTGAGGTGCTACAGCCCTGCATATTTACATGAGCTCTTGAGCTTTCACTCCACTCAACTTCCTAATCTTCAGCATAGGATCTGTTGACCTTAGAGCCTTCTATGACCACTGTTTGCAGCTGATTGTGTCCACTAGTGGTTATGATTTGGGCTGACTGTTTCATTGAGGATGTTTTTACAATCACTGATTCTAACCCTTTGCCCTTTTCCTTACTAGGATATCTACCTCTTTGCATGTTAGCCTTTCTTGTATGTGATCTTATGACTGTCACTCTTGCTGAACTATATGTTAAGCACCATCAAGCCATTTTTCAGGCAGAAATCTATAATGGCCTCTCCTTCTTTATCCCTATTGTCCCACCCATATGGATCCAGGCAATCTTCATATCTTGTTCTGTCTGTCCTGATATGAGCATTCAGGTCCCCCATTATCAATACCATCTTCTGTTGTCATTCTTTATCTAGTAGGTCCTGCAACTGCTGCCTGACTTGCTGTGGGACTTGGCTGAGATTACAAACATCACTCACAACTACCTAAAGGTACTGCTGCTCAATGTTCAGTGCTAGGAGTTCAAATAAATAAACTGTTCTCCCTGAAGGCACTCTTCACCCTGGATAATGCAGACATATGTTCAGTCACAGAAACATGGTTCAGAACCATGGAAAGCACCCAGGCAATTAAAAACTACAATCCCTTTCATGCATTTTGATCCCCCTCAGCTCGGGATAAAACAAAGGGGAGTAGGTGTCTCAGTGTTCATAAAGGACACTGTTATACTGGTCCAACAAAATTACTCACTTGAGCTGCTCCATGTCCAGTTAACCATAGGTGTGACCCACCTATCATATCCTTGCTAGCTAGAGGTCCACTAACATGAGTCTAGAAAGCCACACCTCCTACCTAAACCTACTGGAATCTCTTAATATTCAGCCTAATACCATATGTATGGGTGACTTTAACTATGCTGCCACAAACTGGGAGACTTATATGCCCCATAATTCATTTGCTCAGAGGTTTCTGGACTTCATCAATGAAAACACCCTGGGGCAACTTGTTAGCTTCCCAACTAAAGGTACAAATATTCTAGACCTACTAGTCAGACACATGGGGATGCTGCTCCCTCCTGTGCCTTAACTCCTCCCTGGTAATATCTGACCACAAAATGACCTATTTTAGTATTAAAACTATCATAGAACCCCCATCAAACTCCAGACCTGTTAAGAACTTTGCTAATGCCAATTACCTGAACCTAATTGACAGCTTATTAAATTTCCAATCCCCTCTGAACCTGGATGACACTGAGGCCCATTCTGAGCTGTACACAAAAGCACTGTACAACCACATTCATAGGTGTATAGAGGAGGCAGGACCTGTCCAAGTCAAACCTATGATTACAGGCAAAAATAAACATCCCTGATGAACCCCTAGCATAAATAGGCTATTCTACAAAAGGAAAAAAATCTTCTCCAAAGCCAAGAAGGAACAGACAAAACATGCAAAAAGGCACTCACCTGTGTAAACAAATAAATAAGAGAGATGGTCAAATCTGCCAAAGCAAACTATGAGGCAAAATAGCCTCCCATGTGAAAGATAACTGTAAGGCTTTTTTAATTATGTTCATAACCTTAGAAGAAATGTTCAGTAGTGTGCAGAGTTAATCATGAACTGCAGCACTTACACCCAGCCTGAAAATATAGAAAACCTGCTAGTCAACAAGTTCAATTCAACCCCTCATCACCTCCTACCACACCCAAAGAAATACCTGCAACCATCCCTCTACTAGTCATTACTGCACTCTCAAAGCTAAAAATACAACCTGCATGGGTCCTGGCAACAGTTCAGGATGCTTCTTAAATAGCTTAAAACAGAATTTGCCAGGACCACTAGAAACTCTCTTTAACCACAGCCTCCAGACTGACTTTGTTCCAGAGGAATGGAGGACTGCAACAGTGGTCCCTCTGCACAAGGGGGATCCATTAACTGACCCAGAGAACTACAAACCCATAAGATTATCCAATCTTATCTACAGGGCCATGGAGAGAATTATCATGAACATGATCAAAAATAATACAGGAACTCTTCAAACACTGGACCAGACCCAATTTGGCTTTGTCAAAGAGAGATCTTGCCTGCTTAATCTGGTGGACTTCTTCAAGAAAGTCACCAGGGCCATGGATGAGTGCAAAATGGTACACACCACTTATCTAGACCTGACCAAAGCTTTTAACACAATCCCCCACTCAGGGATCATAGATAAACCTACTGAGTTAGGCATAAACCCCTACATCATCAGATGAATAGCAAACTGGCTCTCTGACAGGACACGTTGTCCAAATAGGTGATGCTACCTCTGATAAGAAACCTGTTATTAGTGGTGTCCCATGGGGCTCAGTGTCATGACCCTCCTGTTTGGCATATACTTTTCTGAAATGAAGGCCAATGTTGAGGGCCTCTGGCTCACCAAGTTCATTGATGACTGTAAGGTAGGAACAATCACTGAATCCCTAAATGATGTTGACATCCTACAAAGAAGTATAAAATGACAAACAACTGGTGCTAAAAGCATGATCTGAGGCTAAATGCTAAAAAATGCATAATCATACCCTTCGGTAAATCAGATAACCCTGCAAATTATAATATTGCTAGCATATCCCTAAATGTCGACCCAGTGGTGAGGGACCTAGGAACACAGATAGATAGAAATCTAAACTTTGACCACCAGATAGCTACAGTAGTGAGGAAATCCTTCTGTGTGGCTCAACTTATAAGTAAAGAAATGACATCAAGATCAAAGTACGTCAAAGTGTGATTACTCAGTCCTCATCAGGTCCATAAATGAGTATGATGCTCCCTTCTAAATATGCCTAACCAGACACTTACATCAATTGGAGCAGCCCCAAAGGTTTCTCACTAAAAAAAATACAAAGTCTAACTCACATGTCTTATGCAGACCAGCTAAAGGCCCTATCCCTTTACTCTTTCTCATATAATTTATTGAGAGGTGACTTATGCCTGACCTAAAATGTATTCTCTCATCCAGCCCTGATGAAGATTTTACATATTCACAAGGAAAATTATACAAGGTTTACACGTTCCATGGATCTGAACCTTATTTGTGACTCTAACAGACCATGCTAGAGAGACAGAGTCATATCACAAAGGCTACCTCACCTACGGAATAAATTTCCCATTATCATAAAATAAAGCTCGTCCCTCAATCTCTTCAAAAAGAATTTGGATAAATGTATGGAGAACCATAAACTCACTCCCAGGATACTGTCCATGTCCCTTATGGACAGAGGTAGTCTATAAAATGACTCAGGGCTCCAAAACCCAAAGACCCACTACCCTGATATTACTCCATCCCATATCTGGGGAATTAAGATATAATACTGTCATATCCAGGGTATCATTGGCTAGGCTTGTAAAGGCTCATGTGCCATTAGCCTAGTAATCATGTATGAACATATTCCAGCCTGTATTTTCACTGGAGTCTGATTGCCATGAGTCCATCACTAATTCTGATAACATACCTCACTGTCTTTAGAAAACTCTCCCTTGATATTTCTGTTCATAGAATTCCAGACAAGATGGCAGATTGCTAACAGCTTTGGTGTTAAGATCCTATATCTTCTACAGGCTGACAGAATTATTCTCTTCATACTTTAATGGAGTCTGTTTCTGATTTCAAATTCTGAAAAGGAAAGCATTCAAACTTATTTCTACTGGATTATAATACTATTATTGTAATATTCTTGTCATTGAACTAATAAGAATTATTCCTAAAAATGAGTCACTCCAAGCCTCAGTCTTTGGAAAACAATATGAAGAAAGAGTTATAGTATTTGGTATTGTTGATCTGTTACAGTATTCTGTAACAGATCACTCTAGAAATGAACAAACTGGACAAACTTGATAATACATTAGATCATATAAAAGCTGATTGTGATAAACAGATAAATCTACATAAATAAACAACAAAATGCAAAACTTACTTTTATAGATGAGACCCTAAATTAATTTGATGGAAGACTAAAGAAAGAAGAAGCCATACTGAATTTTTACTAAAATAAAATAACAGTATATAAGAAAAAATGGATGATATGGAAAATAGAAAACAAAGAAGCAACATCAGAATCTATGATGCTCCAGAAAAGCTAGACATTAGCAATATGGTTAAAATGTTATCTTACTGGATTCCTAAAATATTACACATTCCTGAAGCATTTCTCATGGAATTGAAAGAGACCACAGATCTCTTGCATCCCCTATAAAGAAAAACCCTTTGCCCAGATCTATAATAGATAAATTCATTTATAGCTTGGATAAAGATCTTGTACTAAGGTGCCTATTAAAATGCGAAAAAGTCCATCAGATTTGATACTGACTACTCATCCAGGGTTATGGAGAAATGAAAACTTTGTATTCCTTTCATTAAAGAATTGAAAAAGAATAACATTAAAGTTCATCTACTATTTCTAGTCTGGCTAAATATTTTTCTACAGAATGAAATTATACTGTTTAATTCCCTGGATGAAGCATTTGAAAAGACATGCTGCTAATTTAACTTGGAAAACTGTCAGTTCAAATAAAAAAGAAAGGACAAAATTCCGTAAATATATATACTATTGTTTGCTTTTTTTAAAATACTTTTTCATTGGTCTCATCTTATTGGGTAAATCTGAGACTGATTTTGACATCATCATTAAAATCGTAGTGTGCTTTACTATTTAATAATTATTAAAAGACCGATTATTTTCACATTTTAGATATGATTCTGCATTCATTTTTAAAAGGGTTTGTGTCATTTAAAAATGATCATTTTTAGCTATTATTAATCCTGTATTAATGGTAAAATCTTTACTGATTTTATGCTCGAGCCATGCATCAAAACAAATTCAGAATCTAATTCATTTAGGTTAGTGTATGGACATTGTTTTCTTTTAGCCAAAGAAAGTAAAACACACCTTGGAGTACTAAAGGCAGCTTTTACCAAAATAAACTACTATGTGTGAACAAAGTAAATCAAAGTAATTCCTTAATTAATGAAACTAATGGTAAAAAATTCTGATATTTGGAATATCAAAAATTATTTTAAAGATTTAAATGCTGAAAATATATTTTGATAATTTAAATAATTGCTTGAAAAAAAATACAAAATATAAACTAACACAAGACAATATTAATAATTTGATGAAAAAGATTTAAATTAATGAAATTAAGGAGTAAATTAAAAAAAACTTAAAAATAATAAGGCTCCAGGACATGATGGTATTACTTTAGAAATGAACAAACTTTTACCTCAAAACATGGTGTCATTATTTTGGAAAATTTGCATTCAAGTTCAAAAAGATTGTAAAATCCCTCTATCATTGAGGTACTGTTCAGTGTCACCAATTTTTACATAGGGAAAAAATCCTGAAAAATGCACCTTTTATAGACCCACTTCATTAATGAATACAGACACTAAAATATTTATGTTTTTCTTAATGGAAAAGATTAAACTGTTCATTAAGGGTCTAACTCATAATAATCAGACATGTTTTATCCTCTTATAATACCAAAAAAATCTGTCCTGGACTATGCTAACTCTAATAATAATAAAATAGCTTAGATTTAGAAACAGCATTCGATACCATTAATTGGAAATGCCTTTTTAAATGTTTAGAATGTTATGGTTTTCCAAGTAGGTATGAATCAAGGATTCCTTTTATCTCCATTATTATTTAATTTTAGTATTGAACCTTTTGCAGAATTTATAAGAATTCAAATATTGAAGGTTATAATGTTTATAACTCATAATCTTCAACAATACAATTATTTTCTTATGATATTAACTACTGGAGACTGACATTGTTCTATTTATGAAATTTTAAATTATAGTACTCTTTTTTGAGTGTATATCAATGTACATCAAAAAATACATTTAATACAGATAAAATTGAAATTTTATTGATCAATAAATTAATATAAATAAAATATTAATTCTAATATAGTGAAAGAAAAGATTTAAACATTTATTTATAGATTAATATAGATTTATAGATTATTATAGATTATTTATAGATAGATTTATAGATTTAAAGATTAAACATTTATCCATATGATAATTTATTTGAAATTATAAATGAGAATTGTACTATTATTATAAAAGATATTGAAAACTTAATTAATAATGGGAATAAAAACTTCTTTACTTTTGAAGAGATTAATGTTGATAAAAATACTTCTTTAGAAAATTATATTGTTCAATTAGAAGTTATCACTGAAAAAAAATATTAGTAGTAGTTTAAGTAAACTATTACTAAAATGTATATGGTACCCTATAAAACAAAGAACTTATTTTTCTAATTACATTAAACCTTGGAAAGAAGGTAGCATAGGATTCACACAGCTTGAAAACTATATGCATACTGTAATTTTCTTATTTTTTTTCTAAATTGGTTAGATATATATTAAACTCAGTGGAAAACAATGCATATATCCATTTGTGAAAATTTTCAGTTAAAAACTGTATTGGAATCTTTGAATATCAAATAAATATAAATATAATATAAAATGATTTTGATGTATTTTAAAACTTTTACTAATAATCAGCAAATTCAGGTTTTATTAATTCATTATTAAGGAACACAAAAAATATTTTTAAATGTCCTTCTTTTAAAACTTGTTTTTCACTATATTACCCATAATCTATACAAAAGAGGTAATATAAGCATACAAACTGAAAAAAGGTATATCTTAAAGAAAATAATTGTATTTATTGTTCAGATTTTATGGAGAAAAATAAATGGTTAACAGAAAAAGTAATAAATAAATATAATCTTGATTGGTCATATAAACACATCATTAGTAATCTTAGTTCTAATTTTAATAAAAATAATCATTTAAATAATACAATTTAAAATTAAAATATATCTTCATTGATACATTATATTTCTTTAATCATTAATAGTAAGGAGAATATAAATTATCATTACAATTTACTATTATGATTGGTGATATTTTTTGGAATTTCCTCCTAAATAATATTTTACATATTTTAAATAATCAGTCTTCAAAGGATTTAAATTTAAAATCTGTTGGCAATACTTAATCTAGCATATATTGGAAAATATTTACTTGGAAATATTTACATAGAATTTGCATTGCACTTCATAAGTATGTAAAATGTTTAAAAAGTGCCCTTCCTTATTGGCATTGTAAAAAAATCTAAAAGCTGATCTGTATCACATTTTTATGGTTGTGAAAAAATTTAAAAACTTTGGTTTAATTTTCAAGAATTTCTTAAAGCATTGTGGTCTGCCATTTGCAATGTTTGAGAAGCCTTGTTATATGCAGCTATTCCAGAATTTTTAAAATCACAATACTTCTCTATTGTTTGGACTTTGCTAACAATTAGAAGAAAAGTAATCACCATAAACTGGAAGAAAGACTCTGCTCCAGCTTTTAAAGAATTCATCAAAACTGGCACTGAAGCATGTCATAAAGAAATTTTAACCATTTCACTAAGATCAAAGATGAGCAAAAGAACTTTATACAAATTGAAAAATTTAGATCAATTGTTGAAAAGTTATACTCATTAACCAAATATCATAAATATTAATATTTGTAATGACTCATCATATTTGATGCTGTTACTTCTTTGATTTTATAAATGCATATATAGATTTTTTTTCTTTTTTTCCTTTTCTATATGTATGATTTATTGTTCTTCTTTTTTATTTATTCAAATAAAAGTAAAAAAAAACTCCCTTGCCACAATTCCCACACCATCTCTAGTCTGTCCATCCCTTGAGCAGTAAATTCTAAGTCTCAAGCCAAGTGAATTTGCTACACTGCCCTTTTGACTTTGCCTACTGAATGCACAAGATGTCCATTCTCCTCCTTACTGTCATGTTATCCACTTCTAAGCTTTGTCCTGTCAGTGAACCTACATTCATCATAGTAAATCTTAGTTCATCTTCGAATGGTTTATTTGTTTTATGTCTTTCTATCAATAGCTGTATTCCAGGTATCCTAGGATATGCAACTGGACACCAACTGACCAGTGGCTTATTGAACCAGGGCTGCTGGGCTTTATGGCAAGCACTCATAGTGGCCAACAGATGCACATTGACTACTCCTACTGTTATCATGGGTCCCTGGCATAGGTTGGAGTAAGACAGTCCTCATCCCACTTATCACCAGGAAATAACCATGTCCATTTTGTCAACATTATTCAGTGTAACTAAATCTCCTATTGCCAGTTTTACACCAATGAGTGGATAGTCCTGACACAACATGCAGTCTGTGGCCCATGTTCTCTTATCTAGAGGATAATCCATATTATAGTTAATGTTTAAACTGGTTGGTCTACACACCTTTTCAGCAATAAGTACTGCCTAGAGTCTGTACTGCTGCCTAGGAATCCATTCAATTTTGTTTGAGTTGTTTGGAGTTAACCTTCCAACATCTGTTCATTACTGGCATGCTCATCATTTATTAATTCTTTACTGATTTTCAAATTTTGTATGTGTGTGTGTGTGTGTGTGTGTGTGTGTGTGTGTGTGTGTGTGTGTGTGTGTGTTTGACATGTTCATCATTTATTAATTCTTTACTGATTTTCAAATTTCGTATACGTGTGTGTGTGTGTGTGTGTGTGTGTGTGTGTGTGTGTGTGTGTGTGTGTGTGTCTGACATGTTCATCATTTATTAATTCTTTACTGATTTTCAAATTTTGTATACGTGTGTGTGTGTGTGTGTGTGTGTGTGTGTGTGTGTGTGTGTGTGTGTGTGTGTGTGTGTGTGCGTGCATGTATGTGTGTGTATGTGTGTGTCTGTGTCTGGATATTTGGAAACACATGCATGTATATGTATATTTATAAATGCATGTGTGCTTATGTATAAATGTGTGTATGCATTTATAAATGCATGGGTATGTGTTTACATATTGGAAAAGGCATGTGTATGTGTATTTCTTAAAGCACATGTGTATTAAATGTATATAAAGCAAACTCATCCAAAATTGAATGGAGTCAAGGGAAGCAGCTGTGTATACTAGTATAAAACTGTTTTTATTCCCATTACATCTAATAAAAACCTGTGTTACTTCATTTTGAAATTGAATTCTTTGTTCTAAACATCTTTGTTAAAAAATAAAGAAAATGTTTGATTTTCTTCGAAACACTAACCCACATGCAATGCTGAACCATGACTGCTATTTTTTTTTTCTTCTTTTTGTTTGGATTGCTGTTTGGACTCTGGAAATGTTTGACTTGTAGAGAAAGCTGAGCCAGGATTATAGTACAGTCAACCTTGTTTTGAATTATGGATTTGATGGACATTAATCAACTGTTAAAAAAGTAAAACATCTATACATGTATAGTAGAGAAAAATAGAACACAGTGTGATAATCTGTATGTCTCCTTCAACTACTAAATGTTTACAAAGAATCAGTGATAGTTACATTATATTATTCTCCAGAAAAGAATGGAAATAAGGATAATTTCAATGCAGTTAATGTTATCCTACTGGCAACTATCTTTTTAAATTAGTTTGTTTATTTTATTATATGCTTAATCAATTGTTTGTTTATATATATAGTTCTTCTTTTACTGCCTGATTTTCTAATGAATGTTTTTAACTTCTATTACAAAAGAGTATGGCTTGTGTTATTAGATTACAAGAGTAACTTCATATCATTCGTGGGACTGTTGCCATCTGCCTTTTTGAAAAGATAGTGTTTGGGTATAAGTTACCATAATTTGACATGTTTGTTGAATGACTGTAACAGTGTTCAGTTACTGAGACATCACTGCCAATGCATTCTGTCAGCATGTACTGAGAAATCAGGAAAGGGGTGCTGGCACTGAAGAAGTATCAATGTTGATATGACTGATTGCACAGGAATTTGCTAGGCTAAGAATGAGATAAGATAAATCCAAGAAAGCCAGTGATTATTAGTCTCTTCAGTAGCTATACAGTGTAAGGCCTATTTGGGTGTAATGTGTTGGTTATAACTTGAGGCAGCAGTGCATATTTGCCTTATGTTCCTAAGATCAATTGTCCCTCATATATTATTTGGTGTTCAGTGATGCAGATCATAAGACTATACTGTTGTTCCAAACACATTCATTAGTGGCAGTAGTGAGTTTGAAATTCTATCCAGCACATATGATTTGACGCTAGCAGTGGTGATTTGAAGCCTATTCTCTAGGCATGTCCCAGTGCCTTCATCTTGCATGCGCATTTATTTGGAATATTAAAAGTAGCAGCATATGATTGGAAATGGTATTACCACCACCTACACCATCTAGTAAAATGTATAACATAGATTTAACCTATCCTATCTTCATGACTTCCTATGACATATACTTCAATTTCTTTCTCAATGTCATTTAGTTCTGGTCAAAGCTCAATGGGGTATGCTGAAGCACCGTATGTATAAACTAGCCACCACAATCTGAACTACATTTATTCAGTTAATTAATGAATGCTTTTTTTTTCATTTTTTCCCTTCCTTTTTTTTTTTTTTTTAACTGTCTGGTCTTAACTTTGAAGATCAGAAAGATTTGTTGCAATTATATCTAGAAGTAAAATTCCTAGTCCTGATCCCATGTATTTGAGGACAGCAACTTTTGGGATTTCCCCCAAAGGCCCCCATCTGATGTTAATCCAAGGTGGAAAAAATTCAGTTATGTGAGAGACCAGTGACTCTTTCAAGTTTGTTTAAAATTTCTAGAACCTCAAGGACAATGCACATTATATTTTTTGTTACTGTGATATAATAATTAATGAAAAGTCTAAATAATTTCTCTGCACCCCATTTCCCAGGTCTGTCAACATATTAACCCTTAGTACCAGTTATTAAATATCAAGGACAAGTAGACCACATCAAAAGAGGGGGAATTGTAAATAGCTTGTAGCTAAGCTAGGAACCTAACTTTATATGTTTTCCTTTTCATGACTTCAAAGATAAATAGCCACTCCACTAAATCAGAAACCTTTTTGATATCATAAAGGACAATTCTTGTATATGGAGGCTTCATAGCTGTGCCTTTATGAAAATAAGCCAATGATAACCAATTGTCACACTTTTTTTCTGCCCTATACAAACCTACCTTAGCCATTTTAAACTATACTATAAGGATCTTGTCCAGTCTAAAAGTCAGAAACAATATTATTATTATGATCTTATTGACATTAATCAAAGATATGGATTTTAATTAATTTTAATATGTTTCCTTCTTCTCATTGGGTTAAACAGTGACTCTGGTTTTGGCCAATAAAGGGGTAACACTGCTCTTCACCAACTGTATAAAATCTATATATCATTTTGAGAAAATTTCGGTAACCTATTAAGTTTACTTTTATCTCCATTATTTTCATTGGTTTTTCATAAATCTCCCTTCCTCTGCCATCATTTTTTCCTTAGAACTAATACATTTAAAACATTGTCTTGAACTTTCCATTAGCTGCCTTCAATCCATCCTACCAACTAATTATTTCATCTTTCTTTCTATGATACTTTTCACCAATGAATTATTCACCAGATCATGCAATTGATTCTGCTTGGCTACATCCTTCCATTCATAATATAGCCTCCTCCTCCCTTTCATTTATCCATTTTTATTTATTTTATTTGACATTTGATTACCGGGAAAGTCTGACTGGGTAAGAAACCCATTTTCAGCAGAGGCCCGGGGAGAAAAGCTCCAATACAAAGATAACTGAAAATAACTTCTACATAATAAACAGCAGTACACAAAAAAATCAATGCAAAGAGAAATAAAGACATAACTTTTATATAACAACCAACAAAATATAAAACTTCATACCAAGTAACTGAAAAGATCCATGTTTATACATTTGCAAGAAAGATTATGAAGCATTAGCGTTGTCGCCTCACAGCAAGACGTTGTCTCATTCGATTCTTAGTTAGAGCGTCTTCTGTGTGGAGGCATGCATGAATGAGCATGCCTTCGTTGAAGGTTGTGCATCAGGGATGGTAACTCGGCACATAAAAATCCACTACCAAACATTAGCGGACCAGAATTCCGCTGTGCGAGCCCTAACCGGGATAAGCCGAAAGACACAACAACATTGTCATGGTGGTACTTTACATAGTTAATTAGGTATCATATCTACATATATTCACATTTTCATGGAAGTAAAACAAAGCATGGTAGACAAGCTATTTATCTTAAGACGCACAAATTTCTTCCTTCAAGGGTTACATAGAAAGGTATTCTAAAGAGAAAGAGAGACTGTGTAACTGGTCTAATTAATTGAATGTAGTACACGGTAAAACATTAAGAAGAAATAGCAGTAGGAGAAATATGGCATTGGAGAAAAAAGTTATGCAGAAAAAAAATGAAAGAAGAAGTGAAAGAGTTAGGGATTCAGTAACAAGATGGTAGATAGAAAAGACAACAGGGGGACTGCTGATGGGGAGACGTTAGTGAGAGTTAATAGAGGAGGTGGTTGCACTAGAGGTAAAGATGAGAGTAGAAGAGGTGTTTGCAGTAGGAGAGGGAAAGGGCTAGTCAAAAGGAAATGACAGATAAATGAGAGGAGGTAAGAGGAAGGAAGAAAGGAAAATAGTGAGGTAGTTGAGTGGAGTAAAAAGTGACAAAGAATTGAGCCTGGTTTTAAACAGGGACAATTACTTGATTTGAGTAGGAATTCTTTTAATTTAGATTTGAAATTCTTGTGGGTTAAGAAATTTCTAATTTGTAGGGGTAGTGTGTTCCATAATTTGGTCATTGAGTAGGAGTATAAACATTGACCAGTGTGGAGAGCTCAGTTGGGTATATAGATTTGATGCACAGAATTTAAAGCAGGACAGGTTTCAGATTTTTAGATAATTTTATGAGCCACTGGTAGCTGAATGTAGTTCAGCTATTGGGGAAGTTCAAGTCTGTTAAGGAAGTTAAGGGCAGCACAATAATGTTTATAGAATGGTAGGCCAGTTTCAAATTTAATGACTTTGCTGTAACAGGATTCAAGCATATTTCATAGTGTAATTTTAAGGTTGGTTTATATGGGGCACAGTATAGTAAGATAGGTTGTAGGCACGTTGAGGCTAGTGTTATTTAGGTGGCTGAGTCCATGAAGATTTTGTGTTGATAATGCATTCCTAGCTTGTGGTATGTTTTATTTTTGATAGTATTATGGATATTGAGGTCAAATGTAAATTTATTGTCTATTGTTACCCCTAGTAGTTTGGTATGTGAAACTAATGTGATTTCTGTGTTATTAAGATAATATATTTTGATGTCAGTTGACAGTGCCATTGGTGTAAAAAGAAGGAGTTTGGTTTTGTTAGGGTTGAATAATAGTTGTACATTATTGAGCCAGGACTCTATGAATGAGAAGGCAGTTTGAGTTATTTGACTATGGTGTACAGTGTTGGTGGAGGAAATGAGAGTTGAGTCATCAGAATATTGTATGAGGGAACATTGACAGGAAGCAGCATGGAGGCTATTTATGAAGATATTGAAGAAATGTGGTCCAAGGATGGAGCCTTGTGGAACTCCTGTTTTATTGGTTAGATATTGTGAGAGACAGCCTTGCCATTTTACACATTGTTGTCTTTGAGATAGGTAGCTTGAAAATCTCTGCCATTCCTTTCATGCTTTTTCCCTGTTTACTAGTAACTTTCTGTGGACTGTGTAAACCAAGGTGCATGATTGACTTTAGTTGTTTTTGTTCAAAGAGGAGCTAGGCTATTAAGGGTATCTAGGAATAGTTTGTTGACGTAGTTGACTGCATCATCCGGTGGTAGTGTTTTTAGCATGGAACAATTTAAGGATTTTAGTATATTAACAAACAGCTGTTGACTAAAGTTGGTAAGATTGTGAGAGCTTTTGTAGTTATGGGTTTTAGGTGATTGGGAGGTAGTTCTGTAGGGGTCTATGGTTAATCATTGAATGGACTAATCATCAAATGGAACATCATCGAAATCCAATTGTTGAACATATATCCATCAAATGAGCATTCATCAAACCTAGGAGACAGGGAAAATAATTAGTTGGCCAACAGTTCCTAGTCTCAAAAACATCAGTATTCTAAACCCACCTATGTGGGGGGACTTCACCCCGCAACCCCCAACTATATATATGAACTTCAAAGTTACACTACAGTGGGGAAAGGTGAGATAGGGAAGTGTTGGTCAACTAGTTACTTTCCCCATTTCACCGATTCAATTACTTGCTCATTTGATGGATGAATGTTCATCAACTGGATTTCAATGATGTGCCATTCAGTTGTTAGCCTGTTTGCCAATTAACCATAGACCCATTTCTGTCAGTAAATGCAGATAGATGGTTGCTTAAGGTGTCTGTGAGAGTACCACAGCGAGAACATTTAGGAGTCTGTAACTAGGATCCAGTCTAGAATAGAACTTTGGTTGTTATTTTTATGAATTCTATTGGGGGTTGTAATAAGTTGTATGAAACCAGAAAAATTTAGACTATTAGGTGGAAGGTCAGAGATTAAGTTTTGCCAATTGGTATTGACATCACCCATGATGATTGTCTCACTTGCTATATTTTAAGACATCCAGGATAGAATATTATCTAGCATAGTATATTTGTGAGCAGGATAAATGTATGGTGCTTTGATGCAGAGTTGTTTAGTTTTTTATTGAGTTTTACAAAGGTTATGATGATTTCAGCATTATTGAATTTAAGAATGGACTTAGAGTAGGGTATTCTTGTATATGTAGAGGGGGGAGATTACTCCCTCCTTTTTTATGAGTCTTATGAGTTCTATAAGATCTTATTATGTAAAAGCCTGTCATTGCAAGTATATTGGGGGTATACTGTGATAACCACATGTGGAGGTCTGTTATTTTATTACATGTGCTGCATATGTTTAGTGTAACCAGAAATAGTGAACTGGAAGAGAGTCTACTATAACTAAGGGAAGTTAAGGTGGGATTTGGGTGAATGTCCCCACATTGGGAAAAAAGCAGATATATGAGAGAGGTAGTGGAATATAAATGTAGGAGTTTCTTTTAGTTTTAGTTTTAAGAGAAGGTTTGGTTTGGAGTTACTGGAAGGTTGCAGAATTTTCTATTTTGTTAGTTGGAGGATATTTGAATTGAGTGGGCTGGCTGATAATATAGTAGTAGCTATTTGCATGTTTTTCATAGTTTATGTTAGATGTAATAGATTTACTGAGAGTGTAGATGTTTTGGGTATTGATTGTAGTGCTATGGATTAGAAGAAGGAGAGTTAGTGAAAGGCAGAAAAGACTGATTAAGGCCTGGTAAGGGTATTCCATTTTAAGAGTAGTTAGTGAGAGTGAGAGATCAGGGAGAGCAAGGAGTGTTGGTAGGTTGGACTTACAGAGGAAGGGGGTGTAATTTGTGGGAAAGGATAAAGTAGCTGTAATGATTAAATTGATTGGTTACTTAGGAGGTGGAGTATCAGATTAATACGGAAAAATTTGTTATTGGTATGAGTGGTTGATGGGGTTGAGTTATGGTTATTATAAATGTAATTGGTATGGGGGTGGGTGGTAATTGGGGGTAGGATGGGGGAGTGGAGTGAGCATGAGCAGAGCAAGGGAGAACAAAGAAGACTAGACCTTGATCCCAGCTGTTTGTGATACCACAGAAACAATCAGTAAGCTACTTAGTTTTTATGATTTACTATTGTATAATTTCAAAAACAAAACGAGCCTTTGAAGAGAGTGGCAGTATGAGTGGGGAGTTCTATAGACAGCAAATGTTTGTTGCAAGTGTTTTTTTAAGTAGAATGCCAATAAATAAAACAATTATTAGATAAGTTAAAATAGTAGCTGTCAAATAGATAAAAGCTGAGGCCAGATTACTTATTGATGCACAGGTGGCAGAGCTGGGGCTACAATTGGTAACTTTTAGCAGAAAGACTGACCACTGTTTTACTGCTGATACTACAAGGGGAAAACCAATCAAAGTGCAGCAAAGTAAAGGGACATAAAGTGATGGGAAAGAGGTGCGAAAGACTAGCTAGACTCAGTGATGTGCTGTGGATAAATATGGTTAACAGAAAATTAAAAGTTGTCACACTATAATATCTCAAATATACCTAAGGTTTTAGCAGAAGCTGTGCCGCAAAGAGTCCACAGTAGCTGAGCTGCTGGGATTCTTAGAAATCAGGCAGGGTGCTTTTGTACTGTGTGAGTAAACAGGTTTAACACATAAGGTTTTAGTAGAAGTTGTGCTGTGAAGAGTCCACAGTGGCTGAGCTGTTGGGATTCCTAGAAATTAGGCAGAGTGCATTTGTACTTTGTGAGTGAATGGGCTTAACACATAATGCATAACTTTTATAGCTTGCCACTCTTGATTTAGCCAAATGTAAGCTATAAAAACAGATATTTTATTCTTAATATGCATGGGCAGTCTGGCAGATTGGAGGTTTAAACCATGATCTTTCCAACCAATAGTTCTAATTAATAATAACCCTATTCTCAGATAATACATAACAATGATACATAAATAATAAATACTAGCCTAACATTTTAAAAGTGAATAAATAAAAATACTTAAACAATAGAAACAGTGTTGATGCAGTTGAAATAAGCAGAGGTAAAGTCAGTGCAATGAGGATATCAAAATAAAAGTCAGAATACTTAAAGAAAAATCTGATCTATAGCAAGAAATAACCTAGTTGTCTGTTACTGAAGAAATACTGACTCTAAGTATTCAAGGTTAGAAAAAATAATACAAGGCAGAACAGAAGTTACATATGCCAAGACCATCCAAGTTATGACAATATAATGCAGTTCCCTGATTGAAGTTTCATATATATATATCTATATATATATATATATATATATATATATATATATATATATATATATATATATATATATATATATATATATGGGTCTACATAATTTGATCAAAAGACCATTTGACCTAAACCCATTTGATCGAAATTTTATTTGATTGAAAACCAGTATTCAAGGCAAATAACAGGGATTTGTCCCCTCCCCAATGTCATGCGACCCTGGAGTTGGTATATATAGTTTTAGGAGGGTGGGGGGTGCAGCCCCCCACATTGGGGGGGTGTTGGGGGGGTGAATCTGTACTTTTTGTTTTATTTTCTTCTTTTAAAGGAAACTAAGAGGAAGGCTGTGGCCCCCTACCCCCCCCTAACTATATATACCAACTCAAGGGTCGCACGACATTGGGGAGGGGGACAAATCCCAGTTTTATGCCTTGAATACTGGTTTTTGATCAAATGAAATCTCGATCAAATGGGTTTAGGTCAAATAGTCTTTCGATCAAATGAAGTAGACCCATATATATGTGTGTGTATATATATATATATATATATATATATATATATATATATATATATATATATATATATATATATATATATATATATATATATATATATTCATCTCAGCCCAAAAAAAAAAAGAAAAAGTATTTCAACTGTTCATATATTAATAGCTATTTTCTAGTGCATTCCAACTTTGTGTTTGAAGTATATTGCAATTGCATTTTTCTTGTCCTTTTTCTTCCTGATTCCAAATCCTTTTACAAGGACAAGTACATAAAGTTAAACTTTACTTTTCTTCTGTCTGCTTTTGCACTCATAAAGACAATGTTACAGTTACACACAATTTAATGCTACAGGAATCATATACGCTGCATATTGAATAAAACTCAAATGTAGCTTGCTAAGGAGCTAACATATTGAAATAAGAAAAAACAAAGTAAAATTAGTTTTTCTGCTCTGGCACCGCATAATATTAAATTCTCAATCTATCCATTTTATAGCTTTCCGAGCCTTTTATTCCCACTCCCTCAAAAATATTTGAAGAAATGTGGATCATACCAGTTATATAAATTTCTTTAGTAATTTTCCAAGCCATTCCAAGTATTCTTCCCCTCTGTATCATACAGTTATTAGCCACTGTTTCATTTATTACTTTCAGGCCTCTTTTCAACATAAAAGCTGTCACCTTTACCATCTCCTGGCTTATAATTAGTTGCAGTGTTGCAGAAGATTACAACAGAAGTATGTTATTTTTAGTTCATTTACATTGAGAGGTAATATCTGATTATTTTCTTTTTTAAGTTTTGAAGAATATTTTTTATTAGGTGGGAGCAGCCACTCATTGTCTAAGATAGAATAAAGAGATGCAGACTGTGTTCCATGTTAATCTCTTATATATTAAGAGAATTAGACTCACAAAATTCAATTGTCCTTTTTTGCCTAAGAAATTAATATATAAGACTATGTAAAACAATAATATGGGATGTCAACTTATAATATACCAGTCTATAGTATTTCACCAGTACAGAAATCCACCAATACATTTAATTGTTAGGACACACTCTCTAAATATTCAATCTCCAACCTTTACCCCTCACTAAAATTCTTGAAAAAATAATCCATAACCGAATTCTAGAATATATCTCAAAATATGACATTCTTAAGAGCAGCATGGATTTAAAAACAATTACAGTAACATCACAGCCATCTACTTCACTCAATGACAACATATTTTCTAATATGAAACAAAGCAGAGTTACTTTTGCCATTTTTTGACATTTGAAAATCCATTTATACTGTAGATCATACCGTCTTACTTTGCCAATTAAAAGACAAAATCTTATCATCTGATGTTCGATATTTTCAAAGCTACCTCTTCAACAGAACTTTCATAGTTTAAGGACCTAGTAACACCTACATCTCCAGGTCAGCCTATAAAACTGTACCTCAGAAATCTGTTCTTGGTCCATTCTTCTGTACTCTCTTCATAAATGATTTTTCCCAGGCCTCCTTTACTCTAAATCTGTCTTATAAGCAGACAAATTGTCCTTGTCAGAGCCAAGTGTAATCCATCATTCTCAAACACAAATTTTAGAATGAGTTCCCTACTACCTGGAATTGGCTTCATAACAATAAATTTGCTGTCAAAACTCAAAAGAGTTTACTATCCCCTTAAATTATCATTGTTACTAAGCCTTCTGGTATACTGCTTTCATGCATAAAAAAAAAACTTAAACCTCTTAATTTACCAAAACTTTACCATTTATAAACACACAATGAACCTATCAGAAAGTATAACTGCAGTTCAAAATTTCATACACAATCTCAATTTTTAAGCATCAAAGACTGAAATTCATAGCCATAAATATACAAATTCACAGAATAAAATACAGTCTACCCATCACTACCCTCTGTTCTACTCAAATTTCTAATCTGCTGTAATCTGCTTAGGATCATATGCTTTGTTTTATTTATACATTTCAAGCAAAACTGAGCACCACATACATGCAATAAACAAAGGGACATGGTTACCACTTATTGCTAGGGCAACTCTTACTTTCAAAATACTACATGCAAGATATTGTCACTCTCTCCTTAATAATATGATAACTAAGACCCCTTCATACTCCATGTAAACATACAATTCAGAATCCCTACAGCTACAATGGCTATTCTATACGTGTGCAACCTGTGAAAAAACTTTCTCCAGAATTGCTTCAGTAAGCTGGAACTTACAAACTGAAGATTTTAGGCAAACTGAAAATCTGAAACACTTCAAAACATCCCTTCATACCCATCAAGTTAATGAAAATCAATACAACTGCTTCAGAGACATAGGTTAATGCCCTCCTTTTATATCTGTCTTCATCAGTTGCTATTAAGTGTAAACTTCTCTGTTAAAGTTTCTCCATGACACCCCTTTTCTTCTTTCTTTTCTTTTCTTTTTTGTCTTTGTGAGGCTGCCAGTCCAGCTATCTGGAATTTTGTAAAAAATCATATGTCATTTGTGAATATTAATATGATCCACAGGCTGGCCCTTACAAATGTAAGAGAACTATATGTTATGTGGATATTAAACTACTGGTGCAGAAGTGTGTGTTGAATTGTATGTTATGTACTGAGCTTCAAGAATGTAACCACAAAGTATCCTACTGGAAAAGAACAGAAATGTATATAAACTATATTAATAGCAAAAGTTGGAACATACAGAGTTAACCTGCAAAACTTCAAGAAAATAAGTTGAAAGTGTTTTACGATGTGTTACAAAAAAAGTTAGTTTCATTGCACCAAGCAGACACAATGTCTAAAGCTAGAAGTTTTCCGATTGTCTGGAAACAAAAATAATTACTAGGTTCCAAATGTAAAAGTGTTAATTGATTTACGACTTCCAGTACTAGGCAAACTTCTAAATGATAAGTATTTTTCACAGAGAAATGTTAAATTCTCTTGGTATCTGTCTAGCCTGGGAACTAGAGGCAGGTGACAAATAGTTATGTCATCCTGGCTAACCAAGCAGTAATGTGTATTATTAATTTAAGAACTAGCTCAGAGAGTGAGTCTATGCATTTTGTATCTTGTCTTGGATGTAGAAACATCCACTCACCATCAGCACTACATTTGCCTTGCTCTGTAAGTAAGATGCATTTATAGCATTTCTTTTAGAGATAGATAGGAATATAGTAAGATTAGTTTAGATGTTTTCTGTATTTATTTGAGACAGTCCTGCAATGTTGTTTTAAAATATTTCCCGTGATTCTGAACTCTGCAGTCACTGCGTTGAGTTACTGAGTATTGGCTTACCCTTTTATCATTTATTATTAAACACATTTAAACCTTTTAATTGTGGCTGGTTTGTTTAGAGATATTTAAGCTCTTAGTGTACTTGCATATGTATTTGATGACACTGTACAGACCACTCTAATAGCCTTGTAAGTCTTAGTCACACTTACCATTTGGATAATATTAACTTTACACAGTAGAATTGGTCATCCTTTGGTATGGGCCTTATAGTAGCTGATAAGTAAAGGTGGCTAGTGGCAGCTGGTACTAACTTATAGTCTAGGCAAAAGGGGGCATGGCTAGTACACATGTGCCAGCCTTTCCCAGGTGTGTGTGTGTGTGTGTGTGTGTGTGTGTGTGTGTGTGTGTGTTTGTATATCAATCAAATCTCAAAATGTGGGTGTGTCAGCTACCTGGGCAGGGACACAAAGCACTGATTGGACAGAGATGCTGGAAGTCTTACATTGGCCACTCAGCTGAGATCTTAACCCTATAGCTGTGCCAGTGGGGAGTCTTATTGGGGATCTGCAGAAAGAGGGAGAAGCCATCCCCAGACTGACTGTGATCTCTGTGTGCTCTTAAGGGAAATTGTACTTTACTGTATGTGTACTTGTCATCTTCCCAATGTGTACATCTCTCACTGGGGCTAGTGGTGAGGATTGAGGCTCCTTGATTACTGGGCCAGTGCAGGGGTGTCACATACTAATTGCAGTGGTGGGATAGCCACATCATGTATTAATTGGATGATAGTGGTGAGATAGCCACATCACATATTAATTGGCTTGTAGTGGTGCAGATATTGAATTCCTGTAGCCTGTGTACAGTGGTCACTGAAGGCGTTTGTACTCTCAATCAGTTATGCAGTGAACATTCTGAGTTCATATTACAATTGCTTTATTTTTTTGTTGGCTTAGTTAGTCAGAGAGAGCAGGCAAGCACGTCAGCAGAGGAGTATGGCAAGCTGCCAAGGAGCCAGTTGGCTGAGATGTGCCAGGCTAAAGAACTGGTGCATGCTAACCTGACTAAAGCGGACATGATTGCAGCTTTAGTCACAGCTGCATCACACCCAACCAGGAGGACAATCAGACTGGCCTTGGAGATGTACACTGCTCAGAAAATGACAGCTCAGCCTTTCCACAGAGGACTTAAAAATCCATCTGGAGTTAATGAGACTTGAGCCAGAGGCCAAGCGTTTGGAAACAGAAGCAGCAGAAAGATTGAGAAATCTGTAGGCTGAGGAAAAGGAGAGGCAGAGGCAACATGAAAAGGAGATGCTGACTCTTTGCCAGAGCCATGAAGGTAATGGGGAAGGGAGTAACTGAATCCCAGAAGCAACAAAGGTCAGTAAATGTCTTCCACAATTTAAAGAGGGGGATCATTTTGATAGTTTCATTCATATGTTTGAGAGGGTATGTAAACAGTATGAAGTTGACCAAGGGCTCTGTGTACGGCTCCTGACCCCCTTACTATTTCAAACTGTCTGAAAATGACTGTTTAAATTATAATGTTGTAAAGAACTGTTTGTTAGAATGTTTTAAGTTAACACCTGAAGCTTATAGGAAAACGTTTTGTGAGCAACTGTGTGTGAATATGCTGCTGAACTAAGCACTTATTTTCATAGGTGGGTGAGTGGATGTCAGGTCACCACTTCTGAAGGGCTGGCAGACCTTTTGGTGAGGGAACAAGCCCTTAGCACTTTGCCTGAGGTCATGAGAATTTGGTTAGCTGATAGATAATGCATTACTGTAGATGAGTTGGGAAAGAAGGGAGACTTATACCTAGCAAGTAGGGCATCACTGCACAGGAAATGGGTAGCCAGTGCTGCTCATGAGTCTAAAAGAACACATGGTGGGCTGCCCAGACTGCCCCAACAGAGTCCGTCAGTAGCAGGAGAAGCCACTAGTCCAAGTACATGTCCAGGACCTAGGGTTAAATGTTTTAAATGCAACCAGTGGGGTCATGTAGCATATAGATGTCCACAGAGGCAAGGTAAGGACCAAAAGGTGGGAGAGCCAGTAAGTGGGAATGACAAAATGCCAACAGTAGGCTGTCTTAAGACAACAACAGTACCAAACTACCACAAGAGATTATATCCTATCTTAGTGAATGAGAAAGAGGCCATGGCTAAGAGAGACACAGTCTCTGATTTAACCATTGTGAAGCCTGCAATGGTTACAGAGGAGCACTCCTTGTTTGGGCAGTCTACTCCAGTCAGAGCTTTAGGAGGGACCCCATTGCAAATACTTTGGGCTAGGGTTCACCTTGAATGGGAGGGCGGAAAAGGAAGCAAGCAAGTAGGTGTGTTTGAGGATATCCCTGCAGATGTCCTGGTAGGGAATGATTTTGATAATGCAGTACCATGTGTGAATGCAGTTACATGCTGTCAGGCTTGGAGAAAAGCATGTGGGTCTGTCTGGTAGCCTGAGGGAGACACAGACAGACTGCACACTTGCAGTCAGGACTTGTGAGGTGGTTACTTCAGGGAGGGAACTACCCTGTAACAGTGAGACTGAAAGTGAGCCACAGCTGCTTGTGGGTACTGATGTTCCCTTGGGCAGAGTTACTGCAAAGGCAGAGGTGAATAGTAGTACCCAGGCTAACAGTGAGGCACCGCTGTCAGAGGATACCAGACATCCTGTGGAAGGGGAGCTGGGAAGGGTTACAAAGAGAGAGTTGAGACAGGCTCAGCTCTCAGACCCTACATTACAAGGCCTGAGGAAGGTAGCTAGTGAGGCACCTAATTCTCAAGGGAAGGGTAAATCTGTATACTGGGACAAAGGGTTACTGTATAGAGAGTGGACCCCCTGAGGGAGGGCTAGAGGGTGAGATAATACAGCAGTTGGTACTGCCCAGAGCCTACCATCTAGCACTTCTAGCCATAGCCCATGATATTTCCTTTGCAGGTTAAGGGCATAAAATGTACAAAAAACATATTATGCAGAATGTTTATTGGCCTGGGATTTCCAGAGATGTAACAAGGTACTGCAGGATCTATGAGCAGTGCCAAAAGGTAGGCAAGGCAGGAGACAAGGTGAAAGCTCCTTTGATGCCTTTGCCTGTGATTGAGGAGCCATTTCAGAGGGTAGCTATGGATCTTGTGGGGCCTCTGAATATCCCAAGTTCCACAGGGAAAAATATATCCTAGTGGTAGTCGATTATGCTACAAAATATCCTGAGGCAGTGGCTCTGTCCTCCATTGAGGCAGAAAAGGTGGCAAATGCTTTGTTAGAGATTTTCAGCAGGGTAGGTTTCCCAAATGAAATACTGACTGACAGAGGTGCCAATTTCATGTCAGACCTGCTGGCTTGTCTGTGGAAGTACTGTGAGATGAAGCACCTAAAGACCACCCCCTACCATTCCCAGACTAATGGTCTTGTTGACAGGTTAAACTCTACACTCAAGATGATGCTACGGGCATTTGCAGACCAGTTTAAGAGGGACTGGGACAAATATTTGCCCCATATGTTGTTTGCTTACAGAGACGTTCCCCAGGAATCCACAGGTTTTTTCACCCTTTGAGTTGTTGTATGAGCACAGGGTGAGGGAACCTCTAGAACTGATTTGAGATGAATGGGAAGGTGAGTGTGAATCTCACAAGGGGTCTGTTGTGGCAAACATCCTAAACCTCAGGACAAGGCTCAAAGAACTTATAGGCTTGGCCCAGGAGAACCTGGCAGATAAGGCTCAAAGAACTTATAGGCTTGGCCCAGGAGAACCTGGCAGAAGCCCAACAGCAAAATAAAAGGTCTGGTATGACAGGAATGCTTGAGCAAGAGAGTATGCTGTAGGGCAGCAGTTAATGGTTCTCATTCCTGTCAGACACAACAAGCTGCAGGCAGCCTGGGAGGGACCCTACAAGGTGGTTAGGAAGGTCAGTGATGTTAACTACATGGTAGAACTGCTAGGCAGGAGGCAGGGGCACAAATTGTACCATGTTAATATGATGAAACCTTACCATGATAGGGAGGCTCTTGTGCTGAGTATTTGCAGTAGATTGCAGGAGGAGTCTGAGGGAGATCTGGTGACTGACCTCCTCAGTGAGGCTTGGACTGACACCTCAGTGGAAGGGGTAGCAATGTCCCATCAGCTATCCCCTACCCAGGTTTCGAAATCCGAGCAGTGTTATAGGAGTTTGAGGACATGTTCACTGGGAAACCAGGGTGCACCCACCTAGTGCACACCATGTGGATACAGGACTTCAAATGCCTATTATGCAGGCCTCTTATAGGGTGTCTGAGACAGTCAAACAGACTCTGAGGGAAGAGATACAGGCAATGTTGGAACTAGGAGTAATTCAGGAGTCCAGTAGTCCCTGGGCCTCCCCAGTGGTGCTGTTACCAAAGAAGGATGGCAGCACCGGGTTGTGTGTGGACTACAGGAAATTAAATAGTCACACAGAGTCAGATGCTTATCCCATGCCTAGGACAGGTGAAGTCCTAGAGCAGCTGGGTGAGGCTAAGTATCTTACCACCATTAATCTTACCAAGGGTTACTGGCAGGTGCCCTTGGCTCACAGTGCTAGAGAGAGATCAGTCTTTTTGACTCCTTTTTGGCTTGTATAAGTTCACAAAGATGTACTTTGGGATGAAAAATGCCCCAGTGACTTTCCAGAGGCTAGTAGATCATATCCTAGCAATAGCAGGAGATTTTGCCCTTGTTTATCTAGATGATATTGCCATCTACAGCCACTCCTGGCAAGAGCACCTTCACCATGTCAGGGAGATGATGGGCAGACTACAGAAGGTAGGGTTGACCATTAAGCCCAGAAAATGTCAGGTGGGTATGGCAGAGGTCTCCTACCTGGGACATAGAGTGGGGAGTGGTAAGATCAAGCTAGAACCTGTCAAAGTGGAAGCCATTTAGGCCTGGCCTGCCCCTGTTATCAAAAAGCAGGTGAGGGCATTTTTAGGGACAGCAGGGTACTACACAAAGTTTGTCCCCAGTTATAGTGCCATAGCTGCTCCCCTCAAAGACCTGACAAGGAAAAACAGGCCAGATAAGATAGTGTGTACCCCAGCATGTCAGCAGGCATTCCAGAAGCTTAAAGGAGCTTTGGGAGGACCCCCTGTGTTAGCCAGTCTAGATTACAGCAAAGAAGTTGTTATGAAGTGAATGCTTCAAACCATAGGGAGGGAGCTGTACTTAGCCAGGTTTCTTCAGAGGGAAAAGAGCACCCAGTGGTTTATCTCAGTCATAGGCTCCAACCCAGGGAGGAATGCTATGCAGTTGTAGAAAAGGAATGCCTAGCCATAGTGTGGGCACTGCAGAAACTTCAGCCTTATCTGTATGGAAGGAAATTCACTGTAATTACAGACCACAATCCT
>NC_056737.1:966645151-966670151 GCF_019279795.1 Protopterus annectens
TCTCTAATATTTGTAATATGCTATTCTTTCACCTTTACCCTTTGGTATGTTTCTTTCCGAATACTTCCAGCAATTGGAGATACCATAAAGTCCTTACAAAGAAAATTCAGGGTTGTCAAGATCTCTCTTATGCAGACAACCTGAAATCATTGTCACTTTGCTCAGTCCTACAGACTGCTCAGAGGCGACCTGTGCCTTGCATATAGAGCAATCTCTGACCCAGATTTAATGGAAATGCTGCACATTCGCAAGTCAAATGGCACATGGGTCACTTGCTCAAAGGACCTTAACCTGGTATGTGGGTATGTGACATCAACAGAACTTGCTGGAGAGACAGATTTCTCTCACAGATGTTGCCTCACCTTTGGAACAAGCTTCCTATTCATGTTAAACAAAGCCCCTTGTTGGCCCTATTTAAGTGTAATTTGGATGATTGAATGGGTAACTAGAATTTCACCCCAGGGGTTCCACCTGTGTCTCTGTTGGACAGGGGCAATAGGTGCTGATTTTAGTGTCTGCGTGAACCAGACACCCTTGGGAACATGAGTTGAACTTGGCTAGGCTTGTAATGGCCCTGTGGCCATTAGCCTAATAACCTCCTGTGATTATGTGATCCTGTGGAAGGAATGGAGAAACATCTATGCATGGAAATCCTTCCTGTGGTCTTTGGATCTTTGCCCAACCCAATGCACCCTTTCAGTGTCCAACTACAGCTACATCTGTGACTTCAGAGATAGTTCGGGACACATATACCTGTAGATTAGTAGTGCTCATTTGTTCTGAGACCTCAATTATTCTAATATTGTTCCAGAAAGTCCTGTTTGCAGAGTTTCAAGCTTCTTCCTCATCTGAAAGTACAAAAGCTCTAAGTCTTTTTATTTTCTGATTAACCATTATACTAACTGTTCTATCTCTATGTTCCTCTCAGTGACTGCTAATAGATGACATTTGGCCATCAAGTTTATTTAAGGTATTCTGATGCAGTAAGGTAGTCCTTTGGAAGGCTTCAACCTCCAAGGCCATGACTAATGGTTTTTCAAACAACATTATTAACGTATCTTCAGAGGCCACTTTCTTGATTCAAGTTACAGAGTCTTGTTCCTAATTACTTTCCTTTGCAAAAATAGTAGTTATATGAGGGCTTTTAAGTAACAAAGGATTATTTTGATGTATGGATAGATATACTGGAAATCTCACTTCATTCTTCAACAGGACTCCAAATATTGAAGAAAATCATAAGGCCGTACCAAAACATAATTCTTCATTTATTTCACTAAAAACAAAAGTAACTATTACCTTGGTACTAAGCAGTCAAGGTCATATAAAATCACAGTCAAATACAAACAGTAATATAAACTTTCTAAGCTCTTACATAACTAATCAAACATTAAACACTTAATGATGCAGCTACTAATATCATTAGATTTAAAGAAATATGAAGCAAAATAGAAATTCATTATATTCAGATCACTTTAGAGACCTTTATGATATAGTGTAGCTAACATAAAATGTATTGTGGCTCTATTTGTAGCAATTGCTAGGTAAAATTTAAATGCAAAATCACGTAAGGAAGAATGCATAAAAAAGCGTAAGCATAGATGAATCAGAACTATGATGTTTTAAAAAATGCAGTACCCTAGAAACATTATAGATATCCCTCAACTGCTCCAGAATTCATATCCTTAGTGGTTAAGATGTCTGCTCTACATATAATTTATCATGAGGACCTCTCAAACCAGATATTATACAATACTAACATCAGTTATGATTTCCACATGCAGTTAATGTTTAACAATTAACATTATGTTGTTCAACATAATGACCCCTGTGAGGACAAACTCAATGGATTATTACTCCTTAAAATATGCCAATGTTTACTGATAATTCTGAATACTCCTTCTGCAAAAGGAGTATGCCTAGCAAATAAATAAATATCCCCTCCCCATCCTGTCACTAAAATAAGAAATGAAGATCAGACATATTATATGGGAATGTCTGTAACTGAAAACTTTACGTGTTGAATACAAATGCTTTTGATGATAATAGGTTCATAGGTTCATAATCTCTGCACCCAAGACATTTCCAAATGTTCAAAGTTATATTTTGGAAATCCTGCTCCTTATCATCAAATCATTTTCTGTGTACTCCCAAAACTTCCCCAGAAAGAAGTGATTTCAGTAAATAAAATGGATGTACACTAGAGGCTACTAAAACTTTATTTACAGACAAGACTTTTCTATGCATCTTTGTCATGATGTTGTCATTTTAACATACATAAATAAAGCTATAAAATCTGAATGTAAGACTTTTTGCATTTATAGGTAAATCTGCTACCAAATCTGTTCCTATGTAAATTAGGGGAACAGTCCTCAAATATCAGTGTAATCCATGATGGTTAAATACAATTCATCAATTTAACATCCATAAAACATCACTTCATTGTTATAGTAATTGCCATAGTGGATAATATTCCTCCAAAATAAATAACTAAAACGTTCTCAAACTCTGATCAACAGAATTTGTAGATTTATAATACTAGTAATCTCAAAAATGATACTAGTGTATCTCAAAGAGAAAGGGGTGGCTTCCTACCCAAGAAGAGACACATATCCTCTAAATACTTGTAATTATAAACTGATCTACAAAGAGAATGCATGTGACTCCCCAAAGAGCTTAGAGTAAGATTAGGTTTCAAAATTAGGACGTTATCAGTTTCCATTTACGCAAATACACAATACAGCTAGCGAAAATGTATCATCTGCCATTGCAAGTAAACAATTAAATGATTTTCCCTACAAAGTCAGAAATTTCTCATGCTATTTTTTTTAATTTCTCAACCAAGGCAGTTGTTTGTTACTTGCTTAAGGGTCAAAGTATAACTAAAACAGAAGAGTCCCTACCCATTAAGGATCACAACATTTGAAGCAATACTTTATTCCAAATAAAAATATATAATTTCTAATATTAACAGGAATAAACAATAAATAGTATTTAATTTGCTTGTAGTATTACAACAAAGAACAATTTATATGTGTATATTGAATATTTTAGGTATATTTCAAACAATATTTACTTTGCTTGCTTCAATGATTGTAATGTTTGTTTGCATTACTCTCCCTCCATTTCTTTACTTTGGTAAATGGCTTTTCAACATTCATGTACTGCATGCCACATGACCTAGATGAAAAGATTTATTTGACTAGTTCATTGAGCTGAGTAACAAACAGATACATACAATATAACTGAACATTGAAGAACACGTGGCTACAGACTGAATATGCCCTGTAAAAATATTCCTAAGACAAAGACTGGAAGCAGCAACTCAACTAGATAAATGCATTTTTATTGTATTAGAAACAAGCTGGTGGACCGTTAGAGCTAGACAATCACTTTGATGTTAACTGTTAGGCTATTAGCTTATTATCATTATATCAACCAAAACAAACAACAAACAAAATACTTGTCTGTTATGAGGAAATCATTCCCTCTTGAGAGGCAGAACCAGAACTGTTGACATGTCAAAAATATGGGATTGTTACTAACCCACACCTGCTGGACTACATTTAGGTGAACTGACTTAGGCAAAGATAGCTCAAAGTCTCATTTAGAAAGAACACAAAAATTAGTTCTCATGGGAAGTTCTTATGGGAAGTCCTTATGGAAAATGAAATGGGCTATTTGCACATATAAACATGCTACTTGAAAATTCTTCTGGCCGAAGATGCCTGACACAACAAAAGATGCCTTCTTCCTCCCAAGGAGAGATCAGCATGAAAAGAATGAGGCAGAATTCCTCAGTCGTATAATATAGGCCACTAGCAAAAGCTGACGTGGTTCTTAACTGGGAAACTTAATAGGAGGATTATATGTCCCTAAAATCTATCAGGGTAAATTATTTTGGATAATCATGTTATTATTTGCAAGGCCACAAAAAGACAGCAATGTTAAAGTACGCACCTTCAACGTAATGTAACTCAAAAAGGCCACGAAAAGACAGCAATGTTAAAGTACGCTCCTTCACCATAATGTAACTCAAAAAGGCCACGAAAAGACAGCAATATTAAAGTACGCTCCTTCACCATAACATAACTCAAAAAGGCCACGAAAAGACAGCAATGTTAAAGTATGTACCTTCAATGTAATGTAACTCAAAAAGGCCACGAAAAGACAGCAATGTTAAAGTATGTACCTTCACCATAATGTAACTCAAAAAGGCTATGAAAAGACAGTAATGTTAAAGTATGCACCTTCACCGTAATGTAACTCAAAAAGGCCACAAAAAGACAGCAATGTTAAAGTACGCACATTCACCATAATGTAACTCAAAAAGGCCACGAAAAGACAGCAATGTTAAAGTACGTACCTTCACCATAATGTAACTCAAAACCAGTTCAAAGAGGCCAGAAAGTCCTAGAATCTGGTAAAAGAAAAACATTGACACTACTCTCATACACAGGTGGAAATGCTTCTCTTTAGAAATTAGGTGGTCTGCATAGGCTTAGTAGGTTAAAGTCTTTAGCTGCAAAGAGTTGTTTTGTTGAAACTAGTTTAACTCCTACAGCCTATGTATGCTTGCTGCCTGACTTGAAGCAAATAATTGCAGTGATATTCCGGGATTATTGCTGAAAGGAGTTACATCTGCCCTGTAGGAATTGCCTCATAACAAAACAAGGTTAGAAAAGGTAAACTCCAGAGCATTAGTTAATGTGAGCTCAAAGTTTTCAAAGTATACAGAATTTCAAATCCCATTCAGAAAGGCACTAAAGGAAGACCAGGTCATCTTAGGAGTATAGGAATATACTAGGCAAGCAATTATTGGGACCATAAGATGCCTAACCATATACATCTTTAAGCAGATCCTTTTCAAGCACTTTATAGTGCTCACCTCCCAAACTGAGCAGAGGTGTACACTAAAACCCGGTTTTAATTTGTATCGACCCATCCAATTATCAAGACCAGCCTTAAAGGTAGCCAAAGTAGCACTTTGACCTGTAGTGGCAACGTATTCCATAAGTTGGGAATATGTTGAGTTAGGAACCTATCTCTCCAACGAGTCTTGTTTATTTGTGGCATAGATTTTGGTCTTTAGTGTGAGTGTTTACAGAGCCATTCATTTTGCAAAGATGGACTGGGTTCATGGTTCAAAAAACAAGACCCAGGTTACCTCGTTGCAACCTGTAGGTTACTGAGTAAAAGAAGAGTCATGTTAATCTACTGGGATAGCTGAAAGATTTAAGACCTTTAATTTTCTTGGTTAGAATTCTTTAAGGTCTTTCCAACTGAGTAATATGCTTGGATTTGTACATATCAAAGATATTGTATTCAATGTATTCAATGATGGCTCTGATAAGGAGAGAGTGAAGTGGCAGGATAACTTCACTGGATCTTGTAGATATTCCCTTGGAAATCAGCTTTGCTCTTAGTGAACAAAGGCTCCAAAGCATATTTCTCAACCTCTTAGAGCAAGAAATCTGGACAAAGCCATGAATAAAAGTGGGACAAAGGCCCGAAAATAGTGACAATTTTAAATATTGCTCTTACAAACTTAGAAGGTTGATAGAATAACAGGCTTTGCATTAGCATGAGTTTTCTGAAGGATATGAAGTCTGAAACTCAAATGTCTGTCATTATTTTCGAACTTCAATCTTTTATGATTTACCACTAATTTGCCAGCAAGCCACAATTTTATGAAAAACAAACCAAAACTATGAGGCTAAAATCTGGACATTCTGCAAAAATCTGTATTGTTGAGAGGTATACACCAAAGTGAAGTTTAGATTGTTTCAAAGGAGCAAATGTAAATGGAGTTGTTTACTACCAGTGATATCGGGCCTGAGAAAAAGCTCATATGAACCATATATTACAAGCAGATTGCCTCGGGTCTTCCATTACAAAATTTGTCAATTAATTTAAAAAGAAGGAGGAGCAAAGACAGGAATTTATCCATCAAATGAAGTGGAAACTAGTTCACATCCTAATGCCTGATATTCTATGAAACAGAGAAGACATGGACAAGGATTATTTTTACATGTTTAGTGAAGAGATGCATGACTGGTGACCTCCAACAGTTGAAGGTAGCCTGTGCATCTTAAGTGCGAATGTAGACTCCCACAAACCAGAAATCATATGATGATGGCGTATCTGTCAGACAGGTTCCTTCTCCTGAATGTGAACCAGTACAATAGACTTGTCTCATTTGCATCCTGTATGCTGAAGGACTTGGCTGTGTCCTTTTTATCAAGTAACAAATTATGATCTGGTTGTCTGATCAGGACAGAAGCAATTCTGCCAGATAAAAATGGCTTCTGGAGCTTGAAAACCATGGAGGAATGTTTTTATCTCTGATGACCAGGCTTGCAGTCTCTTCATCTCTATACTTCAGGAGGGATATAGGTTGCTTCATGAAAACCTTCTCTGGTGAAGAGTGTTTTGTCATAACTGGAAGGCTGAAGTGGAAGATAGTAATGATTTTTGGGGCTGTACCCATCCTTACCATATGTAGGAGGCCACAGAATCTGCACCTAATATGACCAACTCCAAGGTCATAGATACTTCATTAAGTTCTATGACTTACTGAAAAGTAACCCATTTAGTTATTTGGTTCCTGTGTTGTGACATAAAGAGCTCTGATGAAGTTAGCCTTGTCAAAAGTGAAAGTGACACCCATTCAAAAGCTATTTAATGTGAATCTTACCAGTTGTATCACCGAACTGCTAGTGAACAGTCCATATTCAAGATATGATTTAAACTGAAGTCAGAAAAAGAGTGCAGGAAATTATCTCCCTTGTTAGGAAGTGTTTGCAGGCATTTGACACCAAGTCAAGATGAGACACATATCTCTGCCACCACTGGCATTGCTGAGTCTGGTAAAAGACACAGATACATCGGTGGCTATAAGGCACTGTAAACCTGCATGCCCCAGTGGATGGCGAAACACATATACGTCCACACTACACTGCCAAAAAATGGTACAAAGGTTCATCCCAAATATAAATTTTAGAGATAAGCACCCTAAACCAGGGTCCAGGACAGCTTATATGAAGGAATAAGGTCAATTGGACAATTGTTAATTCTTCTCATCTGACAGAAATACATGGTCAACATTGCTTGTCTGTGGAACAGGAATCCAGGTGTTCATTGTTCTCAGGTTTATTGTGTGCAGTAACAATAACAAACCAATCAGTTTATGTTTTGCCTCTAGGAATGTTTGAAAATTAGAAGCTGCTCTTTACAGGCAAGCTGCTTTTTAGGATCAGAAGGAATGGGATCAAATGCTTCTAGGCTAGACAGATAAAACTCTTCCAAACTAGACTCAGGGGACTACAGACACAGTGTTCAACATATTCAAAGGCATACATTCATGGATGATCTGGGAAAAGGAAAGTCAAGGATGGTCTGGCCAATTATAATGACTTTTGTCATCCTGACAACATTCCCAAAAGGAAGAGTCTTTTAGGACGGCAATGGGTGCAAGATGAAAAAAAGATTCATCACCCCAATTAGTTTCACATTAAGCAAATGCTGAGACCGTAGTTTGTATAAATATTAAGATTTTGTAGAATGTGTTATGCAAAATTGGTGGCCACGAGTTGTAGAAGTTATAAGAGGGCACTATAAACTAATAAATTACCAGCAAGCTTAAGCATGGGCAGGAAAGCATATGCTAGGGATGTGGTGGTGCCACTGGAAAGAACATCTGCTGGAAACATGTGCTTCATCACAGTCTAGTGAAGGAACTGTTCCAAGGGCAGCTTGCCTTGGCCTCGATACTGTTATGAAAATGTTCATTTATCTTCCAGTTCACTTAGAACAAGTTCTGCAATTCAGCAATAGTGAAGCATAACTGTGGGCTTTTGCAAGACAACAGAGACTACATACCTTAGGAGGAATGTGAACTCTGAAGGGTGAGTGCAAATCTAGTGTTTGGGGGCACTAACTGAAGAGTAAAAATATTGGTGAAATAGATGGACACTATTCCCGTTGTGGAAAGCTAGACTTCCAGCCCTCACTAAAACTTGTGATATCCCTGAGCAGTAAAACTTCAAACATGGATCTGTTCCTAAGAATAGGGCATTGGCAAGATGTCTCTTTAAGGTGATTATAAAGATAAACAACCTGAGTTCAGCCTTTCATATACAGAGAAAGAGACTACCAAGAGGTTGAAGGCACCAAGATGTGAAAGAAGTTTGAGGAGGACCCAAGCCTGGGAGCTTTAGGTCAGTAGTTCTACAAGCTGCTGGGGGCTAAGCATGCAAACCTGATTTTGTACATTTTGTAAAATCATTTTATTGAATGGTAGTCACTGTAAACTCTCCTTTCTCCCACAATGCAATAAAAAATTATATGGGAGATGCAATGAGCACTTACTCCAGTACCGCACGCGCACACACACACACACACACACACACACACACACACACACACACACACACACAAATATACAAATATGGACACATTAAACACATAAACACACTGACTCACACACATATGTGCATAAGGTGCATATGCACACAAGCAAACGCACGTGCACACATAAGTACACATCCACACATGCATGCGTGAGTATGCAAGCACACACAAAACACACACACATATGTATACACACACACACACACACACACACACACACACACACACACACACACACACACACACACACACACACACTGTGGGCAGTTTGGAGGATTACCAGTTCATCTACCTCTATGTCTTCTTGATGCTGGAACAATATGGAAGGATAGTAGAGAGTCCAGCACAATATAAACTAAGCATGTATAGGAAGCCCGTGCAGACTCTGCAAAATAAAAGACAGCTGGGAACCAAATTGCAGAACTAAGCAGTATGAGGCCAAAACATTATTCCTCAGAAAACAGATTCAGTAACCCCATTTAGCTCTCTACTAACATATAGAGTCTTCATTGTCATGGTGTGATATCTAAATGCTGCAGTGACAGTACAGCTTTTAAATTTTAATGCTTGGGATACTTAGACCTCACATGATAGCAAAATTGGAAGAATCTGATGCTACAGGTGAGAAAGTGCTGTCTGATACAACTTCACTGTTCACAATTACTACTGATCATGAGGCAGGAAGCAGGATATCGATTCAAGTTGTTTTGTGCCATCAAGTCTTGAATTTTCTCCAAAGAGAGTTCTACTGCTCCCTTGAAATGTCGGCAGTCTAAATGGTGAGTGCATAAAAGCCAAAAAAAGACCAAAAATACAGAAGAAAAGTGAATCTCAAAAATTGCTCCTCTCCTTTAAACTTCTTTTTACAGACAAGCAAGCCCCCCCCCCCACCCTCCCGCCCCCCCAAACTTATATATAACAACTCGGAAATCATCATACCTCAAAGAAAAGGAAATATTTGGGGAAATGGCATTTTGGACTTAGTATATACATGTCTGATATTTTGTCCATTCAGTCTCTACGTTTCAGGACTCATTCTAATGGGTCCCAACATTTCACATGGTTACTGAGTTGTACAAAGCTAAGTGGAACATTGTTTGCCAGTTTCCAAGGTTTCGGGCAGATGTAGGTGTTATAAAATATGTACAGTATACTATATGATACTGCCTGCTATTCAGTATCTACTTTATGCATGCTCTTGCAAATAGGGTTGCCAGCTGTCCGGTTTTTGACCGGACCGTCCAATTTTCTGACAAATTGTCCATTACAAATTTTATTCAAAACCAGACATGTGAAGTCCAGGTTTTGCGCCACTGCCACGGTCTCAAGTGTTTCTCCCGTGCCATCTTTACTCTCTCTCCCCTCCTTATTGCCTGCAGTCCTGGTGTGCTTTTTGGCTATAATTAGAGCCATTAACTGACTCCGGACTGTCCGGAAATAAGGGAAACTGTCCGGAAAACGGCGACTGCCTTTTCTTATCTGGAAAAAATAAAATCTTTTCATTTAATTAAAAAAAATACTTTTTTTAAGGGTGTTCTACTTTAAGAATGCCCTTTGTGTCTGGTCACACGCACTGGCGCAGAAGAAGCTGAAATTGTTTACATGATGTCTTCATCTTCTGACCGAGTGGTGGAATTTGAATTCCAGTCTCCAGAAGATGTTTGGAGTTTGGACTTCACAGCGGACCACAACAACAATGAATAGCTGGACAAAATCAGAGAGGTAGGTGTGTGTGTGTGTGTGTGTGTGTGTGTGTGTGTGTGTGTGTGTGTGTGTGTGTGTGTGTGTGTGTGCGTGTGTGCGTGCGTGTGTGCGTGTGTGCGTGTGTGTGTGTGTGTGTGTGTGTGTGTGTGTGTGTGTGTGTGTGTGTGTGTGTGTGTGTGTGTGTGTGAGGCTGCCGCTGCTATGGAAAGGAGAGCAACTGAGTCATTCTACAAGAAAGCGCAATGTTAGTTGTTGTGTACTACTATGGAGTATTCTTTTTGAGAAAAGCATAACAGTAGTTGCGGGAGTCCCAGTGTAAAGGCAGATTCATGCATCTAATTAGTCCTATAATAAGCCGACTGCTTGCTCTATAGATAACGTTTTTTATTTCTGCATATATCTGACTGCATTTTTGTTGATCTTTAATGTGGTAAACTGATGCCCAGTCTCTAATGTTGCAACTGTTTATATCATGTTTAAAGTAAACCTTATTCACTGTGCATTTTACAAGTGATATTTGATCTGATTGGTACTATTTACCAATTGGAATGTATTCTGAACTGCATTTGATTTATGTAGCTACTGTATTGTTTCTTATTTGAATTTTGAATTACATCTGTTTCTGAGTAGCTATTGTGTTTTATGTTTAGCATACTATCCTGCCTAATATCTTCAGACTCTGACACACTAACATGCTTGTACTTCAGCTATCTGCTGCCTTCTTTTTTACTGGCCTTTTCTTTTCATTATTTTATCCTTTTTCTAACCCTTCTCTATCTATTGCTTTTTATAATGGATGTCCTCTCCTTGTATTCTCTAACCTATCACATTCATTTCTATACTGCTCTTACCGTTATACTTGATATATTTACAAGAGCAAACCTGAAATGTAATTAATTAACTTAAGGGGAAGTTTTTTTTATTGCAATTCCTTTAAAATTGTGTTGCTTAAAGCTGTTGAATATGGTTAAAATATTTAGAATGATAAAATAGGGCAAACTTACCTGTTGCCTTAGTATCTCACCTGTTAATAATTGAGGGTCAGCTGTGGTTAATTGTTATTTGTGACATACTGAGACTGGTATAGCAAAGGTATGTAAATTGATGACCCTGCTGGTTTTCTGACCTTCCACTAGTTGTCCACATTAAGCATATGCTGTGTGGCTTTCTATAAAAGGCATAGGTTCATTTTTCAAAAGCTGCAAGACCATTTGCATCATTATATATTGTTTTATACTAAACATGTATTTTTAGACCATGCTATACATTTTCAGGTTTGTGTTATTGATGTAAGATATGATTGTTGTCAATACTGTGTCATTTCTTAGAACATTTTACAATGTTATCATCCTAAACTTGGGAAAAAAAATGTGCAATGCTGTTTCAGTGAATGTGAGATTTAAAGGCAAAGTAGTTTTAATGCTAAGTCTGTTTTCATTGTGAGACTGTATTGCTTTGTTTAGCAAATGTGTATCAATGGTTTGTGCTATAAAATTTGAAATAAATGTTTTAAATTAAATCCAAATATCTGTAATCACTGTAGAAGTAAAGCAGAAGACAGTAGGCACACTGAGAGTTTTGAACAGTGTTTATAGCAACTGGGGAGAAATCGGCTGAAAGCAGGCATCCGGACAGAAAAAGAGGGTGTTCCCATCCGCTGATGTCACAGTGAAGCCACAAAATGGGTGGGGCATGGTTGGGAGAGGGGGTGGGAATGGGTGGAGTTATGGGTGATGCAAGGGGCATGACCTTAGTTCAGTTTTAGCCACAAAGAAAGCTGGCAACCCTACTTGCAAATGACAACTTTGCTTGTATGCCACACTGACCCTTTCGTAAACAGAACTGAGACCTCTATACACCTTTAGAGAAGTAATGTTTATGAGTGGTATGAGATGAGTGGTGATATAGGGACCATGCATGGGTATGATCCAAAGCTGGGAAGGGAAGCTTTCATTGTGAGACTGCAAAGCATTTCATGGGAGTACTCTTTTACTGCTTTGAGTTAGCAAACTGTGATACAGCTTTGATGACAGAAGGCATTTGTTCAGTGTTTTCCACATCCCTCCTAAACATCAGCTCTAACTCTCCAGTGACATGTCAGGTGCATTTGTTCCATTGGGTGATAGCCAGTCAATGATGGAAGGCCATCATCCAGGTAGACAACAAGGTTATCACTTTGCTTATTCCCTTTATCCCATGCAGCAGCCTGATGTGTAGAATTTCCACAATGGCAGTCCAGCTTCAGTACATGGTTTGGGTCATAGCTACTTCACAAGCATGCATTATTGTGGGTGTGTATCTCATGGCCTGCATTGCTAAATGCTGCAACACTCACCCCCAGAGTATAATGCAGCAGGTTGAGTTGCCTTCCACAACTCAGAAGGAATTAATCGGTACTGATCATTAAATGATCCCGGATGAGGTGAGTCACAGGCAGGGCTTTATCCCTTTGTGCCACTGAACTGGCTACTTTGAAAGAAATTCTTAAAATGCCTTTGGAGAAGAAGCACAGCCAAAAATCGATTGTGTGATGCTACAAATGTAAGGAGGTGAAAAGGGAAGCAGATTAAAAATGATCTTGGTAAATACATAGAAAACTGTTAATAAACTTACATATCTATATAGAATTAAAAATCTATATATAATTAGTTTTTACATTCATTGCTTTTCTTAATTCATCAGTTATGATTTACTGTTCATGTATTCTCCTTGTTTAAAATGCTTACTGTTCTAAGACTGATAAGGCTTGAAAAGTATCAGTCTTGAAAAAACAAAGATTATGTTAAAGAGCATAGCAAGACACAATGCCATCCTAAATAACATCAGTGAATTCCATTCAATCATTTATTTTGCAAACACACTCGTAGCACTGCAAAACAAGTGTGAAGTATTGACTCTCTAAAATAATTAAATCAGTTTATTTTCTTTGTTTCAGTCAGCACTGTATTTGTTGTATCTGTGTGTCTGTCTATATATGTGTCTGTGTGTGTGTGTGTTGATCTACATGTGTGTGTGTGTGTGTGTGTGTGTGTGTGTGTGTGTGTGTGTGTGTGTGTGTGTGTGTGTGTGTGTGTGCGTGCACTCATGCATCTGTGTGTATGAATCTTCGGTGTTTACATAGCTCCATCTGATTGAGCTGCTGTTTCCAAATAAGGCAGCATGTTCCTGTGCAGTCATTATTTCCATTTCTGTATAGAACTTCATAAATATAATGGTATGATCTGTAAAAAAACATGAGAAGTTTCAGAAGGGAAGTAAGAAAGCATCAAGTCAAGCAACCAGGGGCAGACAAGAGAAATTATAATCAGAAGGGAACATAAATATAAGAAGGGTTTTAAATCAACAGAACATGCAGAAACACAGGGGAGCACAGGAAACCACAGCTGGGACATGAGCAAGGCTCACCTGGAATACCATTCTAATTGTGTTTCCAGCTGTGCCACCAAGGCAAGTGGAACATGGGCTGTCCCGGAACGCATTATTACTTTTCTACTGCACAATGCAGTGATGCATGGCCAATTACACCTTCAATCACACAAGTGCTGCATACATTTTTATGGAAAATACAGAGACAGGAGAAAGAGAGACAGAAACAGATTCATGTGGTCCCACTGGGACCTGAACCTAGGATGCTAATGATAGTTTTCCAGTTGGGCTAACAATAATATCAACTTAAAAAAAAAACAAATTTTGGGCTATCAGAATAATATTGATTCTGCAATTCAGAATTCCCTGCTACACAAGCACTGATGTTTCTGTTTACCACAGGCATGTCCTTGTATGATTGGTGGATGTATTTGAGCATGAGAATGCTAGTATAAAAGGTGGATCTTGAACTCAGGATGAAGGTTGTTCAGAACACATGTTTATACCACTGGCATCATCTCCATTGAACTTGGACCTAGCTTTCATCAAACACACTGCTTCTATCAGATAATATTGAACATGTACTGAATGACTTAGCAAACTATAATTAATATAAAGTTTCTGATCACCTGTGCTATTAATGTACACAAACTATTAGTGAGAGCTTCTGTCCTGTTAGTACTTACAAGCAGCTTTGTCACTTTTGAAAGTGACATGTCTACTATAGCTGCATGGGGTAATCCTGCTCCTATCATCTCTCTGCGATCAAACCCCAGGCTGACTGCATGTTTTAGTGTTCCAATATGGGTAGCTATTATAATCGGGTCTATACTAGATGATCAAACTTTCAAAAGTTCGAGTGTCATATGGTCGACACCATATGATCAAATTTTTGAAAGTTCAAACATTTCAACAGAGATCTCCATACATCACGAAATGGGAAGACTTCCCTTTTCTGCACTGTAGTGTGATCCCGGAGTTGGTATATTTAAAGAGTGGGGGGTGCGAGGGGGTGCATCGGGGCTTGCCCCCCTGCTTAAAATGTTCAGGTAGGTTATTTGTGTAGTTTATTTATTTTTTTTATAAGATATTCAAACTTTTAAAAGTTCGATCATATGGTGTCAACCATATGACAGTCGAACTTTTGAAAGTTTGATGATCTAATATAGACCTATTATAATCAGGAATAAAGATTTTCTGTGTTTCCAGTAGGGAAAAAAGTAAATTTGGCCTGTGTGAGCACTGGAAAAACATTGGCATTTCAGGCTAGAGTACTCATTCAACTCTATAACTTGTATTTCATTTTACATTCATCAATTTGCTTATCAAGTGCTCTGTGCTGTGAATCTGATTTAATTGTGTGTGAGTGTGTGTGAGTGTGTGTGTGTGTGTGTGTGTGTGTGTGTGTGTGTGTGTGTGTGTGTGTGTGTGTGTGTGTGCATATTACATATATTATATTACAAGTTTGCTTACCAATTGTGCTATACCATGAACCCTTTTTAAATGTTGCATACATGTATCTGTCTATAGTGAATGCATGTCATGTTTGAGGGATGCATAAACCAAAAGAAGGAAGATTCATTGTGGAAGGTAAGTGAGGACTAATTCTAAAAGCTTTAGATATAACAAACTTTTTGGCATTAGGAAGTGGGAGTGTGTGTGCAAGTATTTGTGGGTTAGGGTTAGAGGAAGGGACATGGAAGGGAATATATTTTCTGTTGCGCACTTGTGTTGCTGTATGTGATGTATGTTTGAGTGTCTTCTGTACTGGGAATGTTATAAAAAGGGTTTTTCCTAAGGTAAGCTGTCAGGTTGGGGTTATGGGCAGGAGCAGGATTACTATAAGAGTTTAGCACACATTAGTAAGGACAGGCACAGTGGACTTTGCATTTATTGCTCTGTCTGCACTGGAGTTAAATTGCACACCAGAATACAAGTTTATGTCCTGACCTTTGTAAATCTAGCCAGGCTTCCCAACTGTATCCTGCAAGTTTATATGAGAGTTTATCTTACGGGGTATATGTAAGATAGGGTAAAATTTACAAGCTGCCTCTGTCTATTATAGATGAGAGCTGGATCATGGTCAAATGAGGCCCTAAGCAAAGTAATGAACCAGGAACCCAGCCCCCACCACAGCCATTTCAGTTTCCCATCACTTGACTGTTTCTGCCCAGTTACCATAAACAATATCAGTGTGCATAACATTTTGTTCTTTATTTTTACAATGATTACATAGATATGGATTTAATTTCAGAAAATTTGCTGTAAATTTTAGAGCACAAACACTGATAGACATTTGCTAAACAAAACAGTCTCACTTTGAAAACCTTGGGCCCAGGGCTGTTTTCAAACCTTGCCAGCTGCCACAATATGCACACATTTTGATGATCATGCATAAATGCATGTGTTCTTTGATTCATCTTCCTGATTGTTTAATATTATATTTCTTACTTAATACAACAACATTTGTTAGAGTGTTTAAATTTGTAGTTGTGAACATGTTTTCCAGTAAGTACTGAAACAATGTTATGAACCAATAAAAACAAAAGAACACATTCATGAACAGCTCAACCATAGAAGGACACTCAAACTGCTGTCATTGTAATCCAACAATATCTGTACTCAACAATTACAGCCACTTTATAGACTGTGAACACATCACATGTCTGATTGAGATAGAAATGATCACAGTAAAAGTATTCCAATTTGCTTTACACAAATGCACACCAGCCCTGAAAAGACAGACTAACTTTTATCAGCTTAGTAGGGTCAGTCAATTTTTATCCACAGACATCCCCAAACCCAGCATTGTTGACTGCATCCTTCTTAAAAGTCTATGTCAAACAATTGTTAGTAATGACCAACATCACATATTTCAAATTTTGCACAAACACACAGTACCAAAGTATTCCATCATCATTCACACACACTAGTCCTGCAAAGCCTGATTAAAGATTGTTTATAGCTATGCTGTTGACTGTTACACGGATCATTGTTAAGAATAAATACAATTACATGTACTATATTGGCAGCTTTGGATGAACCACATGAAACTTTATAAAGATCACTAGCATCGTACCTTAAGATACAGCCATGTGCAGCACAGTTTGGAAGGGTGTTTATGAGAGCGTAAGAAGTATTAACTACCTGATAACATATACTAAGTCAATATTCACAATCCTTGCAAAGTCTTCCAAATTCTACATTAAATGAAACCATTACTAATGCAGAGGCTGGTGCTGGCAAACTAATTTGCATTTCAGCACCTCATCTTCAGATCCAGTGTCTGTTGCCCTTGAAGAATAAATTGCCTATGTTGCACTAAAATAACTGGTTTGGTAATGATATTGTCGTAACATTTCCTGAACTAGTTCAGCTATGTAGCAGGGAATGGCTGGCAAACAATGACAAGATGTTCATAGTTACTAGGCATACAGTCCTTGAAACTTTTAGGGAGCTTAGCCCAAATTTCCAATTGCTCCAAAGGACTGTCTTGTTAAGTGACTTGCTCTCTGCATATAGTAGGTAAATGAAGATAGATTCAAATCCTGAACCCTTGCCACAGGAAGCAGCTTATTAATAAGTCAGATTTTCAGTCCTCTGCAACAACTGACATAGTGTTTGAACTAAATGTATACATTCTTTGCAATCTAATCTTGTAGAGAAAACTGTATCACAGTAATATGCAACAATGATTACAAAATGGAAGCTGAAAATCAGACAGTTTTGATCATAAATCCACATAACCCAGATTATGTGACCTGACAAATGCCAACCCCTTTACAGTTGCTGCAGGATGTAAAGAAGGCACTGCAAAACATATTACTAAAACAGCCCAGTCCTACTAACGAACTAATTAATTCCTTAGTGCAATGAATAAAGCAAAATGATTAAAGACAACATAAATGCTGCAGCATTGTTTGTTCAACAACCCACAAGTCATACAAAACTCAGATGTATTACTACATACAACATACTATTTTTTGGGGGATGACTTACATGCCCACAGAACACCTACATCTCATTTTTGACCTCTCTACATCTTCTCTGTCATCAAGAGCAGCTATTCCCTCTAATATCACTCAGTGCAAGTTTGACCTAATGTAATGGCTAATAATGCTGTATTGTTGCAGCATACACCTCGAAAGTCAGCAGAGCTGGATTGTGGACAAATATGGAGCTATGAAGGGTAATGAGTCAGCCCCTCCCCCACCAGCCATGCAAATATCCCATTAGTCCGCTGTCTCACTCCAATTACCATAAACCCTATTGAAATCTGTCAGTGTACATATTACTTTCTTCTTTGCTTTTACAATTATGACAGATATTTAGATTTAATTTAAAATGCATTTCAGATTTTACAGAAAAAATATTAATAGCCATTTTTAAACAAAACATTCTCAGATTGAAAACAGACAGCACAAGAAGCAGTAAACTTCTCATCCCTTGAAACTCACATTTAATGAAAGTGCACCTGGCAACCCATAAAACTACAAGCTATGCAATGGGATTCACACTCAAAGAACACATAGTGAAGTACTAATTAGCACCTATGTGCAGGGTACAGGAATTCAAAAGACAAATCTGTAATGCATTTGCTTACAGTGTGGGTCAGCCTACTGAACACAAGTATCTCTTTTAATAAGCAGCACAGGATGATACCCTCTGGTGAAGTAACTTACCAGAGACAAAGAGAACAAATGAAGGCTGGGGGAATCAAACCATGTACTACAGGAAGCATCTATTTAACAGATCATAACTTTACTCAGCTAGACCAAGTGCTAGACACATTGTTGTAGCACAAACATAGTAAGTGCAAAAAAAAAAAAAAGTTAAAATATATTCATAGTTAAAATACTAACATTAAACTGATAGTCTTCAAGCTCTCTAAGGTATTCACAGCTAAATAATAAACACACTCAACATTCAACATAACTAGGAAACCAAGGACCTACAGTTTCCTTCTTTTACATTAAACTGTAAAGACCGGCATTGACTGTGAATGTAATCCTCCATGGTTTAGCAAAAATTAAAGGACATCAGCAATTGGTGTAGAGAAGTAAGGCAACTAGAAACAGCAGCCAAGTTACAGGGTTTGACTCCCACCAATCTACTTAAGTAAAAAGTTAATTTACCTAGGGCATTACACATACTCAGCTTTTACCGGTGCTGCCATTCCTGCTGGGAAACAAAATCAGACACGGTGTTACTGCTACCTCTATTTCCAAGTTTGTCCATTAATGCTGCTGCTTCTGCTAGGCCCTCATACCAAAAAACATGTTCAGACACTCCATTCCTACACACACTACAGCTGACTGCTACTTCCATGCCCTGGTTCATCCATTACTGACACTACTGTTTCTTCTGGGTCCTCATACCAAAAAAAAATGTTAAGACTCTATTAATAGTGCTGCCTTGCTGTCAAAAAGAAAATGTTACCAAGCAAGGAACCAAAAGAAAGCCCCACTTTCTACTCAGTTTCAAACAGTGTGCCAATTCATGAATTGCCCTGCATCCCAGCTTCAGTTTCACTGGCTAAATACAGAGCAGAAAATCAGGTTTGTTCTACTTTTAAAGAGACCTTGGATTTTTTTTAATTTATTGTTCTAGTTCCAGTTTTGCTTTTTAAATTTATTGTTGTGGTTTGAATTTTTTAAATTATTGTTGCTAGCCATGCCTCCCAGACAGTATCGGGCACTAGGCAGTTGCCCAGGTTGCCTTGTGCTGGGTCCAGCCCTATTAGAGACACAGGTGCTAGATCTGGGCTATATTTCCAAAATTCCCATCCACTGGTCCAGGATTCCCTTGAATAGAGTTTGGAAACACCTCTGCTTCACATCATCCCCATCACTCCCCCACGCACACACACACACATACACGCACACACACACACACACACACACACACACACACACACACACACACACACACACACACACACACACACACACACACACACAAGCTGCAACAACATTCTGTACACATTTCTCAGTAGAGCTGGTTTTAGGACAGGTGGGCTGAGGGCAGAGGACACCACTATGTCTATGTCAAAATCCATTTATACAGTCTGGGTTGTGAGGGCCACCAGACCGTAAGGAGCTCTAAATGCCTGAAGGTTCTTTGATGTATTTTATAACCTATTTTTAAAAGATACTTACTTGTTAACTTCATTTTTTTACTCCTACCCAGTAAAGTTATGTATGTGCCAAGCATTATTGTGTTTTTGCACAGATTAAAAAATTAGTGATTTTTTTTTACACACAGGGACATTCATGCACATATGCACACACAGACACACACACACACACACACACACACACACACACACACACACACACACACACACATACACACTCTGCATGATCACCTTAAGGGAAACTGGAAGAATGCCACTACACCTACTGCATGTCTTTAAATTGCTAAAGGAAACCATAGCACATGGATCGATACACACCAACACAGGGAGAGCAATTCTACTCACCATGCCACTGTGGCAATGAGCAGTATCATACATCCTCTTCCTGCCAAATCACCAATGATAGCCACATATCATGTGTAAGGTCTTTGTGATGGCAAGTGAAAGAAATTAGTTTATTTATTTTTATTTATTTATTTACATCTGTTTACCGGGAAATTCTGACTGGACGCAGGTCCTTTTTCAGCGGATGCCCGGGGAGAAAAGCTCCACATCATGTACATGATAAATAGAGATACAAAGCTGCAGCAATAATAAACAACATTACAGGTTGTTGGCTTTAATACAATAACAAGATATTGATTATCAACAGTATATGCAGTAAATGTTGCAAGTTAAGATAGTTTCTTGTTGTTTATAATATTAGTAACAAAGTTATGGCCAAATGGTTGCTATTTATAGGCATGCTCCCACCCCACAAGCTTAATGGTTGTACCAATGATGTTTGCAATAGAAGCAGAAATAAATTATAGAAAACCTATTACTCATACACTACAACCACCCCTACACACACGCACACACACACACACACACACACACACACACACACACACACACACACACACACACACACACACAAACATAAGCCATCGCAATACTAACTTCTCAGTGATTTCAGCAAACAATACATTGTGCAGCACTAGTACTGCCACACCAGATCGATGACTGTTGTTTAGCAGTTGTCAGGAATAATCGCACCTTTGACTGTCCCTAGTCTCATAGAATATCTCTGGTTTTGCCTTATATTTTTGTCCTTTTCCTCTTAAAAAATTTAATTTGTTGGGAAATCGTTCAGGATTTGAGACAGTTAATAATTGTTAAAAAACTGCATGTTACTGCAAAATGTGTTATTTTATTAACTTTTTAAGTAAATTAGGCTAATGTTTAAAAAGTGTTCCTGCTTTTGTGCCATTATTCTGCCATTAGTTATGACTTTGCCAAGATTTCTTGAGCAAAGAAGTTGAGAGTTGTAGTATCTGGTCTCCTAATAATATTTATAAAACTCGCTGAAAGAGAAAACCATCTCTGAAGACTGAGAGCATCTGCTCTTCCTAAAATCCTAGAAAAGCACTGAGATCCATCATTGTGGGCTGCTGATCTCTAGTACTTACCTCACTCGTGTTATTTCACTGATTACCATCTTGATCCTAACAGGGTCATATCACAACCCTGCTTAGGATAAGGAGAGTAATTGGAGAATTAAATTATTTTTTTCCTCATTTTCCCAACAACCAGCAGTGGCAGCTATTCCAGAGGCCCAGCACAGTCAAGGGTGATTAGGGTAGCCCCCACAGCCACATGTATTGCAGGTGCCTAGAGCTGCCTATGATGTTTGTTTTAGAGGAAAGAATGTCCACCAGCAGAATTTAACTAAGTCAAGGGTGCTATGAGAGTGGTAAGGCATTTAATGAAATAATGAAGCTGAGTACCTGACAAAACGCTGTTAACACTGAGTTTTAAAGAAGTGTTGGCAGTCCTAAGGATTCCTCATCCTATATGTTACAACCCACCTGATTATTAAGGACACAAGTCTTCCATACAACTTTTGTTGGTTTGACAAATAAGTAACAAAATATAAAAATAAGGTAACTTGTTGTGTTTGGGGCCCCCAGTGACAAGCAAGGTTTGCTAGTGTCTAAAAGCGCTATGACTACATGGAGTAGGTGGTCACTCTAAGTCAGTTTGCAAAACCTGTTTGTAAGAAATGTGATTGTCAAGGCCATTTTTTGGTTTGCTATTTTGTAGAAGAGGGTGTAACTAAAGAGCTGGGAAAAGAAGTAGCCTTGGCTGATAATGAAAAACAAAAAGAGGCTTCAGATACTGTGGTGGAAACTGTAAGGACTGACGATATTATGGGTTTGCTGAACACACAAATTGAGCAGGTTGCTATAACTGTAGGTGACACTGAGCATGATAAATGTGTCATGGATAAACATAATCCGTTTTTTGTTTTGCAGGAGCATAATGATGACATCTCAGAACTGCTAGTTGGGATGACTGATGCATCGTTGCGTGTCTGTCTTTGAAAAAAAATGAATAAAGACAGCCTAAGAAATAAAAAAAAAAAATAACATGGATGGATAACTTTAAACTTTGCTGCTGGAATGTTAATATTGGGTAGGGATGAGGAGAGTTTTGATATCAAAATGGATGCATTCTACTGATTTTGATGTAATGGCTCTTTATGTGCTAGATTATTCCAGTTAGCTCAAGTGTATGATACTGAAGTTATAGCAGAAAACAGAGTATCTGGTCTAGGGAGAATATAACATTCTGTTGTGACAGGTGTAATTAATTGGTCAGCCTCTACACTTTTGTATGCTTCTGTGATGTGCTGCACACGAAGTGCCTTCTAATGGGTGTGTGATGTACAGGTGGACTTGTTCGGATTTTCTGTATTTATAGACAGACTTTTGTTTCAGGTAGCTAGGACAATTTAGGAAAAAGTAAAAGCTTTTCTGTAAGTTAATAAGAATGTGATTTGGATGGGAGATTTTAACATAATTTTGAGACAGCAAAAAGTAAGACTATGACAGATGTTAGAGAAAGGATTGATACATTTCAATTGATGGATTTCTGTATCAAATGAGATTGTTCTTATAGATACAGGCAGGGATAGCAGGGCTTCAGGAATTGATTATTTTGTCTGTACTACTGGCAAACAAGACTTCAGTTGCAAAACCCCTGTCATGTGTTTTGAATATACAGCCATTTACATTGAAATTAGGATGAACTGTAGCCTCATACAGTATGGCAAAGTGAGTGATAAAATGATTAAATGGTCACTTAGTTCAGCAGGTGTGGTTCCAATGTGGATTTTTTGCTTCAGGGGAAGATCATGATTGGTTACACAACTAATGCAGAATATGGGGTGGGTAGTAGTTAGCCAAGAAGAGAAAGAATAACCAGCTCTGCCTTCAGTGGATCAAGTAGATTTGTGGTAAATAAAAATAAGCACCAAAGTCTTTGGGATTCCATTGAAATAAGGTCAACAATTTTGATACGCAAGAAGTTAAGGCACCACAAAACATAATATATGATATGAATACAGCAAAAATTAAAGACTTCTTCAGAAGATATGTTTTCTGATTGAAGGTAGGTAAAAAGGAATTAACTTGACTGTTAAGTTCATAGTCTCATAGGTAGGTACTAGGCTATTGGCCCTAGGGCCTATACAAGCCTAGCCAAAAAGGTACCCTGGCTTTCGCCACCCAAAAAAATTATTTTCCTGTGCCCCTGTCGAGCAGAGCCACAGAAGTGATCCCCAGGGTGAATTTCCTATTTCCCATCCAATCATCAAGAGTTTTCTTGAAGAGTGCTAATGAGGAGCTTTGTTTGACATAGATAGGTAGTCTTTTCCAGAGTATGGGAAGTCTCTGGGACAGAAATCTATCCCTCCAGCATGTTCTGTTTATTGTGGGGACAAGGTTTAGGTCCTACAGTGTGTAGCTCAGAGGGATTGGGATTTCTTTAAGTGGAGCATGTCCAATAGCTCTGGGTTTGACATAGCTTTGTATGTTAGGCAGAGATTGCCTGTGAGTAGGCGATATGCGACGGAGTAAAGCTGGAGTTTTTTGAGTTAGTCTGCGTAGGTCATCTGTTTGAGGCCAGTAATCCTCTTTGTGAGGTATTTCTGTGACCTTTCCAGTTGTTGTAGATGTCTTGTGAGGTACATACCAAAAGGGGCATTGTACTCTATAATGGGTCTAATGAGTGATGGGTAGAGGGGAACAATGACCTCTTTTTTTCTGGATGAGAAACCTTTTGTGATGAGGTGTGCCACATAGAAGGATTTCCTGACCACTGTGGGGTTGTGATTATCAAAAAAGAGACTACTGTCCACCTGTGTCCCAAGGTCTCTTATCACACTTTCGGTGTTAAGTAGACTACCGCCTATGTGGTAGTTCATGGGTACAGAGTTTTTACCAGAGGGGATGACAATGTACTTTTTGGCATTGAGCTTGAGACCATGGCTTTGACGCCAGGCATCTGTCTCAGTGAGGCCCTTTTGTAGGATATCCACATCATTAGGAGTTTCAATTATGGCTCCTAGTTTTCAGTCATCTGTGAATTTAGTTAGCCAAAGACCTTCTGTGTTAGCCTGTACTTCGGAGAAGTAGACACCAAACAGGAGTGGAACCAGGACTGAACCCTGTGGTACTCCACTTGTCACTGGTCTGAAGTCTGATTTGGAGTCTGCTACTTTCACAGTGTGGGTTATGTCAGTAAGCCAGTTGGCAACCCATCTTGTGACATAGGGATTTATACTTAGTTTAGTGAGTTTATCTATAATTCCAGAGTGGGGGATAGTGATGAATGCCTTGGTGAGATGTAGATAGGCTGTGTGAACCACCTTACCCTCATCTATGGCTTTGGTGACTGCTTCAAAGAAGTCTATCAGGTTTAGGAGACATGATCTGCCTTTTACAAACCCAAACTGTGTGGGGTCCAGAGTCTGGAGATCTCCAATGTCTTTGTTTTTGAGTTCCATGATGATACATTCCATGGCCTTGAAGACCAATCTCATCAGGCTAATGAGGCGGTAGTTCCTTGGGTCTGTTGTGCCCCACCCCCCTTTGCAGAGTGGGATAACCGTCGCGGTGCACCATTCAATGGGCACAAAGCCAGAGGTGAGGCTATGATTGAACATTGGACTTTAGGTGGGGTGCCAGTTCATTCTGTAGTTCATGTAGAAGGCAGTCTGGGATGTTGTCAGGTCCCATGGATGCTGTGTTCTTGGCTTTGGAGAGTGAGGTTTTTACCTGTGCAGCCGTGATTACAGGAACTTTGCATTCTTCCGGTATAAAGATGGGCCCTTTAGGGGGTGAGAGGGGTGTAAGGTTAGCACTGAACCTATCTGCCAGGATGTTGGCAATATCAGTTGGTTCTGTATATTTAGTGTTATTGTGCTGCAACTCAGAGAAGATCTGAGTGTTGCCATTGAGATTCTTGACATAGCTATAGAATGCTTAGTGGTTATATTTAGAATCAGTGGCGATTTTGTTTTCATAACTAGCTTTGGAGGATTTTATGAGGGATCTCAGC
>NC_056737.1:966675151-966810151 GCF_019279795.1 Protopterus annectens
TCATAGAAGTAACCCCTCCTCCAAATGACAGTTCCAAGTTGAACAATATTGGGTCTACATTATAGATCTGCCTGCCTGCCTGAAACAGCTTTTTTCAGAATGCTGTGTCTCGTGGTTTTCAAGAAATTTCAGCAAAAGATATTAATCTGCATACACTCGCATCAGAAAGTTTAGACTTCCTGTTTGGTAGTGTAACAGCTCTGAAACACATCTCAGATGAATGATATGGGCCCCTGACTTAAGTAGCAAACATTTGCATGAAAATTTTTCAGAGATGCATCTTTGGAAATGCATATCAAGTACCATCATAGTCAAAGGGCAAATATTAAAGCTTTTGATGTACTGTTAACAACTACTAATCAGGGTCACCAACTGAACATCCAGGAAAAAAAATATGGCCTCTGTCACTACATATATACAACAGTTTAATGGGACACCATCTCATAATGCAAGAATAAGACATATTCAAAGCTTTCAGTGGTTTTAATGTAAGTCAAGGGGCACATTTAAAATTATGGTATAATGCAATAAATTACCGTGAATGAATTAAAGAATGTGAATCATTTTATAAAAATTCTGCTTTACGGCAGTCATTAGCCATGCACCATTTTCATATTTTGGAATGAGTTTTTATTAATTTGACATAATAAGTCCCATTACTGGGAAGTTAAACACTGTACCCTATTATAATATATTGGAATAGACCAAAGGCTTGCATGGTCTTCTATGTTTTTTCAAAAATGTTTACTTAATGTAGTTAGACTGTAGAGCTGTGGTAGTGAGGAAGTTTCTCATTGTCCAATGATGTGAGATCTTGGAGTTAGTTAGATATGTAAGGAAATGAGGGTACAGCGGGACTCACCCTCCCATGCAGAACTTTTTTTTTTGTTAATATTGATCTTTTACATTGGAGAATTGGTATTTTCATTTAGAGTGGCTTCAGTTATTGAAGGTTCTCTCTTTAGCCATAGGTCCAATAATTTAAGCTCACATTTCAGCCATATATACAAAACTTGATGAGTTTCCATATAAGTTCCTTAACAACAGCTTACATGGTGGAATTATCAGGGATTGATGGCCAACATCCAACCAGGAAGGTATACCATCCAAAAATACTCTGAAATATACACAAAGTCAAGATATTGTAAAGGATTTACTAACCTTAATAAACAAGATGTTTGGAGTTCAAAATAACAGTAGCAATCTATTATCCATGGGTTTAGTAATTAAGAAGCAAAGTCCAAACACCTCAAATGATTTACCCACTTTAATTAGAAGTCCAGAGTTTTAGATAAAAGCAGCAATAGCAATTCACTTTATTTTTTCTGATATAGACTATTTTATCTTCTATGTCTTTAAACTGCCTTGCAACACGATCCAACATACTTCCAAATCTATATTGCAAGTTTGGAGTAAATCATCTAATTGTTGAATTTCCTTCTGCAATACTGAGATGTTGTTAATGTCTTTAGCTCTGTTCCTTGCATACTCGGGTGTATATTATGTTATCAAACTTTTAAAAGTTCAAACATCATATGGTCAACACCATATGATCGAAATTTAAAAAGTGTGAACATTTCAATGGAGATTTCCGTACAATGCAGAATGGGAAGATTTCCCTTTCCTGCACTGTAGTGCAATCTTGGAGTTGGTATATTTAAGGAGTGTTGGGGGTGGGGGTTGAGGGGGGCTTGCCCCCTGCTTTAAACGGTCAGGTAGGTTTTTCTTGTCGTTTATTTATTTACTTTTTTTAGGTTTTTGGATTGTTAAAAGTTTGATCATATGGGTTCGATCATATGATGTTCGAACTTTTAACAATTCGATAACGTAATATGAACCTGCATATTCAACATACTCCTTTAGAGTTTCTCTTATATGTGTTAATCAGTCCTTCATCCAGGATAAATATTTCAAAGTTACTGAATAGAAAAGTATGAAACTGAACTTCACAACCTATACAGTCTTATAACTGGGCTAAAGGCAGCTGTCCTGTTTAACTTATAGTTGGAATAATCCTGCTCACAGAAGATAAAGATTTCTGACTCTGAGACCTTTATCTGGAACCCAAACAGATGCTAGCATATTCTTTTTGATTGTGCTTTAAACCACACTACAACAAGTCAAGAAAACCTTTGTTTCAAATATAATGGCAGAAATATCCCATTCACTTACTCAGTTATTTTTTTTTCTGGAGATAGCCACATCCATTCTGATAGCAGAGCTCTCACATATTGGATGCAGTCTGGCTGTCTGCTCCACATGTTTCAGTAAATCACAGAATTTGCTATCTGCTTCTAGACTTCATGCCTACCACATGTGTTTGCAAATCTTCCATGTACAACTACATCGTAGTGATCCAATGTTTGGTGATATTGAGTTTTGACAATCTCTCTTGTATTTGGTTGGACTGCACTGACAGAGTTTGTTGCATGTCCTTGGTTGCAGGATCTGATTTTTCTGCAAGATCAGATAAGGGCTGATTTGTTTTAATTAGTTCAAACACCACAAAGACACTAATGACAACAAGAGGTAGAAAGATACTTTTATTCACATAGCATGTAGAACAGAATTTCATCCGAATAAACTCAAACAATTCATTTCACTTAAATCAGTAAAAGAAATCACATGGCATATCACATGACTGAAAGCCACATGACTAGAATGTCTACAATTGAAAAAAGTACATACAAAAAATCTACATTATACAAATAAAATATTAGCAACTACCCTAATAGAAAATATGGTAATGTACTATTTATTTCTAACCTTTTGTTTTTAAGAAACGCTTGCTTTTAATGTTACCATTTATACCTGTATATCTGTTGGCCTGCATCCTTAACTGTCAAGAAGTTTCATTCATCTCTAATTTGTTTTTAAAATCTCCACCTCTTACATCTAAGTACAGATGATCTAAAACAAAAAAAATGATTTTTAGATAATGCTTACAAATAGTAGTGTGCATATATAGTCATCATTCATCATCATCTTCTTTTGGCTGTTCCCATTAGGAGTTGCCACAGCAGATCACCTGTTTCCATTTCTTCCTGTCCTCTGCATCTTGCTCTGTCACACCAACCACCTGCATGTCCTCTCTCACCACATCCATAAACCTTATCTTAGGCCTTCCTCTTTTCCTGTTACCTGGCAGCTTCATCCTTAGCTTCTTTTTCCCAATATACTCTGCATCCCTCCTCAGCACATGTCCAAACCAACATAATCTTGCCTCTCTGGCTTTGTCTCCAAATCTTCCAACCTGGGCTGACCCACTAATATACTTATTCCTAATCCTGTCGACCCTCATCACACCCAGTGCAAATCTTACCATCTTTAACTCTGCCACATCCAGCTCAAACTCCTGCCTTTTTGTCAGTGCCACTGTCTCCAACCCATATAGCATAGCTGGTCTCACTACCCTCTTGTAGACCTTCCCTTTCACTCTTATCGGTACTCGTCTGTCACAAATCACTCCTGACACTCTTCTCCACCCACTCCATCCTGCCTGTACTCTCTTCTTCACCTCTCTTCCACACTCACCGTTACTCTGAACTATTGACCCCTAGTATTTAAACTCATCCACCTTCGCGACCTCTACTTCTTGCATCCTCACCATTCCTCTATCCTCCCTCTCATTCACACACATATATTCTTTCTTAGTCCTGCTGACCTTCATTCCTCTTCTCTCTAGAGCATATCTCCATCTCTCCAGGGTCTCCTCCACTTGTTACCTACTCTCACTACAGATCACAATGTCATCTGCAAACATCATAGTCCACGGGGACTCCTGTCTGATCTCGTCTGTTAACCTGTCTATCACCATTGCAAATAAGAAAGGGCTCAGAGCTGATCCTTGATCTAACCCCACCTCCACCTTAAACGCATCCCTCACTCCCACCGCAGACTTCACCACTGCCACACTACCCTTGTACATATCCTGTACCACTCTTACATACTTCTCTGATGCTCCCGACTTCCTCATACAATACCACAACTCCTCTCTAGGCACCCTGTCATATGCTTTCTCTAAGTCTACAAAAACACAATGCAACTCCTTCTGACATTCTCTGTACTTCTCAATCAACACTCTCAGAGCAAACATCGCATCTGTAGTGCTCTTTCCCAGCATGAAACCATACTGATCACTAATCATCATGTCCCTTCTTAACCTAGCTTCCACTACTCTTTCCCATAACTTCATGCTGTTACTGATCAATTTAAGCCCTCTGTGGTTACTACAGCTCTGCACATCACCCTTATTCTTAAAAATCGGTACCAAAACACTTTTTCTCCATTCCTCAGGCATCCTCTCACTTTCCAAGATTTCATTAAACAATCTGGTTAAAAACTCCACTGCCATTTCACCTAAACACCTCCATGCTTCCACAGGTATGTCATCTGAGCCAACAGCATTTCCATTCTTCATTCTCTTCATAGCTATCCTTACTTCCTCCTTGCTAATCCATTGTACTTCACGATTCACTATCCCTACATCATCCAACCTTCTCTCCCTCTCATTCTCTTCATTCATCAACCCCTCAAAGTACTCTTTCTATCTCCTCAACACACTCTCCTCACTTGTGAGTATGTTTCCCTCATTATCCTTTATCACCTTTACCTGCTGCACATCTGTCCTAGCTCGGTCCCTCTGTCTAGCCAATCGGTACAGGTTCTTTTCTCCCTCCTTAGTGTCCAACCTTTCATACAGCTCTCCATATGCCTTATCCTTAGCCTTTGCCACCTCTCTCTTTGCCATGCACCTCATCTCCTTATACTCATGTCTACTTTCTTCATCTCTCTGACAATCCCACTTCTTCTTTGCCAACCTCTTTGTCTGTATACTCTCCTATACTTTCTCATTCCACCACCATGTCTCCTTGTCGTCCTTCCTCTGTCCAGATATGATACCAAGCACCTTTCTAGCCGTCTCCCTTACTAGCTCTGCTGTAGTTACCCAGCTATTTGGTAACTCTTCACTGCCACCCAGTGCCTGTCTTAACTCATCACTGATCTCCACCTCACAATTACCCTTTTTCAATTTCCACAATTTGATCCTTGGTGCTGCCCTCACACTCCTCCTCCTCTTCTTGATCACCAATGTCATCCTACAAACCACCATCCTATGCTGCCTAACTACACTTTCTCCGGTCACCACTTTACAGTCTCCAATCTCCTTCAAACTGGCCTTCCTACATAAGATATAATCCACCTGTGTGCATCTTCCTCCACTCTTGTATGTCACCCTATGCTCCTCCCTCTTGTTAAAATGTGTATTCACCACAGCCATGTCCATCCTTTTTGCAAAATCCACTACTATCTGACCTTCTGCATTCCTTTGTTTAACACCATACCTACCCATCACTTCCTCATCTCCTCTGTTCCATTCACCAACATGCCCATTGAAATCTGCTCCAATCACCACTCTTTTACCCTTGGGTACAGTCATCACCACTTCATCTAATTCACTCCAAAATTTTTCTTTCTCGTCCATTGCACACCCAACTTGTGGAGCATATGCACTAACAACATTCATCATTACACCATCAATTTTCAGCTTCATAAACATCACTCTATCTGACACTCTTTTCACCTCCAAAACACTCTTAGCATACTGTTCATTCAGAATAACTCCTATGCCATTTCTCCTCCCATCCACACCATGATAAAACAATTTGAACCCAACTCCGATACACCTAGCCTTACTCCCCTTCCATCTGGTCTCTTGCACACACAATATACCAACCTTCCTTCTGTCCATCATATCAGCTAGCTCTTTCCCTATACCAGTCATACTGCCAGGATTCAAAGCTCCGACCCTCACTACCACAGTCCTAGCCTTTCTCCTCTCTTCCTGCCTTCGGCCATGCCTTCCGCTTCTTCTCCTCCTTCGGCCAACAGTAGCCCAATTTCCGCCAACACACTGTTGGTTAACAGTACTGGTGATGGTCGTTGTTAACCTGGACCTCGACCAATCTGGTAGGCATATATAGTGCATTGTTAAAATTTATGCTTTTTGTGCCATACATATGCTCTATGAGTCTCATAATAAGGGGCCTTGAAGTCATGCCAATATAAAAAGCAGGCCAGTGTGAACATAAACATATGCAGACTATTCCTGCCAAACTTCAGTCATAAAACTTGAGATCCTGTGGTTTTGTCAACATGGTCCTTCATGAATATATCTACAAACCATGTACCTAGCACATGGATATGTGCCTGTAGGCTGACATGTAGATTTTATTTTTACCAGAGCACTATCCATTTGTAGCAGTGATTCTAAATCAGCACTCATTATAATACAAAATTTTGGTTGATTTCCTAAAATATTAATCAGCCCCCTATTGCTCTATAGAATTTTCAAGTTATCTGCTATAGTATGTCAAATAACTGGACTATCAACTGGCTTTTCTAAAGAAAAAGATCTGTTGTAACCTAAAGCTTATTTTTTTGTAACAGAATTGTTGGAAATCCCATTTCTTAAGATAAGTGAAAAATAATTTCCTTTATTGTTGTATTTCTATATCTATAGTATATAAATCTTGCTTATTATAATCTCCAGCTGAAAACACCTGAATAATAGTCTGAATTTTTTGTATAAAGTCTATATCTGTAGAGATCAGTCAAGAAGCTTCTGTCACGTGATCTCTGGAATTATGGTTTATAAAATGCAGGTGAGAACTTCTGAAGTTCTTGTAATTATTAAAAATAATATCCTTTCTATACATGTCACTCTCAAAACATTTGCTGTTCCACAAATGTAAGCACTGCTTCTTGGCATTCCTTTCATATGAAAAACATGTCATCAACAAATTGTTGCATAATACAACATTCTTCTCCAGAGATATGGAAGACATGATATTTAACTCCTACCATCCTAGAACCATGCTGACATTGGATGGTGCCACTAGAGCTTTTAATATTGGCATGACTATGAGGCTCTTATTAGCAGAATCAAGAAGCTTATATATGTATATTTATTTATTTTTATTTTATTTTACATTTGTTAACTGGGTTACTCTGGCTAAGCTTTTGGCTCATTTTCAGCAGAGACCCAGGGAGAAAAGCTCCTCTGGACTAGAAAACAATTTATTAAATTTTAGTAACATAGTAGTAACAATCAGCTATAGGATCTTACAAGCAGAGACCTGGAGAGAAAAAAAGCTCCTCAGGCAATTCAATTATAGAGAGTATTAACAAATGGCAGACAAGTATGTGAGTTGTTACAAACAAGGTTTTAAACACTTAGCAGAAGGAAATGTGACTAGTTACAATATTATTTTAGCTGTTTAGAGCAAAATGAGTTAATAGTTAGGCAGATGTGTATTTAAAGTGGGTAGAATCTAGTTGTATTGGAGTTTGGAAACAAGAAAGGTAGGAATGGCTAGTAGGAGATGTAGGGGAGGTAGAGTGTAGGAGACAGACTAGACAGGTAGGTTGTTTTGAGACTGTAAGAATTAAGAGTGGTTGGAGTTAGAGGAAGGGAAGAGGTAGAAGAGGCATGGGAATAGTGTTAGAGATACATAAGAGTGAGGTGGTGAAATAAGAGAAGGGATGGTGGTTTCAGGGTGGTTGGCTACAGTGGCAAGACCATTTTCTTTTAGGTATTTCCTTGTGGCTAATTTGAAACTTTTGTTATGATGGAGGGATTTTATTTCCAAGGGGAGTTGGTTCCAGGATATAGCTGGGTTATAGTTATAGAGAAGGCAGCCTATTTTGGTTCTGGGTTTGTAGATGTCTTATATATATATATATATATATATATATATATATATATATATATATATGTGTGTGTGTGTGTCAACTTCATATTATCGAATTTTCACTTACCCAAAAATCAGAAGCACAAGACAACTTCGCTGAAAACTTAGTTTACTGAACACCCAGATCACCGCAGTTTTTCTCCAGGAAACTAACCACTTGGCCATCACAACAAAATAAATGAATCGAAGCAAATCAAATCCACCCGAGTGGGTGGTTTCGGGTAAGTAAGAATTCAATAATACCAGGTAGACCCATATATATATATATATATATATATATATATATATATATATATATATATACATATATATATCTATGATGAAAGCGCTAATTTATCTGGTCGGTTTGTGTTTATTTTACTCCGTGTAAATGCTTAGAGTTTAACAGCTTTTAGTGTATTTTCTATGGATTTAGCGGTTTTAATATTTATATATATATATATATATATATATATATATATATATGGGTCTAGGACTAATCACTGAAAGCACATTTCACTGAAAGTCAAATGACTGTGCACAAATCACTGAAAGCACAATTAATTAAAAACTCAATTCACTGAAACACATTTCACTGAAAGTTATATATATATGGCCTTTTCCCCACTATAGTGCGACCCTGTAGTTAGAATATATAGTAAGGGGGGGGTGGGGAGTATAGCGCCCTACATAGTTTAGATATATATTAAGTTTAGAAAAGAGTAATTTATTGAAATTGCAAGTATCCATGTATATAGTTCAAAATATTTAAAATAGGTGGGGGGGCTACACTCCCACCCCCCACTTACTACATATTCAAACTCCAGGGTCGCACTACAGTGGGGAAAAGGCCATATATAACTTTCAGTGAAATGTGTTTCAGTGAATTGTGTTTTCAGTGAATTGAGCTTTCAGTGAATTGTGCCCAGTCAAATGTGTTTCAGTGAAATGTGCTTTCAGTGAATAGCCCTAGACCCATATATCTATATATATATATATATATATATATATATATATATATATATATATATATATATATATATATATATATCTATATATATATATATATATATATGTGTGTGTGTGTGTGTCTGTGTGTGTGTTTTTGTATGTGTGTGCATTGATATATATATATATATATATAATATATATATGTCTGTGTGTGTGTGTGTGTTTGTGTGTGCATTTATATATATATATATATATATATGTATATATACATATATTTATATCTATCTATATGTATGCCATAAAAAGCAGATATTTCAAAATGCACTATAGTATCATATTACTGTTTGTATTCACCATAAAAAGTTCACATTTTTATTTTAATCATCTCTCCTTAGACTTAAGAAAACAAAGTAGAGGTAAAGAATATTTGAATACTTTGTGGCAGTTAAGGATGTTGGCCAGCAAATATTCGGGTATAAACAGCAATATTACTATCTAGAGTTAAAACAAGAGGCTTAAAAATAGTAAACTGCTATTTTTTCATCAGGATTGTTTAAATATTTTGTTAGTATAATATATATTTTGATTTATGTATATATTTTTGTATGCACAGTTTTTTATATGTGATATTCAAGTCACGTTACTTTCAATCATGTGATGTATCATGTAATTTCTTTTTCTTAAGGGAAATGCATTGTTTCTATTTCATTCTGATGAAGTCCTGTTCTACATGTTGGATGAAAGCTATTTAAGTACTTTGGCAAAATTATTTCTGTTGATCCAATAAACTTAATCCCCCGGATTCACAAATCCTCCATGGAAGACTTAATAAGTCTTACTCGGAGGCTGCAGTTGAACGGTATGACGTCAGCATGCCATGAATATGCATGAGGGCATGATGACTCAACCGTAAGTCTTACAAGGACCGTGTAAGAAAGCAGGGGGCATGTCCGACTGCAGAGCAGTCTAAATGTCCACACCCCTGCAAGTATTTAAGATAAAAGCAAATAAACAAGAACGAGTCCGCTCAAATGTCCCTGCACCCAACACCTCACTGTCTGATATTGTAAACTCCCATCACAGTTCTAAAACACATAACATTAATTTTTTTTAAATTCCCAAAATAGCTACCCCTGAAAGAAATGTCTCAACCCGTTCGGGACAACAACAAAAGCAGAAACAAAAAGTTCCCAAACAGATGTGTCCACCCGCAGTAGATGGATCAGCAAAATAAATCCAGACCGGTTACAGCTGAAGAGTAGATTTTAATGTGTAAAAACAAAATCAAGTTTAGCGCCTTCACTCGCAACGTATTTGCATGTGTGTGCGTGGGTGTGCCCATTGATTAGCTACAGTTAGAAATTCTGATATGGAAGAGCATAAGAAAGAATGATTATGCAAATCACACCAAATAGCATAATGGTAGAGCGTTTGCACAAAGAAAAGGCATTCACGGTTCGAGTCCCACCACTCCCTTTCGTATTTATTTTTTGAATCAATATATGGAATAATACCTGACATATATGTTTAAACATAACTAAAAAGCAGTGAAATGGCTAATGTATCAGTGAACAAAATAAATATTTTAAAGGATCCCAATATAAAATTGCCTGCAGTTAAGCAGCGCTTCACCCAGCGCAATAGAGTTGCCCATAGTTCAATAGCGCTTCACCCAGCGCAATAGAGTTGCCCATAGTTCAACAGTGCTTCACCCGGCGCAATAGATTTGCCCATAGTTCAATAGCACTTCACCCAGTGCAATAGAGTTGCCCATAGTTCAATAGCGCTTTACCCAGCGCAATGTGTTTGTGCGGACGTGCGCGCCGTGCCAACCAGGGCACCAAGGAGCACCGTAGAGCAAAGTTGCTTAAATGCAGCCACACCCCCTAGCCTGTCTGGGCAGTATGAAAATAAAATGAATGATAAGGTTCGAACCCAGGACTTTGTGCATTAGAAGCAAAGTACAGAACCACTAAGCCATGACAACATAGGGGAAACAGCCACTGTTAACATTCATATACTTACGAATGGTAGTTTAACCATTACTAAGCAAGTCTGCAGTCAGCCGAGAATTTTACAAAATGGCCAATCACAAAAAAGTGCGGGAAATGTGGCATATTTAATCCCCACAGGCAGGAATAACGCCATAACTGATTGTAGCTCACATCTGCAGTTAGAATGTCTGGTGTCGGAGAGGGAACACACTCCGAACACAACGTTGGGGCATCGAGGAGTCGAAATACATGGTTTGGCTCCTTGTCCACCGTCATGAGTCAAGACTCCCGCAGGGTCAGTTCCAAGGGACAGAGTACAAGGGAGAGGCTTGGATCCAGTTAGCTTGTGACCTCACCAGTGCCACAGGCATTCCTCGGACTAGTGAGCAGGTCCGTCACCACCATGCAGACCTGAAGAGACGAAAGCAGGACCACCTGAACCAATGGATACAGGAGGCCTGTGGGATGCGGGATGACCCACAACTAAGTAGCCATGGAATGCAGTATGTAAAAATTGATAATGGAGTATGTATAATGGATAGGTATGTCTCAATATCCCTTCATTTACTTTACAGCTGCAGGTGACCATGCTGTGAATCAGCAAGCCTATGCTGATAGGCTGCTAAGGCTGCACCACCAGGCAGGTTAGTGATTATTCTGCATGTATTGTTATATAAAATATGGGAGAGAGCATGAAAGAAAGTGTTGTAGTCCAATAATACAGCCATAAAATTGCCTGAATAAGTCCTCTGCATGTACTGTCAGATAAAAATGTCAGAGAGGCAGAAAAAGAGTGTAGTAACCCATTAAGAAAGGTAGCATATGTCTGGAATAATATCTCTGCAGGCACTGTCATATAAAATAAGTGACTGAGCCTGAAAAAAGAGTGTTCTAACTCATTGATAAAGGTATAATATGTCTTGAACGTGTCTGCCATATACACCATTAAAACAAATAAATGAGTGAACCTGTGGAAAAGTGTGTAATGTCATTAATAAAGGTCTAAAACCCGGAGTGTGTCTGTGTCACAGAGTTTGAAATGTTGTTGTACCCTTGCATTATACAAACAGTACTGTTTCAAAAGGTGATGGCAACCCAGAGTTGTGCAGTCCCATATAAAGTGGGTGATGGAAGTGCTAGTAGCTGTGAAACATATATACAGTCCACAACAGTCAGTTACTGGCTGGCATAAATAAGTAAATCTGGCACACGTGTAGCATGTTTTTTTTCCCCAGAAATGTGAGTGTGTGTCAAGAAATGCAGGGTTCTGTACAAATCAAAGTGAAAATGTCATGTGAAAACATCCCAGATATGTAGATAAAGAAATATAAATGCAATCAAGAAATATGTAGCAGTAACATCTGCATCCTGGACTGTTAGTATTTCAGACATAGGTCAGGCATATATTGAACTAGCCAAACCCATTACACAACCTAATGTATGGTGGCAAGTGTAATAATACATGTAGGGGATATACACTTGCAGTCACTAGGAATGTAGTGTAGATGAAAAGGTAATTATAAGATGTTAACCAAGGTTTTTTCTACACCCTACTGTATGTGCATAAACCATGCAATTCCACACCTCAATGGGTATGTGTAATCTTACATATTTGTTGGGACATATGTCCTATTGTTCTATAAATATTTGCATTCATGTTGATGCATGTGCCCTATTTAAACACCACAATCATGGTGGCCTGTTGCTACCAAACATCCCTGCATGCTGTTGGAATATTCACTGTGGTTCAATATATGCATGTGTTATGCTTGCTGTTCAACTGTTGTAACCTTGGTGTGTTGGGTTAATGCGAATATTATTGCATACTGTTACAACTAATCTGGAATGCTGTTTTGCTTATGTTGTAATTAAACACACCTAATCACAGAACGTATGGGAAGGCCGTTCCCAGCAGACCCATTTGTCCCTCCTCAGCTGGCGAGTGCACCTGGCACCAGCAGGTCCGGTGCCCAGCCCGGGCTCCCCTCCTCCATTGGTCCTGTGCCACCTTTGGGTGGAAGCACTGCAGGGGATGGGGCTCATCCCCCCCGTGCAAGCGTGGGCAGAGAAGGGCCACCTGTCACCCTTCAAAGGGTCTGGGTTGTGGTGAGTAGGGAGATCCAGTGTTCAGTCGCTGATCCCCCACACCAGCTCGAGGCGAGAGTGGCGCGTCTCATGGGTGAGCCTGCCTGTCCTACAGAGCCCCCAGCACAGCCACCCTCGGGGCTGTGAAGGTTCAGTGGTGACTGCCCATGGGTGGGGATCTCAGTTCCACTGTTACCATCTGTGGGCCCATGGGCTTGCGATTTCCAAACATCTGACCCCATCAATTGTGTTCACCCACCCCATGTGTCATACACTGCCCCTGTATGCGTCTTGTCTGTCTTGTCTGTTTACCTTCCCAACCTACCTCCCCGGACATACCTACTTCCTCTACCTCACTTCCTACTCTCACCTGAAAAAAAAAAAAAGGCAACCTGTACCCACAAAAAAATGATGCCCCGTACATAGCTGCCCATTTCACACACATTTCCATTGGACATGTAAGCTGATAATTAGAACTGGCAGTACAACATACTTTGTTGTCCTCACCCCTCTCCCAGGGGTGGAAGGTTTCAAATTTCACTCCAAATTCATTGCATATGCACAGCTGTTGCTGTTAAAGAAATGGGCAGCTATGGACCTTCCCAACACCCGTCCTGCACATCCCAAGCTTGTTTACCTACTGTCTGTCCCTCTTTGTGCCCCCTTTTTCACCACTTTCCTATCTCCCCATTTTCTTTTCTTTGAAAGAAATTAGCACGAGGGTTAGCGGGAGTAAGCACTTTGAAGCAGTAGTAAGCAGGATTAAGCGAGTGTGCGCATGTGTACGCTTAGCTAAGCATCGCGCAAACCCACGCAAACCCACGCAAACCCACTTACAACTGCTTAAAAGTGCCTTAGTCCCTCTATGGCAGCGCCCTTGTTCTGCTGAGCAGCAAAAGAAAAAACCTCTGCCAGTCTTGAACCCCAGACCATTGACACAATAGACTGCATGAATTATCACTAAGCCACAGCAGATATACAAATAATTTGGCTCTGAAATGAATATATCATGCATTACAATGAGGGAATGGAAATGGAAATTAGGAATGGTATAACATAAATCCTTTTCTGTGGGTCTTTACCAGCAGTGGTTGTGGAATTGCATGACATGACTGTGAAAGGAGAACCAGCCATCCTAGCAGGGAATAATGTTACAGTAGCCCCTTAAAACACCACACAGTATCAGACCAGGATAAATACTGGCCACAGGAATACAGTGCAATAACCACATTTGTATGGCAGTTAATTGTGTAAGTGAGAAAAAAGTACATACTCCCATGTATCCTGTGTTAGCATTTGGAGGGGTGCATACATGTCTACACTGAGATGTGTGTACTGGAAGCAGCAACATGCAGGTTTGAGTACAACATGCACATAACTGGCTACAACCCTAGCATCAGATAAGAGACATATACCAACCTTCAGACTGACACAACAGTGTCCAGAGCAAACAAGCATGGGCCCCACCTTTGAAATCTGAAAGGGCTATGCCTACCTAACCTAGCATTTTATAGCAGTGGGCTGCAATCACAGTGAGTAATGCAATCACCAAACAGCAGGCTGCATGCAATTACTGAATGGTGGGCAGCAATTGGTGCAGAGGCTGTCACATGCACAAGTGCAGATACCTAGAAAAGCAGGCTGTACCTGCAGTCCACACATGCAATTATATCATTGCAGGTGCTGTGAGATAGAGAGTGAGAGAGAGAGAGAGAGAGAGACACGGACACATACACAGACTGAGAGAGAGAGAGAGACAGAACAGAGTGAGAAACTGAGACAGAAAGTTAAATAGAGGGCAAAAACCTAAAACAAACCACCAATAAATAAAAAACTACAAAACCGTAACACATGGAGCAGGGAAATACAAAGGTAAGGTATGTAACTCACATGTATGTGTTGGCATGTTGTAGATGTTCCTGAAGAGTACTCTACACACTGCAAATCATCCATGTGTGGCAGCAGTATGTATCTATCTGTATCTGCACATGTGCATAGGGCAAGGGACATACTGCAACTGTTAGTGAAGGGTGGACAGATATCTGTCAGTGAAGGTTGATATGTGCATATATCCATGTAGGTCATAGTGTGTGGCTTAGAAAACAGCATGCAGTGCACAGGAGTGGCCTTAGGTCAACTGGTGCCCTAGGCAAAAGGGCTCCATGGGGCCCCTACCACACTTCCTGGTACCCCCATCCTTGTCTTACTACACCACATAAATAGTGGAAAAGCACCCCTGCTAGAGCAGCACCCTAGGCGGCCACCCAGTTGGCCTATGCCTAAGGCCAGCTATGGTAGTGTTGATATATGTCATGTGGTGGTTAAATGCTGTGGGACAGATTTGTCAGATCTGTTGTGTTACAGCCAGTTAGGCCTGCTAATGCTACAAGGGCTGAGGATACCCACATGCATTCTGCACAACACTGTGCAATTTAATCACATACCTGTACATCCCACAACTGTCGCATAAGTGATATCCCCACCATGAAAGGTGGACTGTACATGTGCCTATATGTACATCCATGTGTACAGCAATGGATGTGTACATGTATGTGTATAGATATGCATATATATAATATATATATATATATATATATATATAGAGAGAGAGAGAGAGAGATATACACATATAGAGTGAAAGAGAGAGACAGAGAGACACGGGGTCATAAGTACCGCAACAGGTGTGTGGTGACCAAGGCATGGACTGTAGACAAGTGTTGATACTGCAGTGCCATTCCACCTTCCAAAAACAGTGTACCCATTAACTACCACATAGGTAGAGATCTACCTAACAGTGAAGGTGTGATAAGGGAACATGGGACACAGGTAGACAGTAGCCTCCGCTTTGATGAAGACAGTGCCACACTACACCTGTAATCTGTCTGTGTGGTATGTGTCATGACAACAGGTGTGTCATCTATGGAAGTATAGGGTAGAGTTCCCCTCTACTCATCACAATGTCCTGTGTGGTATGTACTTCACATGACAACTACACCAGGTGAACAAGCCACAGACAGACCTCCCAGAGGGCAGGGACGTTGGGAGGCATACGCACTGTACTGATTTCAGTACAACTTATTTAGAAGGGGGGGTAGCTTTTTAAATGTTTGTTTTTCGTGCTTTAATGCACGATGACGTCAGCCAGTCAGAATAGAGCTCACCACGCATGTGCTTCCAGCCGTTACATGAGCGGGAGAGGATTAGCATTATGGACTATTTAGCCATTACACAAGGGGGAGAGGATTGTTTTGGAGACTATTTAGAAGGTTTGGAAGACCAGAGAGGGTTGGTGAGTAATATTGTGTGTGTGTGTGTGTGTGTGTGTGTGTGTGTGTGTGTGTGTGTGTGTGTGTGTGTGTGTGTGTGTGTGTGTGTGTGTAAATGCCCCAGGTGGGATGTACTGGTGATTAGTCATGGTGGTGTGGTAGGGAATACCTCAGGCTTCAACCCTGTACCTTGTATGCAGGTGTTAAAGACCTGAATTCCCTACCCACCACCATTTGTAAAAAAATTGCAGATTTTTGCCTCATATTTGATCTGATCAATATCTGTATCGTATCTGTGTTTTTTAAATATTGCAATGCTTGAAATTTGATGGTGCAGTGGTAGCAACGTAGCATTGATGTCTCACAGCTGTAGGTTCTTGGATTTGGTTCTTGGCTGGGGTGCCTTCTTTGTGGGAGGGGGTCTGTATCTTCTCCCTGTGTTTGTGTGGGTTTGCTTTTGTGTCCTCCCATGTTACAAAGACCTGTCTGCATTATTTTTTCCTGGGCCTCTGCTGAGAATTGTTTTTTTTTTTTTTTGTTCCAAGTCAGACTGTCCTGATTAACAAATTGACAGGCATTTAAATTTCAGACTTCAGGTTTCTGAATGTTTACTTCCTTACATATTTCATGGTGCAGTGGCAGTATTGTTGCCTCACAGCTATAGGTTTTCTGGTTTGATTCTTGGCTGGGGTACCTTCTGTGTGGAGTCTGCATCGTATCCCTGTGTTTGTGACAGAGTAAAACAATGTTTTATTCTAGCAATAAATATGTACTAACACAACCTTTTTTATAGCAATTTTTTTAAGTTTATGACTATTTGAAATTTGTCCTTATTTTTGGGACTGTAATACCCTGTTATTGGCTTTGTCCAGGTTTTTTGTGTTAAGGTTGACAGCTATGGCAAGAACTGAATTCACTGAATATGTTTGAGGGCTGTATTCCCTCATTACTGGGTTTGTCCAGGTGTTTTGTGCTAAGAGGTTGACAGCTATGGTGAGAACTGAATTCATTAAATGATAGCCATTTAAGTTTCAGTCTTCCTCTCTTTCACAAAGCAGGTGATTTGGCATAGTGGTATGTTCTGACTATTTTGCCCAGTGACCTTGGCAGTAAAATGTATGATGGTAACACAGCATTTTATTCTAGCAGCTTTCCAAGATTATACAAGCAATGTTTAATGTGTTCCTGTTTTTTGCCCTTTTGATCCACCCCAATAAATTTGGCTTTTTCCAGACTTCTTGTGCTGCGAAGTTGAGATGTAGTTGAGTATTGCGTAGATTTTACAAGGAGCTGAGAGCTGCAGGGGAAGAGAAGTTTAGTGCTGATTATGCTAAGTCGGCTCACATTGCTAGTAGCACAAAATGTTGTGTACTTGCTTTTAATGTAGAAGGTTGTTGGTTCTACTCCCATAAGGGGTGAATGCTGCTGTACTGAAAGTTAAGATACTAACTATGAGCCTGTTATCAGTTTGCCATCCATTTCCAATTGCAATATTACTAGCTTATTATTAATGTAATTTAGGCAATTTATTCCTCAGGGGCATCAGACACTTTATTTTTCGGTGAAGGCATGAAATATAAAGGTGATTGCTAGCAGCAACCTCTTCATTAGTTAGATTTATTTAACGTGGAATTATTTAGATGACTTTTTTTACTACTTCAGAGATTGTGCATATTATTTACTGATAATGGTGGACTGTAAAAGTTTGACTAGACTTTTATGATGGAAATGTTCTGAATTGGGCAGTTTTGTTTCATTGTTTACTGGAAAAATGTTCAAAGCAATAGGAAGGTGTATCAAAGAGCACATGTATGTTTCATATGCAAGGGGCCTATGATTTAAAAGCAGCCCAGAATAATTTTTTATCTGCCACGGGTAAATGTATTTTTCTTTGAATGTGGGTTTTAATGTTGTTTCAATGAATGTGAGTTTCAAGGGCAGAGAAGTTTTAATGCCAAGTTTGTTTAGCAGATGTCTTAGTGTTTGTGCTGTAAAATGCAAAATAAAACTTTCAAATGAAGTTCAAATCATCATAGAAATAAATCAGTATGCACATTAGTGTTTATGGTAAATGGAGTGAAATAGCAAAGTAATGGATCATTGGAGTGGCTGCAGGGGGAGGCTCCATTCGACCATGGTTTTGTGAGGGGGAAGGGCGGCGAACTTAGACAGCCCCAGCTGAACTATACCTCCCAACTGTCCAGATTTTCAAAGAATGAATAGATTTTTTGCTTCTTATTTTTGGTTTGTTCCTCAATTTGTGGTTTTCTGGCAAATGATTTAGGAATTAAGTCACTAAATAATGACGCACTAGTTTCAGACTTTATAACCTTCAGAAAAATGCATGCTAAAATAAGACCTGTTCTATCAACTGTCCCAGTTTATACAAGAGCAATTTTTAGTACTGTTTATATGTTCCCTCAATATATTTGGCCTGGTCCAGATGTATTGCATTAACAGGTTGAGAGGTACATGCAAATAAATTGCTTTATAGAATTAGGCATAGCCAAACCTCAACTGTCCCTGATTTTGGCTCAAAATGTTGCTCTTCCCCTAATGATCCCTCCACAAAATAGCAATTTTGGAAGAAAACATAGAGGGTTTACTTTAATTTTATAAATAACTGTAATTATCAGAGTTATACATTACTTTTATTTCAGAAATGCATGTAGATTCTCTAATTTTGTCAGCTGCTCTAAGTTAACTGTGCTCATATTAAAATGGTGTCCCTCCTTTGACAGGTTCCCAGCTGTATTGTCTGGCAATTTTATATTTTTGCATCACATTTTTGGTCCGTTTTTCATAAAATTGCAGTTTTCTGGCAAATTAGTGGCAAATTGTTAAAGACTGAAGTTAGAAAATAATGCAGACATTTCAGTTTCAGATTTCATACCTTTCAGAAAATTCATACTGATGCAAGACCTACTACTATTCTATTATCTTTCTAAGTTTATAAGAGCAATATTTAAAAAAAATGTCCTTATTTTTGGGCCTTTGCCTCAGTTTTATTTATGAGTTTGTTGCTGTAAGAGTTTGAGAGGTGTTGTGTGTGTGTGTGTGTGTGTGTGTGTGTGTGTGTGTGTGTGTGTGTGTGTGGTAGGTAGCATACCTCTCAACTGTCCACATTTTGCAGAATGTCCAGATTTTTGCCCCATATTTTTTGTCTGTTCCTCATAAATTTTGTGATTTTCTAGAAAATCATTGAAGGCTGAAGTTGCTAAATAATGACAGACATTTGAGCTTCGGACTTCATGTCCTTTAGAAAAATTCATACTAGCACAAATCCTGTTATTCTAGCAACTTTCTAAGTTCATGAGAACATTATTTAATATCTGTCCCTGTTTATTTTAGGCTTTGTCCATATTTCTTGCACTAAGAGGTAGGTAGGGGTGTGTGTGAATGAAACATCCTAGTTAGTGGTAGCAGGTTGTTAGTAATTTACTCAAGCTCAAAACCTGTACCTTAGTTACAGAAAACAAAAGCATAAAGTCTCTACCCCAACTACCATGCTGCATTTTTCAAAGAATTGACATTTCAGGTTAATTTTCAATTCAAGGAACCGAGTTTGAGTGAATTTATATTATATTACTGAAGAGGCATTACAGCGAATGCCTCTTCATCGGCACTAAAAGAGCGAACTGTGAATTACGAGAATGGCCGTAGCTTGGCTGGGGAGGGGGGTAGCAGTTTGAGAGCTGTCAGTACAAATTTGAAAATCCTAGCTACACCCCTGCCAGAGGGTAATACTGGCCGCAAACAGATGCCCTTTGCAGACTGACTCACAAAACCACAACTACACTGTATTGCATACTGGCCATACAGAGGTGACCTCTGCCGGACATACAGAGGTATGTCACACCCATAGCTGGGTGACAACCACCATGGCAACATATCACAATCCCTCCGGGATACATGTCCTATGGCCCTAAACCTTGTCAGCTCTCTAAACAGCACATGCTGGAGGGATAGGTTCCAATCTCAGAGATATGCCATACACCAGAATAGACCACATAGCAATAGCAAACAAGGCTCCTCCTTAGCAGTTGTTATAAATATCCCTGATGATTGTGCGGGAGATTGGTAATACACCCCAGGAAACACCTCTGTGGTTCAGGTTGGCAGGGGCAAGTGAAATCAAAGTACATGTGTGCCAAAGGCCAGGGTAGCATATGGCTAGGCTGCCGTAGGCCTTAGGGCCAATAGCATATTACCTACCTATGACACTATGCACTCACACATGTACTTAATGCAATAGCTGCTATGTGAGGTTGAATAAGTGTAACGCTGAATGTGTGCAAGGTCTGTAAAGGTGTGATAGGTTAGTGTGATGTTGTATCTGACATGGTAGTGCCTATCCTAGCTGTGAGGACAGCAACTGATGTGTAATGTACTGTTAGGCAGACATAGTAGTACGGCATATGATGTGACGTAGTTCTCTGTTGACGAATATGGTGTCTCGTTGTAGGCTAAAGCAATACATGTATGCTTAGTGAGTGGTACTGCTGGTGAATCCGTCACCAATATGAACTGTAGTACTACATGAAGCTGAAGGCCAAAACAGCACAGTATGGTGTGTGTTCACATTGCTTGGAAACACTGTCATGTGTGTTTCCTGTAGTCTGCACAGAGGACAGAATGCAGGCATAAGGGTGTGTAAGTAGTGGCACACAGTACCATATGGTACACAGGTAATGCTCATCTGTATTGGCATACAGTGGTGCGTTGTATGTTTGCCTGATGTGTGTGTGATTATGCCTGTACAATGGCTGCAATCATATGTGTGTTACAGGGTAAACATGTGTATCCAGCAACATATATAGTCTGTTACAGTAGTATGCCACCTATAGTAACAACTGGACACATCTGTTAGACAGGGCTATGGCATCAATGACTAGGGTGGTTGATTGGTACTACTGTACCTGTACTTTACATCCATTGCAATGGATGACATCTCTGTTCGTGCATTGGTGTGATATACACCCCTGTTTTGAGGTTGTGCAATGTGTCACAAACAGTGTGTCGGGTACTGTTGTATAGTGGTGTGATATATATAGTCTGCCAGGCAGTGTTAGTTAGTTGTGGCCTGAGAACCAATAAGTGGTATTGAACGTGTGTAACCTCTGACAGACAATAGGATGGTATATATGTCAGTAAAGTGATATCTGTGGGTAAAGGTGTAAAGTGTGCCATAGGACACTCTCACACATATTGCCACAAAGTAAGTAGAATAAACTGGTAACAAAACACAGTTTACCTGCTGAGAAGTCCAATCCTTTAATGTAAAATACAATTCATATGAGCGCTTTCGTCTGCATAAAACAAACTTCATCAGATAAAGTCCCACTATAACCGACATAATTTATAAAAAATGTTTAACCAATGAAATCTTCACATTAATAAAACAATTAATCAATAAAATTCTAAAGATACTGAACATTCAAAATTTAAAGAAACAAGAACATGTTGGTGGTTGTTTGTATGTATACACACACTTCTAACAGATTAAAAAATAATGCATAATGAAAAAATTTTTTGTTAAAAATATAAATAAACAAAGGAATAATCTACAACATTATTTCATGGGTAAGTTGATGTAAAATGTATGTTTACATCTGATGTGTTGAAAATATATTTATGCCATCTTCAAAGTATATTTGCCTTTCCTGTTAAGATGGCTTTGATGTTTATATACTCGTTTAAACCTGGAGAAATATTGGATTTTAATCTTAACTGCCATCTAACTTCCTTCTGCAGTAAAATATTTTTGTTATCTCCTCCTCTGATTTCCAAATTGACCGTATCTATGATACCAAATTTGAAAGAAGGGACGGGTTGGCACATGGTGGTGTGTTTGTATAAAGCACTAGTCTCTTTTTTATTTTTTATGTCGTTCTTATGTTCGTAAATCCTTTCTTTTAAATGACGTTCAGTTTTGCCCACGTAATAACATGGGCAATAACAACAGGTTGCCAAATACACCACCATGGAAGAATAACAGTTACCCCTACAGAATTTAACCTCCGTATTCAACCCATCAAAGCCATCTTAACAGGAAAGGCAAATATACTTTGAAGATGGCATAAATATATTTTCAACACATCAGATGTAAACATACATTTTACATCAACTTACCCATGAAATAATGTTGTAGATTATTCCTTTGTTTATTTATATTTTTAACAAAAAATTTTTCATTATGCATTATTTTTTAATCTGTTAGAAGTGTGTGTATACATACAAACAACCACCAACATGTTCTTGTTTCTTTAAATTTTGAATGTTCAGTATCTTTAGAATTTTATTGATTAATTGTTTTATTAATGTGAAGATTTCATTGGTTAAACATTTTTTATAAATTATGTCAGTTATAGTGGGACTTTATCTGATGAAGTTTGTTTTATGCAGACGAAGCGCTCATATGAATTGTATTTTACATTAAAGGATTGACTTCTCAGCAGGTGAACTGTGTTTTGTTACCAGTTTATTCTACTTACTTTGTGGCAATTGTTACCTTTAGTTAACCTACGAATTGCCTGCCATTGAATTTTGATAAGCAGCATTTAGTGGTTAAAGATAACCATCTTTTGCTATCTTTCCACTATACTGACATTTCACTTACTTTTTGTTTTTGGTTTTATCACCTCATTTTTCAATATTATGGATCAGTCTCCAAACGACTCCACTTTACTGGGAGCCGAGAACGGATTGGAGACTAGTATCACCTTAATACAGACCCAGAACGAAGTATTCCGTCTTAGAGAAGAACTTTCTTCCCTTCGTGGGGATTTAACTAAACTTATTGACCTGTTCACACAGAAGGATCCACCAGAGCGAGCTATTGCCAGTTGTGTGCATTCCTCCACGGGCCTGAAACCACCTGTGACGTCATCGCCTGCTTCCACACTCCAAGATGCCGGGGAAGGAACGAGTCTGCCAGGTGAAGGCCAGCCCAGGAGAAGAAACTACACCAACAGTGGTGCTCCGACGATGCAGGACACCCTTCTACCTCCAGTTCACTCGGATACAGGGGATATTCGAAGGTTTTACGAGCCAACAACCCTAAAGGTACTGTTTCGAATTGCTTTAAAGACTGTGAAACCACCGGTTCAGCCTCTCATGCCTCACGGGCTGTTCCAGGGACTGATTCCGGTTGCAGAACCTTATTTAAGGGTTTTATAGACAAAAAGTTTGTTTTTTCTACTACCGACAATCAAGGGAATGTTAATGTTGCATCTAAAATTCCTGATCAAGATGGGAATAATGTTTTCAGTTTGAAAAACTGCATTTTTAAATTTGAAAAGCTGCTTTACAAATACAAATGTTTGGAAATTGAAAACAATTATTTGCATACATGTTTAAATAATAAGATAGTCCCTCAGGGACTCCGTTTTCATAAATACCCTTTTGGTATTACATATACAGAAAATATTATTAAAGAATTTCATAGTTTTTTGACTAATGTGGATATTCACAAATATTATAACTTATTAAATATAATGAAGTACATTTAAAAACTTTATTGGTAGAAATTAATAAATTACATCATTCCATCACCAATGATTTGTTGTTTGAACAATATTATGAGTTTTTTGAAAGAATTTTAGAGAGAACCAAAGGGAAGGTTGAAAAGGTTTTGAAAGAAAACAAAAGAAATATTTTAGGGACAAGGGGCAGTATGAAACTGGTAAAAGTTACCCATCACCTAACTTTACTTTTGCAACTGCCCTTCTAGACCTAGGGAGGGACATAATAGGAGAAATTTGATTACACCAACTCACTATAAACAGAATACAAAAGTGTCAGGATTTCCTCTGACGAACCGCATCACCATAGGGACCCACCGTTGTGTACACTGGTTCTCTAGATGAATTGGACTCTTTTCAAGAGTCCAACGAAGTTTTTAGGACCCAGAAGGTCAGAACGCTTAGCCCACAAAAATCAAAATGTAATCAACACGATTCCTTTTCAAAAACAGGATTGGAATTACAGGGGACACAGGGGAACAGGGAGGGTCAGATGCCATAATTACACACGACAATGGTATTGTGTCTGAATATTGTGGATATAAAATATACAACTATTCTGATTTGACATTAGAAAAACTCATTTCCACCTGTTTACCAAAGGCTTCAAGTTTATAAAGAGTTTTAAAGGAGACTTGTCACAGATTTTAATTGATTTAAAATTGTTCCTTAGAAAATTAAATCTTAAAATTCTTTATAACAAAGGAGTTGAACCAATATACAGGGGACAGTGCCAACCATACCTCTACTAGAAGGAGTGTTTATAACCTCCACTTCACCCTTTGCTCCATACTTTGAGAATATTGTCACAAAAGAAATATATGAAACATATAGTAAAAATACCGAGGGTTTTGGCAGAATCACAATTTAAAAGCAGAAGAAGCCACCCTTCTGAAGAATTTAACACAAAATAAACAACTACGCTTCATGGAACCAGACAAAGGGGAGGTTTGGTAATTTTAAGCAAACGATTATACAAAAGCCATAAGTACCATTTTGACACAAGAAAAAACTATTGTTTGGTGTCCCTCAATGAAATTACTACTGCCTACAACAGAATTGACTCTTTAGAGGAGTATTTGGTGGAACAACGGATTAACCAGACGACCTTTCATTTTCTCCGACAAACCCACCCACTGATTCCTGGTTTTTTCGATACCAAAACACACAAAACATCATGGAACCACCTTTTAGACCAATTGTCTCTGCCCGTGGATCTAAAACCCATCCCTTGGCAATATTTATTGATCAGAATTTCAAAAATATTGCAAAAAAACATAAACATCTTATAAAAGACTCTTGGGACTTTTTGGGCAAAATGCACCAGGGGTTATGGTCCAAGGATAGTCTCCTCATTACCATCGATGTGAAAGATTTATTTACCTGTATCCCTAGGAAAGAGGGCTTTGAATTTTTTGAAACCAGTATTCATAAACATTCTGAATTAACACCAGACAGAAAATCTTTATTGTTGGAACTAATGGAAATAGTTTTAGACAATAACTTTATAAACTTCAAGGTTTTTACAAACAAACCAGTGGAGTGGCAATGGGGCAGCTTGCCATTTATGCCAACCTGGTACTCCTGGAATGGGAGACCTTACACATTTTGAGAGTGTTTTTCTGCTAAAATCACAGCTTATTACAGATTTTGGATGACATTTTTGTGATTTGGGAGGGGACACCAGTTGAGTTGGAAGAATTTATTTTACACATCAACCAAACCACCTCCTGGTTGTCTTTACTCACCAAGTTAGTGCAGAATGTATCAATTATCTAGACATTACACTATCCAAAACCTTGAATGGTTTTAAATCTCGGGTGTATAGAAAACCAACTTGGTGTAACAGCTACCTCCACTTTGACAGCCAACATCCTTTTTCCAGAAAAAAAGCATTATAAAAGGGCAGGCTGTCAGAGTGGCTAGGATGACATCCCACATAGAAGATCTCCAACCAGAATTCATTAAACTGGGTAAAATGTTTGGAGAAAGAGGGTATCCTGAGGTTTTGGTAGAAAACATTTTGACAGAAGTATATAATGGGTGGGGGACCCGTTTCAAACCTTTACTTGGGCACCCCATTGAGAATATAGAAACATCAGAAGATAGACCCATGAATTTTCAAGTTCTTGTTCTATTCAACACAACAACTTTTCTCCTATTTTAAAAAATCTTACAAGATAATTGGTCTATTTTAAAACTAACCCTGAAATTATTGAAGTTATAGGAACCAACCTGCATTTATTCATCGGGTGGGCAATAATTTTAAAAAGAACCTTGGAAGGAAGAGATTATTCTTACAAGAACTCTAGGGTACCCACCCTGTGGTAGATGTACCCAATGTTCCTCTATCAACACCTCAATAGTATTGTTTTAAAAATGGGTTGAATACGGAGGTTAAATTCTGTAGGGGTAACTGTTATTCTTCCATGGTGGTGTATTTGGCAACCTGTTGTTATTGCCCATGTTATTAGGGCAAAACTGAACGCCATTTAAAAGAAAGGATTAACGAACATGAGAACGACATAAAAAATGAAAAAGAGACTAGTGCTTTATACAAACACACCACCTTGTGCCAACGCGTCCCTTCTTTTCAAATTTGGTATCATAGATACGGTCAATTTGGAAATCAGAGGAGGAGATAAAAATATTTTACTGCAGAAGGAAGTTAGATGGCAGTTAAGATTAAAATCCAATATTTCTCCAGGTTTAAATGAGTATATAAACATCAAAGCCATCTTAACAGGAAAGGCAAATATACTTTGAAGATGGCATAAATATATTTTCAACACATCAGATGTAAACATACATTTTACATCAACTTACCCATGAAATAATGTTGTAGATTATTCCTTTGTTTATTTATATTTTTAACAAAAAATTTTTTCATTATGCATTATTTTTTAATCTGTTAGAAGTGTGTGTATACATACAAACAACCACCAACATGTTCTTGTTTCTTTAAATTTTGAATGTTCAGTATCTTTAGAATTTTATTGATTAATTGTTTTATTAATGTGAAGATTTCATTGGTTAAACATTTTTTATAAATTATGTCAGTTATAGTGGGACTTTATCTGATGAAGTTTGTTTTATGCAGACGAAAGCGCTCATATGAATTGTATTTTACATTAAAGGATTGGACTTCTCAACTCTCACACATATTGTTCATATCTTTTTCAGCCAGATGGCCCACCAACGCAACCCAGCATACACAGTGGATGAGGAAGAGGTGATACTCGACAGCCTATTGCAGCGGTACGCAATGCTCTTCTCCAGAAGCAGCCAGCAGGAGCGGACTGCACTGTGGCAGGAACTTGTTAGTCAGGTAAATGACATAGGCATGCATAACCGGACATATGAGCAGGTACGCCATCACTGCAGTGATTTAATTAGACAAGTCCAGTGGCATGCGTCTGATATCCAAAGACAGCAGCTTGCCACAGGTGGCAGGGTGGCCATTCATCCCCCCTCACCAGAGCGGAGGAGCTGCTCCTAAGCATGGTGGCTCCTGGACAACAGCTACATCAACCTCTGACATGTGTTGTAATGGAGGCCAGAGCCACCCAGCACATCCACCTGGAGCAAGCAGGTAACATGCCCTATCTGTAGACTACAGTTATGTGTATGTGAGATGTATACTGTGTGTTTAGCAGTTCCGCTGCCTAGTGTTGTGCAATATGGATAGTTTGAATAATATCCCTACACCTGTGACTGTTGACTGTTGTTATACTGCACTTTAGCATACCCACTATAGCAATGCCACAGTTGTGGACACTGACAAACCCTCTCATATTCTCATAGGTCCCTCTGGTGTGACAGCAGGGCAGCTGATCCATGCTGGTGAGTGTGTTATACCTGCAATGTTGATAATGAAATATGCATGTCATAGGTGAGGTGTAGGCCATGTACACGTAACACACCTACGCATAATGCATGCCATGCATGTTTGCTGTGAGACATTGCACAGCTCAGTAATGTCAGTAGCTGCCTCAATGACATGCAATACACAGAGCATGACACACAGTTGTGGCAACCCCATACTGCACATTGGATAGGCATAGTTGCAACACCTGTACACAACATAACACATTTATCACATGCAGTACACAAAGTCATGCTACATATGGGGTAACCACACACCCGCTGTAAGGTCACACTTCAGTATCCCACATGTCATCCACACACACACATGATGTACCTCAGGGGTAGAGGCCTATCATGGGGCTGTGCAACACTCTTCAACACATAACACAGTAATGTTAGGCAATGCTCCCTACTGGGCACCTCATTACACCCATGTACAAAGTGGCTGTGTAATAGTGAACGTATCCACAGCACTGCAGTTTAGGTACAGCATGCTAGGCGGTGGACTGTCACACAGTAGTAGTCATGAGTGACCACAAGATGCATGATGATGATGATGGCACATGGTACTACACCCCATCCGGTTACAGTGACCACAGTACTACACATAGCAGTCTTTGCTGTGCACCTCATTGTTCTGTGTGTGCAAACATATGCACCTATGCACACCATGCATAGCATGTTTTGTGTGTGCTTACATATGCTAGTGTACACATTTTGCACATCAGTCGCCATCTGTACAAAGAGTCACATATATGTCTTGGAATGCTATTGGGTGTGTAGGTCACATGACACACATTGGGTATGTGTGGTGTTTAATGTTGCAGTATTGTAGCATGCCATGTCATGGCTGGCAACAACATATCTGAAATATGTCCCACACTCACCATAACCACTGTACAATGTCAATGTCATGCATTGGGATTCCTTCATGTCTACATGCACCACTCATCCCATGCCTGTACAGTGCATGCATTTGCTACACCTGTGCCCACTATTATGTGCTATAGACACAGACACTGTCATCAAACATGGCAATCTATGTGTCACACAGATAACACATGCAGCCATGGTATGTATACCATTGAGTGATGGTGCACATGACATAGCAGAGCAGATAATACTTGCACAGCAATGTTGTGTCCATGTACACATTGTGTTCCAGGGTGCAGCCAATCACTGAACAACTACACACATGCATCAAAGCCATGTATAATGTCATTAGATAGGGCTGTCTACACTTGCACTGCATGGTGTTGAGCAACACATGGTCTGCATGCTGACACGTGTGTGGTGACTGTTTGCCTTGTGATACTGTCACCCACCATCACCCACTATTGTGTATGTGTTGGATTGCTGGTGTGTGTGTGTGTGTGTGTGTGTGTGTGTGTGTGTGTGTGTGTGTTTATGTGCTGTGTTGAGCAGTGTATTTCTGTGCATGTGTGCATGTGTGCATGTGTGCATGTTTGCATGTGTGCATGTGTTCATGTGTGCATGTGTGCATGTGTGCATGTATTCATGCATGCATGTGTTCATGTGTGCATGTGTGCATGTGTTCATGTGTGCATGCGTTCGTGTGTTCATGTGTTCATGTGTGCATGTGTGCATGTGTGCATGTGTTCATGTGTGCATGTGTGCATATGTTCATGTGTGCATGTGTGCTAACATCATGTACAGATTGTAAAGTGTGTTTCCTGTCTTCCTTCCACAGGTGCTGAGTTAGGGGTGGCTGAATGCAGCAGGGAACCTGATGTCACCGCCACTAATAGTGGAGATGATGAGACAGGTCTGACAGGGTCTGTCGTTGGTCCACCAATCGACAGTACACAGCGGTCAACCCCCATCTATGCAAACACTCATGCTGCCAATACATCCCTCGTCACCAATGGCTGTAGCTGAGGGACAGCATACAGTTGGCATTGACAGGAGAGTGTGGCACCTATGGCACGTGCATCCCCTCACAACAGCCATAGCTGGATTACCGGAACAGTACCACATAGGCAGATGTCCAGGGGTTCTCTGGGGAGCACCACTGGTTGTATTGCCCCTGGCAGACGTGCCCCCGGAGGTATTACAACCTCCAGTATGTTGCGGGCTGTAATGCAGGCACAGGCACGTATAGAACTGTACACCAGACAGGGACTAAGGGTGCAGCGGGCCCATTACACTGCTATCAATGACAGCATCCGTGACCTTGCCCGTGCCATCTGGAATTACACTGAGGTCATTGATAGCCATTGGAGGGAGACATTAGATGTCCTCCACAATGTGTTAGCCATGAGCCAGGACCATGCGGGATGGATGAGAAGCCGACACGGATGCATGCCAGCAACAGCATCAGCTGGCAGTCATCACGGATGGAGCACGGATCACAGCCGCTCCCGTAGTGGCAGTACCAGCCCCAGCAATGCTGGGGTTGTACTGTCCATTGACCATCCTACTAGACCACGTGCACTGGCCAGTCCCAGCAGGGACATGGGTCCAGTCATCATACCTCTGCCTCTGATGATAGCACCCAGTCAGGGTTGGTACCAGATACTGCCCGTAGCACCGCAGCTAGGCACAGGTACTGTGTCCGTGGCTGGAGACAGTGATCTGTATGGCCTAGCAGGTATAGTCTGTGGCTGTCCCACAACCGCCTGTATATGGCAGCCACATGGTGGAGTTGTATGCATGCAGACACACTCACATTTACCATACAAATAGGGCTCACACATACACACACATTACATAAACATTGGCCCATGCATTACTGCTGTCCCTCACACACACACACACACACACACACACACACACACACACACACACACACACAAACACACACACATACACACACACATATACACACAAACACACACACAAACATGCCGATTGAATGGGTCAGTGTTGGGCTCTGGCAAACCTACAACACACCCTGTGCATATGTTGACACCTGTGCCACCTCATGTCATCTGTCACATTGATGCAGGAATAGGCTAACATGGTTCTGATGCACAGGGTGACATTATAGTAGTGTAGCAATAGTAGCAAGTTGCCAACAGGAAAGTGTACTGATATCCTTGTAGGTATATCTGAGCAGGCATTATGCATCACAGCTCTGATAGCCATTGTAGCATTGTTTACACCAGTGTTAGGTCTGAGTATGTATTGTCCACCCATGTGCCACTTGGCTGAAGTGTACAGTGTTGCCAGCATGTGTTAGTGAGTGGACAGTACGTGTGTGATGTGTGCATTACAAATTAGTGGGTGTACATCTGTGAACATGGTGTGTGCTCACTCTCTGCATGTACGTGCATAGTGGACACGTGGGATGTGCGACATACCCTGTTCTACACATTGTTAACATCTCATGGTATCTTTCGATGGCCAGTATGCATTCTACTACAGATATGTACTAACATGGGTACACATGTGTGTATGACATGGGTTGGCACTATGCTGTGGGTGATACCATTGATATCTGTCAATGATCTGCAGTCTGGTAGTATGCACCACCTAAACAGCATGACTATAACCAATCATTAGATGATGTCCTGACAAATGACTCACAGTTGTAGGGAACTCAGTAACAGTTGAATCCTTCCAGTACTATACTATAACAGTAACCAGTGGTATTGACCACCACACATTCCTGGGACCACACCTGTGTGGCATATAGCCCTCTTAGGTACATGCAAACACACTAGGGATATGTCCATCCACATCAGGAAATGCATGCATTGGCCTACACTGCATTCCCCGGATGGGAAACATATTCTACACAAGGGTATCATACAGACAGATACCTGTTGTCCAATACATGCTGTATATCAGTACACCGTCTATGGCATAGTCATCCACATTTACTATACATACTATCCCAACAGTACCACATAGGTGGTAGCTCTGAACATGTATGTTGAGTACCAATGTGTACAGACAGATACGTGTTATGTCATCTGTCCCTTGGTATCCATATATCCATAGGTATTGTGGGGTCCCTCGGTGTTTCACATAATACATTAGGGGTCTGCATGCATATCCATAGGGCTGGTGCACACCTATAATGACTGTCCATTATTGCCAGTCGTTGTTGTGTATGAACATGTCTGACATATACCCCGGCAATTACCCTCACTCACAGTACTCTATAGTACGTGTCATGGGTGTGTGTGGCAGGGATGTCCTTGGCCATGGATCACTACATTGGCCGGTCTTGATGCATACATACATATGTGACCTATGATGTGAGAAGCAGCGGCACAATCTGTCGAAGGTTACAAATGTATTCATGCAGTATGCAGGCTTCACACCTATGTACTGATTGAGGTCACATGTACACAAATTTATTTGACACACAGATACCCGATGTATGTAATGCACATACTGTTTAAAACATATGTCATACCGTAGTAAAAGCAAAACCCACACTGCATTGACCACCTGTGGCACACACACACACTCAGTGTTTGTAGGACCCAAACCCCTACCTAACTATGTTATGATACTAGAGAGATACACATTAACATGGCACGCTATATGCAATACTGGGTGGTTTCTGTTCTCCTTGAATATTTGTAGGATGCTGACATCATCAGACTTTGCAAAGAGGGATGTACCTCTTTTAATGTGTTTTCCCAGTCTCCAAAAAGGCTACTCTTCTCAAAGGAAATCACACACATACACACACCCAATGTGTTTTCCCAGTCTCCAAAAAGGCTACTCTTCTCAAAAGAAATCACACACATGGTTTCTGTTCTCCTTGAATATTTGTAGGATGCTGACATCATCAGACTTTGCAAAGAGGGATGTACCTCTTTTAATGTGTTTTCCCAGTCTCCAAAAAGGCTACTCTTCTCAAAGGAAATCACACACATACACACACCCAATGTGTTTTCCCAGTCTCCAAAAAGGCTACTCTTCTCAAAGGAAATCACACACATACACACCCCCCCCACACACACACACACACTTGGCATTTGCAAGACTCAAACCCCTATCTAATTTTGTTATGATGCTAAAGAGATACGCATTAACACAGCATGCTATATGCATTACTGGGTGGTTGCTATTCTCCTTGAATATTTGTAGGATGCTGACATCATTAGACTTTGCAAAGAGGGATGTACCTCTTTTAATGTGTTTTCCCAGTCTCCAAAAAGGCTATGCTTCTCAAAGGAAATCACACACACATACTTGGTGTTTGCAGGACTCAAACCCTTACCTATGCTATGATGCTAAAGAGATACACACTAACACAGCGCGCTATATGCATTACTGGATGGTTGCTGTTCTCCTTGAATATTTGTAGGATGCTGACATCATCAGACTTAGCAAAGAGGGATGTACCTCTTTTAATGTGTATTCCCAGTCTCCAAAAAGGGTACTCCTCTCAAAGGAAATCACACACATACACACCCCCCCACACACACACACACACACACTTGGCATTTGTAGGACTCAAACCCCTATCTAACTATGTTTTGATGCTAGAGATACGCATTAACACAGCGCGTTATATGCATTACTGAGTGGTTGCTGTTCTCCTTGAATATTTGTAGGATGCTGACATCATCAGACTTTCCAAAGAGGGATGAACCTCTTTTAATGTGTTTTCCCAGTCTCCAAAAAGGTTACTCCTCTCAAAGGAAATCACACACATACACACATGCACATGGCATTTACAGGACTCAAACCTCTACCTAGCTATGTTATGACACTAGAAAGATATGCATTAACACAGCACGCTATATGCTTTACTGCATGGTTTTTGTTCTCCTGGTATATTTGTAGGGTGATAACATCATCAGACTGGACATGGTAATGTGTGTACACATTTTTATGCAATCCCAGGAATGATCCATGTAGGTCGGCAGGTATCAACAGCTTGTACAGGACCCCGTGAGTCTCACCTTGTGTGATCTATCTGTGGACACATTGCCATCCCTTCATATGTCAATACATATCTATGCACAGATTGTTGGTTTTGTGGATACGACATGTGTCTGTGATGATGAAGAGCTGTTCAAAGTCTATGTGGGACATGTGTAGCTCTGTTCCATGATGTATGTCCTGGGTGGCTGCCTTGCAGATGGTGTAGCATGCTTGGGAACCATGATCTGCACATGAACATACCACAGTTGGTAGGGTTGTGTGTTTGTCGGTTTCCAATAGCTCTGTTTATGACTTCTGCCATGATGCTCTCCATGGCTTTGCAGATCAGACTTATTAGGCTTACTGGACTATACTTCCCATGGTGTGTTGTGCACCCACACATGTGGGAAGTGCCATATGTTGCTGTAACACATTCGATGGTTCCAGGTCCTGTGGAGTGGGTGAGGCTCAACAGACTGTTCAGGTGCAGGGTCTGTTTGTTCTGTAGTGTATGCATGACACATATTGGGAAACAATGTAATCCAATTGCTACCATGCTTTTGGCTTTGGAGGGAGCTGCTCAGCCATTCTACACGTGATATCTCCTGGTATGATGTCAGGGACTATCGTCAATGGGGGCGTGGGTCTGTATACACGGGCCTGTCTGACAGGATGTTGGCAATGTCAATAAGGTACAGTTGTCCCTGACTCAGCACATATATGCGTGTACATTACTATTTATTACATAGCTGAAGGACATGTCATGATTCTCAGTCTGGACTCCTTCTCAGCTACTCTTTACAAAACACTGACAAACCTGAGCACTAATCCCGGTTATACTCTTTTACACACTTAACACCCTACTGATCCTTTGTGATCGGGCTACAGAGTATGTCATCATAATACACTGGCATGTCCAGGGGTCGGTTTCATGTGTACAGTCCAGCTAGTGAATATTGTGGTTATGACACAATGTCACATCTGCCTCATGTACACAGACAACCCTCTCCTCCTCACATCACACTCACATATATGTGGGAGATGTAACAATATTGACATACAGGACGCTGAGCTCTCTCCACCCATGACTGGCATAGTCTATCAGGTGGTGAGGGTGACCACACACACCACATATCAGTCTCAAATACACCGATAGTGACAGCAAACAAACCACATTATCACACATACACATATTCGGAGGCTCTACATACACTCTGCAGAGACCTCCAAAGCAGACACACATACAACTGCTACCCCACTACAATGCCCACATGTCACACAGATCACAATGTCAGTGTGCCACTCAGTCACTGCCCTTTGGGCTAAACAACACACCTGATACATTTGTTATAGGTGACACTTAATGTCAAACACACTATCGTCCCACTCACCAGGCCAGACAGGGGAATAGTCACTTTGAGCTGTCTCTCAGGTGCCAGGATCCGCCACATAACACATGCACGCAGGTCACTCCAAAGCAAGTCCAGGACTGGCTCTATCATTGTCCATGCTGGTGCGTACAACCTCAGACGTTCCTCCCTGGACCACATGACATGGAACATAGAGGAACTCTGTGATCATGTAGCCCAGCCCAGTATTACCCTGAACTTGTCTAGCATCTTACGCTCACCAAGTATGATGTCACAGTATACCAACAAACTGATCACATTTAACAGTTGGCTAACATATTGGTGTTATTCAAAGGGGATATAGTGTCTGTCACCCTGGGGTGACATGCTCGACATGCCACATAGCTTCCCTATGGACAGCTTGCACCTGTCACCCTTGGACTTTTGAATACTGGCTAGGGCACTTGCTGCCACCATACTTCCCTATTTAAGCAGAGCTCAAAGGACAGAACCACCTCCATACACATTACAGAGTACACAACACTGAGGGTAATGCTGTTCAACACCAGATGTCTTACCCTCAAATTGCGCCCACTCAGGAATCTCCTCAGTATGGAGGATAGCAATATCTGTGCACTAACAGACACATGGTTGAGGCTCCCACATGCACACCAGCACTACCAGGTTGTATTTCGTAGCATGCTTTTTGACCACATAACTCGGAATGGCCTACACAAATAGGGGGAGTATCCATATACATCACAGATACACATACCTCCGGGTTGGTAGCACTGCACAATGCATTACGGACGATACATATGCAACATTGTGCAAATCTGCCTTTTGGTTTGTTGCCTGCTACAGACCACACTCCCCAACACAGCAACCTCACTCCGCTTTCCTGGGAACATTGGACTATATGAAGGTCTCCCCAAACACCATTATATTGGGTGACGTCAAATACCCACACATTGACTGTGGATAGTACTCAGGCCCCAACACCCTCGCCCAACAGTTGCTACTATTTCTAAACTCATATGCTATGGCACAACCAGTCACCACACCCACAAGAGGGGACAACATATTGGACATGATCAACACCGACATGGGGACTCAATGTTCCACACCTACGATATACCCCTCATTGGTAAGGGCAGAACATACTTTATCTGACTGGACATCCATATCCCGTCCCCACACCCATCCTGGGTAATCTTGGTGAACTTCCCAAAAGCAATTGTCACACTCCTCCAAACCACGGTGGTATCCATCAGAGACTCTGGGTCAGTGGTAAGTATGGCTCAGACTGCTGAATCCTTTACATACACATTGTATGGACACCTAGTAGATCGCATGGATCGTTACATCCAAAATAACAACTGGACTCATTCCTGCAATGGCAGTGGACCTGCTGGTAGACCCCAGCCATTAATATGCTTTACAACAAATGGAGGAAGCTACTACATGATACAGCACAATCTCAGACAGGGAAGGCATCTGTGATCTGTACTAGCAGACTGCTACAATCACTCGGGTATTTATGTCAGGCACGCTTCTAACGGACAATTGCACCAGACACATTGGACACTCACAAGGCCTTCTTCAGTTGATTCAGGTACCTGGCTGGACACTCACTGATATGCTGTGTGTTACTGCATACTGCCTAAACATACCCTGAACCCACTGACATTGCCATCATCCTGGAAAACAGGTTCAGTGCAGATGTGTGTCCCCCATCCCCCCTACGGTGGTACTGTCCATACCAACAGAGTGTAACCTCCTAGACATCACAAGTAAACAGGTGAGTGCTACCCTGCCCACAGCAGACAACACAGCATCAATGGGACCAGATGGTGTCCCAGCCTGTGTCGTACACAGCCTTCATGATAGACATAACACTCACATTACGTCACTGTTCGATATAAGAGTTACTGCAGGATATAGGTTCATAGGTTCAAACTAGGCTATATGCCCTAGGGCATTTATAAGCCTAGCCACAGTGTGTTTGGCTTTCGCCACCCATTTTAAATTCATTTTGTTATGCCCTTTTTCGAGGTTAGTATACTGTGCCTCTGTCTAACAATGACACAGAAGTGATACCTGAGGTAAACCTATGATCTCCCATCCACTCATCAAGATTCCTCTTCAAGAGAGTCAATGAGGGACTTTGCCTAACCTGGACTGGGATTTTATTCCAGAGTTAAGGGAGCCTCTGGGTTATGAATCTGTCCCTCCATCATGTCCTATTTATTTCAGTGCTGAGGTTCAAGTCACTCGAGCGCGTAGCTCGATGGGATTTGGATTTTCTGAGGTGCAGCATGTCCATTAATTCCGGGTTGGACATGGCTTTATACGTCAGGCACAGATTGCCTCTGAGCAGGCGGTATGCCACTGAGTAGAGCTGGAGTTTCTTTAACCGAGCAGCATATGGCATCTGTTTGAGCCCTTTGATCCTCTTGGTGAGGTACTTTTGGGGTTTTTCCAGTTGCTGCAGGTGTCTGGTAAGGTACATCCCAAAAGGGGCATTGTACTCAATTATGGGCCTGATGAGGGATGAGTAAAGAGGCACGATGACCTCCCCTGATCTAGATGTGAATCCCTTCATGATTACGTGGGCTGTATAAAATGTTCTTCTAACCACTTTGGCCATGTGGTTGTCAAATGAGAGATTGCTATCAGCTTGGGTCCCTAGGTCCCTAATTACTTCTTCTGTACTTAATGGATTACCACCTATGTGGTAATTTGTGGGCACTTTGTTTTTGCCAAAGGGGGTGACTATACACTTTTTGGTGTTTAGCTTGAGGCCATGGCTCTGTCACCAGTTGTCTGTTTCTATGAGGCCCTTTTGGAGGATGCTTGTGTCAGCTGGAGAGTCGATTATGGCGCCCAGTTTGCAGTCATCTGCGAACTTGGTCAGCCACAGTCCTTCCGTGTTGGCCTGTACCTCTGAGAAACATATACCGAATAAGAGAGGTCCCAGGACTGAGCCTTGTGGGATGCCACTTGTAACTGGTTTGGAGTCTGACATGGTTCCAGCAATTCTAACCATGTGGGTTCTGTCCTTGAGCCAGTTTGCAACCCATCTAGTGACATAGGGGTTTATATTTAAGCTGGTGAGCTTATCTATAATGCCCGAGTGGGGTATTGTATCGAAGGCTTTTGCGAGGTCCAGGTAGGCTGTGTGGACCACCTTCCCCTCGTCAATGGCATTGGTGACTGTTTCAAAGAAATCGACCAGGTTTAAGAGGCAGGATCTGCCCTTAAAGCAGAACTGGGTAGGATCCAGTGTCTTTAGGTCCCCAGTATCTTTATTTATGAGGTCCATGATGATACTTTCCACAGCTTTGCAGACCAAGCTAGTCAAGCTTATGGGGCGATAGTTTCCAGGATCCATTGAGGCACCACCTTTGTGGACCTGGGACCTGGGACCTCTCTTGTTCAGTACCCACGGAATGGCATACAGCAATACTGGTCCCACTCCACTGAATACTGCCACAACAGACCACAGGCAATATCGGTCTAAAAGGCTAACTAGCCTGTTCTGCAAAGCTATGGAGTGTATTGTGATGGGGCTCATGCACATAGACATGGGAAACTTACAGACACTGGGTCCTACACATTACAGCATTGTTGTGGGCAGATCTTGCCTGTTGGACCTGTTCATATTCTTTCAACAGTTACCAGGTCCATCAGTGTTGGGACGGTTGTCCACACAGCCTGCCTGGACCTTGCACAACCCTTCAACACAATACCCCACTCGGCCATTATGCATAGGCTCACCAGCATCAATATCGACACATATCTGACACGATGGATTGCTACCTAGAGCAGGGATAGCACCCACATGTTCAGTGTTGCAGGTGCCATGTCTGACTATACACCAGTTACACCTGGCATCCCACAAGGCTCAGTCCTGGGACCTCTCTTGTTCAGTATATATTTGTGTGATGTACAGGCTATCACAGGACGATATGGCTGCCCATGTTCGCAGATGACTGCAAACTGGGTGCCATAATCAGCTCTCCTGCTGGCACATGCATACTCATACAGGGTCTCACAGAGATAGGTTCATTGGTGCCTGAGCCATGGCCCATGGCTACATGCCATTAGTTGCATAGTCATCCCCTTTGAGGATGACAAGATGCCCACACATTACCACGTAGGTTGTAATCCATTACATACAGTAGTAGTTGTTTGGGTTTGGGGACACGACCTGTTCATACTCTCGCCTTTGACAATCCTATTGCCATAGCGGTTAGACAGTACATCTACATAGCCCACCATATCCCACATGGTTTCACATGTTGATCACGTGTGGTCATTGTGCCCCTATACTCTTCACGACCATGCATGGTTACTATGCCACCTTTGGGATGTACCTTACCTGACACCTGCAGCAACTGTAATGGCCACAAATGTTACTCTTCGAGCAGATGTAGGGACTCACACAGATGCCCTGCACAGTTCTGATACAGTAACTCCAGCTCTACTCAGTCACTTGCCTCCTACACAGATGTGCTGTATGCCTGTAGTTGAAGGCAATATCTGACCCAGACTTACTGGACATGCTCCACCTCAGGATATCAGACTCCCTTGCTGCTACACACTCCTGGGACATATACCTCAGCACTGATGTTAAAAGGACATGCTGGGGAGACATTTATTATCAGAAAGCCTCCACTCACTCCGGAGTGTAGTCCCGGTTTTGCATAGGCAGAGCCACCCACTGACCACCTACAGGTGGCATCTTGACAAGTGATTGGGTGATCGCATGTTTACCCATGGGATATCTTCTGGGTCCCTGCTAGATAGAGGCACAATACACTGAGCGTAAATGGGCTATCTTGTGTGACCTACTATTCACAGGCACAGTGCTCTGATTTGACTGGGTTGCAGTAGCCAAACACACTCTGGCTATGCTTGTACGTGCCCTAAGGCAGATAGCGTAGTATCAACCTCCGAACTTATGATAATTTTCATGATGCACAATGTTTATTGCTGATACTGTTTGCAGGTTTTTATCATCTTTGCTTTCACACTTTATATGAACCGCTTAGGTATCTGCAGAACATATTTGCTTATGGCAGGGTTCCACTATATTATATACGTGTCTGTTGTCATATAAGTATGTGCACAGGGCAGATTGCTGTGTAGTGAGAGGTTCCTGGGTTAACACATGCAACTGCCTGCTATGTGTGGCCCAATGCTTTACTCCAACATGGCCTAAGTGTGTGAGCATGCCCAGTTCAGACTGTCAGTGTTCTGTTGCCTGACATTTGTCTCATGTATTCAAGTGTGTGAGCATGCCCAGTGTGACCTTTCAGTATGTTGCTGTCTGAGGTCCACTACATTTGTTGATGTATGTCTAGATGTCCATTATTAACATTTGTACTGTGTGTGTTGAAACTCAGGTTCTGTTCTTACTGCAGGCATCCATGGCTTTCGCCTGCAATTGAGGTAATTCACATATCCCAGCCCTGTCCGTGTAGGACTAGTTTGGAGAGGTCAGTTGCACGCCCCTACCGGCTGTTCATGGATCGCTTGGCGGACATGTTGGCTGCATGGAGTCTTACTCTACTCTAAGACTCTACTCACAAGCCTTCATGAATCCGGCCCAATATTTTAGTCCAAAGATTAATAAATGGAAAAAATAACCCCCATGATTCATTAAACCCTACACAGAGTGTAGGAATAGTGCAGCAGCTGCTGCATGGAATATGGCTGCTGAGCGATCCAGCAAAGGGCTCATGGGATGTGCACGAGTGCTCCTATACTATTCCTGCATGGACACCACAGCCTAATGCTAATTACCTCATTTGCTGATGAAAACCACGCAAATGAGGTGAATGAGTGATTCATCAAGCAGGCAGGTGTCCGTGCAGTAATAGTGTAAGAAGCATAGATATGTTCAGTTACTAGCTGAACATATTTCTGCAAATTAGAAAATGGAGGCATGACAGCTCATAATAAAGCATGTATTATATCTAACAGGCATGTCAATGGCCAAATATATGGTCATTGGCATGATAAATTTTAAAATAAAACTTTTTTTTGGATGATCTCGGCCATTTAAGCATAGGGCAGTAGCACACAAATGGGACCGTGCTGAAAATAAAAAAGAAAAGAGGAAAAATCAATTTGTACAGAAATCTGCATTTTGCCATTATAGTCAATGGCATGCAGAATGAAAACAATACCAGGGAACAATGGTTGCTAAGGGGAAAGGCTGTGGAGTAAGGCAGTGGTGTTTGCAAAAGAGGGGATTTAGACTGAATCACAAATTTCTTCTAAGTGTCAGACTACACCTAACCGTGTAGGTGCTGTAACATCACCGTGTAGACAGGAAGAGCAGCTAACATGAAAAGGGGGTGTATCATGCTTGCTGTAAGCACATTGGAGCTCAGTGGCCCATGTTTTCCCTTAGCTAAGCACAGCTGAGGAAGGGGGTGTGTCTGAGGCTGTATTGTCTTATTCCATGAAATGCAGAGCATGTTCGTGTCCAGGGAAGGGCCAGTTCTGCTTAAAACTGTTTATTTCAGCTAAACGGGTGTGCATGGCACACACCGGGTCTAAAACAAAAAAAAACAAAAAAAAACAGGGAATAGCAGAACTGCTTACATTTAAGCACCGGGAATATATGGCACACATCAAGGCTTAAACAGGGAGGAAATAGGAAGGGGAAATAGCAGAAGGAAGGCATCAAGGAGAACTACCATAGCTGGCAGGTGGAATGTATCAGAATCAGCCAATTACACAGGCAGCAGTCCAGCACACTACTATAAACTATGCTAACACATTTCACTCTGTTTTTTTCCCACAAATTCTACACCACTGGTGGACACATTCAGGGGGAATTTTAAACTGACAAAACTAACAAAACATGTTAGGGGCTGCTGTTGCTTTGATCTATCAGTATGTGCTAGAGACTGAGGGTTGTGAAGAGGATAATGCTGACAACCAACCCAGACCGAGGAGGAGGAGAAGAGTGTTCGGACCCAGGGTAACCTACTAGGGGCTACATGATCTGGAGATAGTAGAGCACTACAGGGAGGACAGGGACATACTTCAGCAACTTGTTGAGCTGTGCCAGCCTCATCTCAGACCCAGAACCAACAGAGGGGAACCCATCCCAATGGATACCAAGGTATGTGTAGCCTTAAGAATACTAGCTACACGTACTTTCCAAAGACCAACTGGGGATATCATGGGCGTCTCACAGGCATCTGTGTCCAGGATACTCCACCAGTTTCTGGATGCCATGTGACCACATGCCACTGAGCACATTTACTTCCCCAACACCAGTGAGGAGAGGACCAGCAATACGCCTCTCTTCCACTGTGTAGCAGAATACCTGGAGGTACTGGGTGCCATAGACTGCACGCAAATCCACATCAAAGCACCACCTGGTGACCAGGGTAGGGGCTACCTAAACTGCAAGGGTTCCACTCCATCAACTGCCAGATCATGTGCGATGCCCAGGGCATTATCATGAATGTGTATGCTGGCAGCCCTGGAAGCTATCATGACTCTCACATCTGGCATTTGTCACAGCTGTACCAGGCATTTGCCAGTGGGGACATCCCATATGGCTATCTGTTGGGGGATGCCAGCTATGCACTGGAGTCATGGCTGATGACTCCCATCAAAAATGCACACACATCTAAACAAGAAAGCCAAAATGAGGCACACATACAAACTAGGATCATTGTAGAGTGTGTGATTGGGATGCTCAAGTCATGGTTCCGCTGCCTAGACATATCTGGTGGAGCCTTGCAGTACTCTCCAGCCACATGTGCACACATGTTCATAGTATGCGCCATGCTACACAATATGATCCTGCGGAAACAGCTGCAGCAGGAACAAAATGGGGAAGGGATACACAGTCCCCCACCATTGCCAAGGTCTCCACAGGCACAGAGAGACTCAGAGAAAGAACATCCTGAGCCTGCCCTTATAGGCAGATGGATATGTACCCAGTATGCCCTATCCTTGGCAAAGAGGCAATGCATAGCACATACACTGACACTGTAAGGCCCGAGGGACTGCTTTCTCTCTCTCTCTGACTCCCACACAGTAAAATGGATGCCAAGCATCACACCAGTTATACCTTACCATTTATAGGCAGTGTACTGCGTGCATCCGACATACTCAGCCCTCAAGCACTGTCCTCACAACAACCACAGGCACAAGGCAAGTCAGTCTACTTAACAAAATAAATGAATGGAGTGGAATGTTCTGATAGCATATCTATGGTATTGATCCAAGCATGCAAAGGAATGGGGTGGCTTAATGGGATAGCAGCAGACAACTGACAGCTCTGAGGGACAGCAGGAAGTGTATTCCCAGTAATGGCCTACCCACAGTATGCAGTAACACCCTAGTTGACAAATACCACTGCTGTATATGTGGTGAGCCAAATAACTTGGGGGGGTCATAGGTTGCATGCATGGATGTCAAAGTGGGGGTCCCATACCTAACCCCAGCCTCACCCAGCAGATCAGCTGTAGAAAACCATACAGAAATGTCTGACAAAGGCCCCCCCCCCACACATGGCGACAACCATGAAATCCCAACCTACAGACTTTTACACAGTGATATCACAGCAGGTCTAGCAGTGGCAGTATGGCTTTGAAAGGTAAGAAGTCTGAAACTACAAATGTTTATGCCAGAACAATCTGACCTGTGGTCGATACTGTTATACCTGTACTCTCAAAGATAGGGCACATCACTATGCCTAATGGGATCAAAATGTTAAGCAAAGATCAGCAAAGTCTCTGGAAATGTGTATTGTGTACAGATGTGTCACCCCCCCCCAAGTCCCATAGAAATGCAGTAACATGCCCCTAGCCTTAAGCAGCATCCAACCATCAACTAGAGTGATGGCTCATCAGAAACAGAAAGCAATTGTCAGTAACACTCACAGCCAACTTACTGGTGCCATCCCAGGGTTGTCCACTGCTGGCAGCCTGGGAGCATATGATCAGAATGCACTGCCTTACTACAGATGGTCTGCATCTGTCACACCTGGCCTACAGGCCTGTGGCAAATGCCCATGCCTCACCCACAGTGCCCTGTTAGGGAGTATCATGGGGTCCATAACACCAACATCACACAGTCTACAAAATGCAAAGAAAACCCATGCTGCTAACTGCTAGGAGAAAACCTGCCAGTGTCAGAGAGCCAGAAATCTGGACAAAGCCATGAATAATGGGGTGGAAAAAGGTCCAAAGAGAAAGACACCTTTGAAATACTGCTCTAATAATGTTATAAAACTGATGGAATGATTGTAGTAGCATGGAATGTCTGATGGGTAAGAAGTCTGAAACTGCAATATCAACTGTGAGTAATATCTGACTTCAACCCTGAGTGACTTGCAAAACACTTTTCCTTGAAAACCACACTCATTTGGGTAGCCAACAAGATATATGAGTCATAAATGTGGACATTCTACGATACTCTGTACAGTTGACAGGTAGGGCTAGGACTCTAAACATGGGAATGCACTCATTGCAGGCAGTCCTAACCCTGGAAGATGGTGACATGTCTGCACCCACAGAACCTTGGCCCACAGCCATGGGAAGTAACAAACCCTTCCCTGAACACTCATCATATGCAACATCCTGACCCCAAACAGTGGCCATCCAAGCAAATTGAGGTGGGCCATGCATATATGTGAGACACACACACGCACAGATACACACACACACACACACACACACACACACACACACACACACACACACACACACACACACACACACCTCCAGACTGGTCAAACAGTCTGACACACACAAGACCTTCCAAGTGCAGTCAACCTTTGAGAAGACCCCTATGCAAAGTACTGGTAGCTATAGGCAAACATATCTGACCCAGGACAACCCTCACTCCTACAAATCTATCCAGGTCTGCCTGTCACCCTAATCCTGTGTGACTTATATTACCCAACCATGGACTGGAAATCAGACCAGGTCAGAACAGAAATGCACAGAGATTCCACCATTGTAATATATCACCAAGGTGCTGGACCATTTCCACAGCTCCAGCAGTGAAGTTCTCATAGGCACACCTCTCAACAGGCTGGATTGTGCAAGAATGCATAGCATTTGGCCCATACTTTTGGTGTGTGCATCATCCATCCTATATTCCTTTGGTAAGTCACTGTGATGATCTGAGGAGGTATGTCACGAGGTGATGAAACTATACATGATAGTGTCAAACAGCATATATGTCAGATATCTGCTAAAACAAGCCCTGTAACCCTAGCAACCCACACATTACTGAGAGAAATAGTCACAATTGTCGTATTCGCCATTGTCTCCCCATTTTGATAGGCTATCTCCAAATATCCTGCACCAACAGGTTGAGAGGTATGGCTGTAGCACAAAACAAACCGGACTGGAGTACAACAATCCCTGGAATGGAGTCCCACATTTACTATAGAAGGTCACACCTGGCATGCTCATATACGTAAAGAAATGTCAGTAAGATCTAGTAATGAGCAGGCCTTCCCCACCCAGTGCATTTCCCATTGCCCTACTTTAGCGGTCGTGAGGATGTCTGTCACCATAGAAGTACCTTTTGTCAGGCCTCAGCTGTATAAGCTCTGTTGCGCATGTGATAACTGCATAACACTGTAGTACAAATACCTAGTCAGATAGGAGTTCTAATCTCAGTCCTGCCAAAGGTAAAAGCATGTGTGTCTTTAGAAGTTAAAGTTTTGGGTCCATTCAAACCCAGTACATTTCCCCTTTCCCTATTTTAGCAGTCTTGCAGATATCAGTCACCTTGGAAGTCCCTGTCATCAGGCCTCAACCCCATAAGCTCTGTGGCATGTGCAATAACTGTATAACACAATAGTACAAATAACTAGTTAGGTAGGAGTTCTAATCTCAATCCCGGCAAATGTAAAAGTGCATGTGTGTGTTTAGAGGTTAAAGCTCTTGGGTCCATTCAAACCCAGTACACTTCCCCTTTTCCTACTTTAGCAGTCCTGCAGATATCAGTCACCTTAGAAGTCCCTGTTGTCAGGCCTCAACCCCATAAGCTCTGTGGCATGTGCAATAACTCTGTAACACTATAGTACAAATAACTAGTTAGACAGGAATTCTAATCCCAGTTCTGGCAAATGTGTGTGAGTATGTATATATGCAGTATAAAGTATTTTTTGGTGTTTACCACCCAGTACATCACCCATTGCCATACTTTACAAGGGCTGGTGATGTTCCTAATCTTAGAAGTACCTTTGGACATCCTTAGCCCTATAAGCTCTGTGGCACATGTGATAAATGTGTAATACTGTAGTAGCAATAAATAGATAGGTAAGTGGTTCTAATTTCAGTCTGGGCAAATGTGTGTGTGTGTGTAAACAGTGCCCTGTCTGTGGGGGGTTGTTGTACTTGTGTGAGAACCATATCCATTGGGGGGGTGGGTTTTGCTACTTTTTGCTGTTGTCCACCCAGCACATGTCTCAGTGTCCACATTACAAGGCCCACAGTTGTCATCCACTGTAGAGGGACCTGTAGACACTCTGCAGCCTTATAAGCATTGTGCCATGCACAATAGCTATGTGATAGTATGGAATAGATAACAAGATAGGATGCCCATCTAATCCTTGAATATCACTCCCCACTCAGGAATCATACACAAACACACTCAGGTAGGTAGCCACCCCTACATCAGTAGGTGGCCTAAAAACTGGCTCACAGATAGATCCCACAGTGTGAAAGCAGTGAACTCCATGTTAGACTGCTGAACAGTCACAGGTGGAGTCCCACAGGTTGTGGACCTGGGTTCCCTCATGTCTGGGATCCATACCTTTGAGGACCAGCCCAATATAAACGCACCCTGGCTGACAATGTCTGCAGATGACTACAAGGTGGGTGCTATTATTAACCCCCCACGTGAGGTTGACATCCATCTCAAAGGCCTCTCTGAGATCTATGATTGGTGTCAGAACCCTGGACATTAGCTCAATGCCAGATGATGTGCCACCATCTCCTTTGTGTATGACATGGTTCCCATAAAGTAATACATAGATGGTAGTCCACTGAACACTGATGTTGGTATAACAGAACTGGGAACACAGGTTGACAGTGAGCTCTATGGTGAACACCACAGTGCCACTGTCTTCCGAAAATTCTTCCATGGGTCACTTCTCCTGACTCAGGGTGTTGAGTCCGGGAAGTAAAAGGACAGTGTTTCCCTGTACACTCCCCTCAGTAGGCCAATCAATGTGTACTATGGCCCATTTGCCATGGACCCCACTGGATACCAGCAACAACAGAAGAGGCTGCAAATGTACCTCACAAAGAGGATCTTAACTACTACACACTTGCCCCATACGGACAGACTCCAACAACTGCAATGAATCTCTGTCTCATATTAGCTACTTAGGTGCAATCTCTGCCTGACATATGCAGCCATGTCTGACACAACCCTGTCAGGAATGCTACATCTGAGGAAACCATTTTGCCTACACAACATGCCCCAGATACCTCAACCCCATCCTCATAATCAACAGGACATGCTGGAGGTGCAAGTTCATAACCCAGAGACTGGTGACGCAATGAAATAGATACCACATATGCCACATACAGGTCAAGCTGAGCACATCACTGTCCCTCTTCAATAGAAATCAGGAAGAGTGGATGGGGAATAGAATACCCACCCTGGGGATCACTCCAGTGAATATAATCAGTAGACACACTGGGGAGTATCATCAGTTGGTGTGATGCTAGTGTATTCCTATGGGCTAGCCTTGTAAAGCCTCCATGGCCATCTGCCACATACACACCTATGACTCTTTGAACCTATGGATCTCAGTACTGTCAAATGTGTGTGTGTGCATTACTGTGTCTGAAAGTGTTTGTGAGTGTGTAAACATGAGGGAGAAAGAAGTTGTTGGCTCATCTCACCCAGTACAACTACCACTGCCATACCTTACAAGTGCTATAGATGTTATTCACTATATAGGCACCTTGGGGCACTCCACAACCTATAAGCTCTATGGTGTATGCGGTAACTGCATAACACCATAATACCAATAACCACATAGCTAGGGGTTCTAATATAAGTCTTGGCAAATGTGTGTGTGTGTGTGTGTGTGTGTGTGTGTGTGTGTGTGTGTGTGTGTGTGTGTGTGTGTGTGTGTGTGTGTGTGTGTGTGTGTGTGTGTGTGTGTGTGTGTGTGTGTGTGTGTGCAAGTGTGAATAGGTTAATAGGTTCATAGATTAGTACTAAGCTAACTGCCCTTGCGAGCCATTTTAAGCCTAGACAATTATCCCTTGTGAGACTCAAACCCTGCACCTTATGTTGTAAGGCAAACACCTTAACCATTAGGCCACCCTCCCTTATGTGTAGGTTACAGTATTTTGTGGCCCTTCTCACCCAGTATATCACCCATTGTCATTGTTTGCAAGACCTGGTGATATCCCTCGCCTTAGAAGTACCTTTGGAGAAGTGTCACCCCATAACCTCCATGGCACATGCAATAAATGCATAACAATGTAGTAACAATAAATAGATAGGAAGGGGGTTCTAATCTCAGTCCTGGCAAATGTGTGTGAAAGAAGAGTATCTTGTGTTGGTGTGCGAGCGACATCCATTGGATGGGCATGGATTCATATTTTATGGCATGGTACACACAGTACACATTCCTAAGTCTACTGTATGAGGTCCACTTTTCACATCAACTGTAGTGGTATCTGTAAACAGTATTCAGCCCTATAAGCCCTGTGCAGCAGTATGAAATAGTATGGTACGAATAACAAGATAGGTTGGTCTGCTAATATCAGTACTGCCAAGTGTGTGTGTGTGTGTGTGTGTGTGTGTGTGTGTGTGTGTGTGTGTGTGTGTGTGTGTGTGTGTGCCTGTGCATGTAGACCGATGTGTATAGCAGTGGTTCTGAGTGTGTAGACTTGTATTCAACAATATTATGAGTACTCTCACACCCAGTAAAGCCACCATTGCCATACCCCACAAGGCCACATGATGTTATTCACCTTACAGGTACCTTGTAACACGCATCCCACTAGTAGTCCTGTGCCACCTGCAATAACCGCATAATAGTGTGGTACAACAACTTGAAGGGTAGGGGTTCCAAATACAACACTGGCAACTGTGGTCGTGTGTGTGTGTGTGTGTGTGTGTGTGTGTGTGTGTGTGTGTGTGTGTGTGTGTGTGTGTGTGTGTGTGTGTGAACAGTATTCTCTGTCTGTTTGGTCGACACAATATCCTCTGGGGTTGAGGGTGTTAGCAATCTGAGGTGTGTTCCACCCACCAAACTTACCATTGTCCACTATACTAGAGCTGATGTTAACCACCATAGACTGAGATACAACCCCAAGCCCTATAAACTGTGAGGCACATGCAAGAATTGTTACACAGACCTGGGAAATGTGTACAGATACAACTGTACCCCGACAATGACATGGTTGATGTGTTACTACACTGCCATACCCCTTGTTGGTGATGTCTGCAGGGCCACATCCTGCTGACACACAGACACCTGGAACACAAACAGAATACAGCATGTCAGGACACATTTGCTTAGTGTTACTAACACCAATAATGCATCATGGCTGAAAAGGTAAACACACACTCTGATATGTACCCATTACAAATGCAGGATGACAACACCTTATACAGCATTAAATAGCTAAACTCTACTAAAGTCACCCTGTGCATCACACCCATATAAGCATGTCCCTGCATTGATGGTATGGATGGCATGGATGTGGCACAGGTATCATCATATGCACAGGGTGTTGTGTGGGTTTGCCAGAAGTCCAGGCTGTCCACATGGTTGACATCATGTGTGTGTGTGTTTGGGTGGTGTTCATTAAATGGGCAGTGAAGGGGTGGTGGTGGTGTGTGTGTGTGTGTGTGTGTGTGTGTGTGTGTGTGTGTGTGTGTGTGTGTGTGTGTGTGTGTGTGTGTGTGTGTGGAGGGGACTTTTCTTATGGTGATATGTGTGTGTGTTTGTATGCACACAGTCACGCCATGTGGGCACCCTACACAGGGGTATTTTGGACAGCTTTGGGCCATACATGACAGGGTGTACAGTTCACCATCTCTGGCCATGGACAAGAAAACTGGGAAGGTATCACCAGCACCACTAGGGCTGCGTCCAGATGCAGTACTACTCCCTGCTGGTAACTGCTGCCTGCTGGATCCGTGTCCCTGTTGGGACCGGCCAGGATCACGTGCCCATGGCCTGCTGCATTGTGGCATGGATAGCACACCCCTTCAGTAGTGCTGGTGGTACTGCCAGCATGGGAATGTAATGGTGCATGGCCACGTAGACCCTCAGCTGATCGTGGTTCTGCTCTACAGCTACATGGCTGCTGGCCAGTGTCTGCCACATGCTCAAGCACAGATATTCCATGGTCAAGGAGTGCCAAGGTCTCCTCCCACCATCTATCCATGACCCCAGTATGGTCACAGATGGCCATGGACACCAGGGACGTGCTCATCCACAACCCTGCATATATGTCTGGTATTATATTCATTACATGACTGTGCCCCCATGACAGCCAGAAACATGCACCTGGTGCTTGCTGCCATGGCACTTGCAACAGGGGCATGACAGGCTGTAGTCCTCCTCCGAGCACCCCTGCCCATCTGCCTGGTGAGACCTCACCAGCACTCTGGCTATAGCTAGTGCCTGTACCCTCAATTTCCATAATCACCACAGTAGGATGTTCCATGGCACCACCCACCAACTGCCCGTTATCTGTGGCCACTGGTGATGGGGTATGTGTGGGCATTGTGACTGTGTGTGGGGATGGGGTTGACAGTAGTGGGATGCCAACTGATGGCATGGTATCAGCTCCTGACAACACCACCTGTGCCTCAATATGAGTATCATCATGGTCAGATTCTGCAGAGAGACTGACATCAGTATCACAGCGGGAGGGACCGCAAACACCATGTCCACCTGTGAGGGAAAACAACATATGTAAATTACTACTGGCACTATAAGGTTTGCTGGTACACACACACACACACACACACACACACACACACACACACACACACACATACGGACAGGTGAGGTTCCTCAAAGGCATTACACAGGCCTCACATTAGCTGACTGGGGGCATTCACAACACACAGTCAGACAATAACATACACACTCTGGACAGACCCTCAGCATCATGCAGTGCATCCCTTTCCAATTACCATTACTACTAATATACACATCTGGGATATGTGAGCAGTGTTAGTAGGTGATAGCCCTTCACCTATCACACACCACACCCATGTAAATTATTGATGTAGCACTGTGGCAACTCCTACAGAACATTCCCCCCAACTGTATAGGGTTTTGCTGAATGTCTGCATGTGTGGCTCATATGTTTTGTCTGTTCTTCAGAACTCCTGTGTTTGTCTGATACATTACTGGGTTGGCCTGTGGATTGGTGCCACTAAGTAATGTCCTAATTGGAGGTGCAGACTGCATAACCTGCAGTACATGTATTTTAAAACAAAAATGGTTACTCAAACAACTACCCAAATGTATAGTGGATATAGTAAGTGTACACACATCTGTTAACATGCCAGGTTTTCATGATATATCACATGAGACCTCAGAAATCAGGTTATAACATTGCCATCATTTCATATGACATATAACCTGTTCAATCCAACTGAAGAACATACACATCAGTTATAGGTAACATCTGGTAACTGAAATAGGTACAATGTTTTGGTTGCATGAGTGTGCACACCCTTAAAGTAATACTATATTAAAGCAACTTTTGATTTAATCACAGCATGCAGTCCTCTTGGGAAGGTGTCTATCAGCATGTCACATCTTGACTTGCCAATGTTTGTACACTCTTCCTTGCAAAACACCTCCAACTATGTCAGCTTGCAAGGGCATCCCTGTGCACTGGCCTCTTCAGGTCACCCTGCATATATCCTATTGGATGTAGGTGTGGGATCTGACTCAGTGCAGAACATTGCATGTGTTCTGGTGAAGCCATCCTTTTGTTGATATGAGTGTATGATTTGGGCCATTGTTGTGTGGAAAGGTGGAATTCCTCATCATCCACAGCTATTGGCAGACACCAGAATGTTTTGGAGCCACAAGGGACCAGTGTTTGCAACTGTTCACAATCCCGTCTAACTTGGCTGAAGCCCCATCTCCAGCTTGTGAACAGCAACCCAAAATCAGGACACTGCCATCACCATGCTTCACCATGGGGGTGGTGTTGTTCTGATGATGTGCAGTGGTGATACTGCACCAAACACACCTGTCAGAATTGTGGCCAAAGAGTACAACTGTGATCCTGTATTATCATAATGCATTTTCACACTTGCGTTTTGGAGACCTGATGTATTGTTTTCAGACTTTTACCAGGCCTAGATATTGTTTGGTGTGAGGAACTTCTGCCATCTTCTATCCCTACCCTATAGGCTGGACATATGGAGACCATGGAATGTTGTTGTGACATGTAATACACACCCAGTACTTGCTGGAGATTCCTGCTACTCCTTCACTGTCACTGTAGGGCTTCTGGCAGCCTCCCTGGCCAGTTTTGGTCTTGTATTTTCATAGACTATGGTGGGATGTCCACTCCTTCGCAATCACTGTAGCCCCATATTTTCACCACCTTTTGATGACTGTCTGTACTGTATTCCATGGTATGTGCACTGCTGTGGAAATGTTTCAGTACCCTTCTCCAGGCTGGTACATTTCAAACATCTGGTCCCTTAGCAGCTTCATCAGCTCTATGTGAACCATGGCTGTTGCTGTAGCAAGCAACTGGGTATATGTTAGAATAATCCTGGTAGGACAGCTGACCATTAGTTGCTGTTAATCAAAGAGTCTCTGTGATTGATGGCTGTTGTGTACCCAATAAGATGTACTGCTGTAGTTATATTGAAAGCTGCCTCAACACATTACTAACTTCAGCCTGTGCACATATATGCATCTAGGTTGTTTTACTATTGTTATGTGTCATTATTGTTCCCCTAACAGATTTGTTTGCTTTACAATTGAATTGTACAGGTTATAGGTCACATGAAAGGTTGGCAGTATTTTGAACTTGTCTAGTGTGTTCTCATTTTTGTATATCACACATACCTGGCATTCTAACAGGTGTGTACACCCTTTATATGCACTGTACACCACTAATTTCTACAATATGACCCTAGTTTTGGGCCTTTGTCCCCCATTTTGTTGGTCTTTGTCCAGGTGTCCTGCAATGACAGGTTGTGAGGTATGCTACAGATATGTGACATCTCCTGCAAATAGGCCCCTGTCATGACCACTGTGATGCAATGCAGTAAACACCACCACAGGTGAACATGCAGATATTGCCAAATGGCTGAGTGTAACAGGTGTGTGCATGGTCACATGCATTGACTTTAGCATGCCTGAGGTACTAGTGAGCCACAACAGAGAAACCCCATGCTTACTAGATTCAGGCTGCTGTCCCATGTGCAGACCAGAGGAACCTATGTAGTTCAGAGGGAGAGGTGGTGTCAGCAGATTCATATTAGGCGTTGGTAGAAGATGAATGCTATGTTTCTGCAGGTTACCTATTACAACCGCGAAACCGCAGTTGCGTGAATATGGAAACGTCGACACATATTGAGTGAACCGCGAAAACACTGAATGTCTTGAAGCGAGAAATTTGAAATGTCGAATCATCGTAGTTGGCCCTTCTCTGGTATAGCTCCTTAAGGTAAGTGTGCAATAGTTACGGACCTTAGGGTTAGGTTGCGGGTTAAGGTAAGTGCATACATAGTAATATATGTAAGCTTTAGTTTAGGGTTAGAAGTAGGGTTTTGTTAATTGTATGTATGTGGATTATTTATTTTGTTTGGGTATAGCTCCTTAACATAGTTGTGCAATAGTTATGGACCTTAGAGTTATGGTGCAGGCTAAGGTAAGTGCACACATAGTAATATATACAAGCTTTAGTTTAGGGTTAGAAGTAGGGTTTTGTTAAGTGTATGTATGTGGATTATTTATTTTGTTTGGGTAGGTAGTATGTAGCGGGAGGTAGGGTTGGCCAGCTATGCCGATTCGACATTTTGAATTTCGCGGTTCAGGATGTTCGGTGTTTTTGTTGTTCACTCAGTATGTGTCAACATTTCCGTATTCGCATATGTGAGGTTTTGCGGTTATAATATAGACCTGTTTCTGCACAGGTACAGTACACACTATGATATTACACAATTTGCTGACCTTCACCATAGATGTGCACTTGTGTGCATTACTACACCCCACCCACTAATCCATTTTGCACTGACATATGCATCTAGATACTCTGTAGAAGACAGTTTAAAACCTACCTCATTACAGTGATGTGCACTTTGGCCTTACCTGGTTGCTCCTCATCTGTTGCCTGAGTACCACCCACTTACAAAACTGCTGTTTCCCATGTTTGAGTTCGTGTGGGGGCTACTCCAAGGTTGGCAAGGAGCTTCCCTGTCTCCATAAGTGGGGCCTGTGCAGCTGGCCCCACACCGGTAGCAGTACTGTCCCTCGCTACAGCAGCAGCCCTTTGCCAGGCATGATGTATTAGGTCAGTTGCTCTATGCCTGACCTGATAGTATGTGCGTCCATGGTGGTCCAACATGTTAACTCTGTGGACAATCTCATCCAACAGGGAAGTCCAGTCCTTCAGATTTTGCCAGCTACGGCCATAAAAGATGGCATAGTTTAAGATTACAGCTTCTATGATGGCTGCTGTCTCTGCATTGGTGCAAAGTAGTTGCTGCTGCATAGCACCTGGAAGACAAACACAGGGAAACAGATCACAGGACCTCAGACATTGCCCAGAGTTGTTTACAGAGCCAGCACATGCATATGGACTATCATTAGCCACCACTTACAAACACATCATATTCCTGTACCTGGCAGCACTGTATGAACATGCATTGTACTCCTGGTCCTGATGTGCCATGTTCCCCCAATGAGGGCCAGTACATTGCATAAACCAACATTCATAATTTACGTTTGTGTAGATGGATGACAGTGGCTGTGTTCCTTGCAGATGGGATTTCAATGGTGCTCAGGCTTTGCTTGCATACAGTATGTAATGGAGCTGGAAGCATATGCCTGGGTTCATGTAGGATGTAGACAGGAATATCATCAGGCCCCAAGGGGACTTGCTTTTGTTAACTTTGATTAGGCAGTTTGCACCTGATCCATGATGATGAGGGGAGGGGTGCATGTGCTGTGCGTATCCACCTATACTGAAGGTGATCCAGAGGGGTGATGTTTGCCCTAAACCTGTCTGCAGCAGGTTGGCTGTAGCGATGGTGTGTTTGTATGTCCTGTGATTGACCACCATTACAGGGTGGGTTGGGTTGGTGCCTCTGAGATGCAGACATATGTGAAGATGGCCTTGTGATTGCCCTTAGTGGATGTGTCCAATTTGTACTCATAGTTAGCCTTACAATAATCCACTGTGACCTAATATGCTTGTTCAGACAAAGATTGACATGCTGCCCAGTTGGTGTCTGCTCCTACTTTGCCCTGTATAACCAATATAGCATCAGATTATGTGCTTTGTGCATTGCTGCTATCCAGCAAAGGGCATTATTCTACTTTGGTGGAGACAGGTTTTACAAGTAAGGTATTGCTGAGGCCATACAGCTATATGGGTGGTCATATATCTGTAGTAGGCATGGACACAGGGTCAGAACACAGTTGGCTGACTCTACAATTTCAATGTGATACTCATGCTTATTATACTACCCATGTCTGTGTACTCATGCTTATTATACTACCCGTGTCTATGTACTCATGCTTATTATACTACCCGTGTCTGTGTACTCATGCTTATTATTATACTACCCACGTCTGTGTACTCATGTTTATTATACTACCCACGTCTGTGTACTCATGCTTATTATACTACCCACATCTGTGTACTCATGCTTATTATACTGCCCATGTCTGTGTACTCATGCTTATTATACTACCCGTGTCTGTGTACTCATACTTATTATACTACCCGTGTCTGTGTACTCATGCTTATTATACTGCCCATGTCTGTGTACTCATGCTTATTATACTACCCACATCTGTGTACTCATGCTTATTATACTATGCGTGTCTGTGTACTCATGCTTATTATACTACCCACAACTGTGTACCCATGCTTATTATACTACCCACGTCTGTGTACTCATGCTTATTATACTACCCACGTCTGTGTACTCATGCTTATTATACTACCCGTGTCTGTGTACTCATGCTTATTATACTGCCCATGTCTGTTTACTCATGCTTATTATACTACCCGTGTCTGTGTACTCATGCTTATTATACTACCCATGTCTGTGTCAGGGCAATGACACCACCAGTAGCTGTAGAAGTGTAACTCTGTTGAATGCACAGAAACTAAGATTACACACGTGTACAACATGTAGAGCTTATTCATCTGACATTTTGCATCCCATGTCAGTTGTTATGAGGCAGCCAGGTACACCTACCCATACATACATATGCACAGGTAATACCTGCTATACATTTCCTTGCTGCTCAGTCAGTCATTTCAACCTGTTAGGGCAGGACATCTGTAGGATAATGCACATACATGGTGGGCAATGGGCCACAATTAGTGACACTTTATTCATATTGCTGTAACACACATATGTCATTTGATAGTGCAGTAACCTTTGCATTCACAGACATACCCTGGAGGATGTCTGATGCTCATATGGCAGGCAGAGAGGTGAAACGCTATTTGTATGGTAGTAAGGGTAGGAACTGTTAATGTTGTGAGTATAACTGGTATGGGGACAGAGCTAGATGATATGCTGGACAGAGGAAAGGTGGATATATTGTGTGTGCCAGAGACCAGATGGAAGGAGTGTACAGCTGTGTGTATCGGAGTCGGGTACAAATAGTTTTATCATGGTGTGTATGGGAGTGGAAATGGTGTAGGGGTTAACCTGAAGGAACATTATGCCAAATGTGTTTGTGGAGGTGATAAGAGTGTCAGGTAGAGTGATGTTCAGGAGGCTGGGAGTTGATGGTGTAATGTTGATAGTTGTTAGTGCATATGCTCCTCTAATTGAGTGTGTGATTAATGAGACAGATGTACTTTGGTGTGGTTGGATGAAGTGGTGGCATGTGCACCCAAGGGTGAGTGAGTGGTGATTCAAGCATGTTTCAGTGGGCATGTTGGTGAAGGGGACAGAGGAGATGCAGAAGTGATGTGTAGGTATGGTGTTAATCAAAGGAATGCAGAAGGTGAGATGGTGGTGGAGTTTGCAACAGAGGTTGGACATGGGTGTGGTGAATATGTAGTATTACAAGACCAAGGGGCATAGGGTGACATACAAGAGTGGAAGAAGATGCCACAGGTGGATTATCTCTTATGCAGGTAGGCCTGTTTGAAGGGGATTGGTAACTGTAAAGTGATGACCAGGGAAAGTGTAGTTAGGCAGCATGGAAGGTTGGTCTGTGGAATAACATTGGTGATCAAGAAGAGGGGGAGGAGTGTGAGGGCAGCACCACAGATCAAATGGTGGATGCTGAGAAAGGGTGATTGTGAGGTTGAGTTCATAGAAGAGTTAAGACAGGTGGGGGTGGCAGTGAAGAGTTAGCAAATATCTGGGCTAGTAAGGGAGATGAGTAGAACAGGGCTTGGTGTGACATCTACACAGAGGAAGAAGGACAAGGAGACCTGGCGGTGGCATGAGGAAGTACAGGGGAGTATACAGAGAAAGAGGTAGGCCAAGGAGAAGTGGGATTGTCAGACAGATGCAGAAAGTAGACAGGTGTATAGCGAGATAGGGTGCATGGCAAAGAGAGTGGTGGCAAAGGCTGAGGATGGGGCATCTGAAGGGTTGCATGTGAGGATGGACACCAAGGATGGAGAATAGGACCTGCACCAATTGGCTTGACAGAGGCATGTAGCTAGGAAGGATGTGCAACAGATAAGGCTGAGAAAGGATAATGGTGGAAGTGAACTCACTGGCGAGGAGAGTGTGTCGAGCAGGTGGATACAGTACTTTGATGGGCTGTGGAATAAAGAGAATGCGAGAGTGAGAAGGTTGGATGATGTGGGTATGGTGAATCAAGATGTGCAACAGATTATCAAGGGGGAACTAAGGATAGCTATGAAGAGGTTTAAAAATGGAAATGCTATTGGTCCAGATGACATACCTGTGGTAGCATGGATGTGTTTAGGACAAATGGCAGTGGTCTTTTTAACCAGATTGTTTACTGTACTCTAGGAAAGTGAAAGGATGCGTGAGGAGTGGATAAAATGTGTTTGGGTACCGATTATGAGAATAATGGTGGTGTACAGAGCTGTAGTAACTACAGAGGGATAACACTGATCAGTCACAGCATGAGGTAATGGTAAAGGGTGGTGGAAGCTAGGGTCTATATCATAACAGTGAATGCTAAAAATAGACTGCGCTATGTCGAACTCAAATGTCCGAAAGCTGAAAACAGTGAAGGAACAGATCAGCAAATTTTTTCCCAGGGAAAGAATTTGCTGATCCAAAAAAAAAAAAGAGTATACAGTCAAAATTAAGTGAGAGGCTTCACCCACCCCCTCCCCATATGGGGGGTTGTGCCCCCCACACCCCCCAACTTAAATATACCAACTCCGAGATCACACCACAGTGGAGAAAAGAGCAAAGGCTGGAGAACGGTCCAGCAAATTTTTCCCTGGGAAAAAATTTGCTGATCCATTCCTTCATTTCAGCTTTTGGACTTTGAAGTTTGATATATCAGAGTTTGCTGTTTTTAGCATTCACTGATGTGATATAGACCCTGGAAGTTAGGCTAAAAAGGGAGGCAAAGATTATTGATCAGCAGCATTGTTTCATGCCAGGAAAGAGCAGTACAGATGCAATGTTTGCTCTAAGAGTGTTGATGGGGACATGCAGAGAAGGTTGGCCGTAGCTGCGTTGTGTCTTTGTGGACTTAGAGACAGCATATGACAGGATGTCTAGAGAGGAGTTGTGGTATTGTATGAGGTGGTCAGAAGTGGCGGAGGAATCCATAAGAATGCTGCAGGATATGTACAAGGCTAGTGTGACAACAGTGAGTTCTGCATTGGTAGTGACAGGTGTGTTTAAGGTAGAGGTGGGAGTACATCAAGGATCAGCTATGAGCTCTTTCTTATTTGCAGTGCGATGGACAGGTTGACAGACATGATCAGACAGGAGTCCCCCTAGACTGTGCTGTTTGCAGATGACATTGTGGTCTATAGTGACAGTAGGGAACAGGTTGAGGAAACCCTGGAGAGGTGGATGTATGGTCTAGAGAGGGGAGGAATGATGGTCAGCAGGACTAAGATGGAATATATGTGTGTGTGAATAGGAGGGAGAATGGAGGAATGGTGAGGAATGCAGGGAGTACAGTTTGCAAAGGTGGATAGGTGTAAATACGTGGGAACAACAGTTCAGACTAATGACGAGTGTGGGAGAGAGGTGAAGATGAGAGTGCAGGCAGGATGTGGGTGTTGAGGAAGAGTGTTGTGTGATTTGTGACAGACAAGTGTCATTAAGAGTGATAGGGTAGGTCTACAAGAGGGTAGTGAGACCAGGAATGTTATATGGGTTGGAGACATTGGCACTGAAAAATGAGGCACAAGTCAGAGCTGGACGTAGCAGAGTTACTGATGGTATGATTTGCACTGGGTGTGGTCTAGCAGTGTCACAGTCATTATTGTTCAACACACACTCCAGTAGTGGTCATATGTGAGACATCCTTTCCTGGGGTGACTCGGCACTGGGCTATGTTCTATGTCACTGCAGACAGACACAGTTTTGATGGCCATATGTTCTGCTCAGCAATATATCAGTACAGCATGTGTTGCTGAGACATAATATTGTTTGAACTTAATATTTGCCACATTTGCATGCTCACTACTACATTCCATTACAGGCTTAATTGTTTGACATGAAGCAAAACAACCTTTATTAAAAACAGACTAAGCGCTTTCACCCATAAATTCCTTCGGCTTCTTCAGAGTGAAAGAGCAAATGTAAAAGCAACTTATTTATACATATAGTTCCAAAACAGAACCTTTAGCCTCTTATATAGATGTTACTTGTAAAAGTGTGGTGGATAAGATCCCACACATTCTTTGAGACTCCTGGCATTGTTAGGATATTATTAGGAATTTAAATGGTATCGATGACTTTTTGTTTGCTACAATAGATGTTGTTATTTTATTTTCTGTGATACTCCACCAAACTGTGTTGGAATATTTTGATAATGGCTTGAGAAAATTCAGTGATTTACATCATGTTAAAATGGGTTTGCTAGGGGGATGCTAGGGTGTTGGTGCTTTCTAACAACTTCATCCTCTTTGATGGTGAACATTTTAAGCAGATTAAGGGTGTTGTAATGGGTGCCAGATGTGCATCCATCTATGCTAACCTGATGTTAGCAGAATAGGAACACCAACATGTACTTAATTCTACTTATATATCTAAAATTGTGACATACCTACGATGCCTGAATGATATACTGATTGTATGGAGGGGTACAAAGGAAGAGCTCAAAGATTTTATTCAATATTTAGGAAGTACTAATGACTTCCTGAAGTTTACAAGTCACATTGATGGAGAGAAAATTTAATTTTTAGATATTCTTATATACAAAGATGATGGTCACATACATTCAAATATTTATCATAAAAAAGTATAGTAATTCATTCTTGCACTTTGAGAGCTCCCATCCCTATTTTGAAAAGAAAAATGTGGTGAAGGGGCAAATGGTCCAGCTGTCAAGACTGGTCAATCAAGAGGAGTGTTTTAGGATAGAATCATTGAAGCTAATCGGTATGTTTAAAAACAGAGGCTACCCTACTGATTTATTGACACAGATATACAACAAAGTTGACAAAAAAAGACATACCACTTTCAGGCCCATCCTATTAGATGTTAATAGAGATGTTAATCAAGCTAGAGTTAAAAATGTCACTACATTTAACCCTATTAAGGGTGCTGCTATGGTATTAGATTTTAACCAAACAGCACCTAGGGTGAAGAGCATTATTCAGTTGGCATGGGACAGTGTGTTTTACCAGGACATGAAGTTAATAAAACTTAAAAAAAAAAAGTAAAAAAAAAACTATATATATATATATATATATATATATATATATATATATATATATATATATATATATATATATACTTGTTTCTATATACTTGTTTCCTGCCTTTCCAAGCTAGTATAGTCCAGTTTTCAGGTTAGTGCTGAATTCAGGGCTGTGTTACAAATCTCTGTGTTTGCCCATATTGGACAGAAGGAAGTTTCTCTGTTCACCCGTGAGAGAGGGGAGCTTTGAGCAGCCTATCTGTCCCTGAAGGAGTTTTCCACACAGAAATTAGTAGTTTATTGGCCATTTTGGGCTCATTTCTATCTCTTTCATTTCCCTGCTATAAATACAGCATTTAGTTTTGTGCGGTGGGCAGCACTCGTTAGCTAGGGTAAAACTATTCCTGGCTCCACAAAGTCTCCTCTTCAATTTTTCCCTTGGAACTAGACAAACTTTCAACTTAAGCACTCAAGCCATTCATTTCTCAGCCTGGCACTTGCTCAAAACTTATAGCAAGCACTTATAAACCCTAGCACTAGACCCTCCTGTACTGTACAAAAGGACAAGGCTCTCTATTCGACCTTACCAGCCATCCAGTAAAATAGTTCACTGTACCTATCCAGGCATGTCCAAAGGACAGTTTCAGGTGTACTCTCCAGTCCAACTGGTGAATCTGGGCATTTTGAGGCAATGTTACAACTGCCTCATGTACACAAACAACCCTCTCCTCCTACCACCAAGCACTTATACATGCGAGAGATGCAATTATACAGCCAAACTGGAGGCTAAGCTCTCTCAACCCAAGACTGGATCAGACAGTCAAGAGGAAAAGGGAAACGCCTGCATCACACCACCAGTCTCACATAGACCCATTAAACCAGCACCGTCAAAAAACACACATAAATACATGAAAACATACTCAGAGGCTCTAAATAAAAATCTGCAAAACCAACAGAGACCTCCAAAGCAAACAACCAAGCAACCTCCACCCCTCAACACAAACCATGAAACACATAGTTCACAAAACCAGTGTGCCATGCAATCACAGCCCTTAAGGCAAAATAACATTCCCAACATACTAGTAATAAGTGACTCTATAGTCAGGCACACTGAAGTCCCACTCACTAGGCTGAATAAGGAGAAGGTTACTGTTAGCTGCCTGTTGGGTACCAGGATCTGCCACATAACACAAGCACTCAGGTCATTCCAGAACAAGTACAAATATGACTCTGTCATTGTCCATGTTGGTGTGAATGACCTGAGCTGTACCTCCCTGGACTACATGAAAAGAGACATGGAAGAGCTCTCTGATCATGTAGCCCAGGCCGGTATGACCCTGACCCTGAGTAGCATCCTGCCCTCACCAAGAATGATGCCACGGTATAAAGAAAAGATTCTCGATTTCAACAATTGGCTAAGTTTCTGGTATCATTCAAAGGGGTTCCAGTGTCTGTCCACCTGGGATGACATGCTTGACAAGCCATGCTGCTTTGCTAGAGATGGCTTGCACCTGTCACCCTTAAGCTTTCAAATACTGGCCAAGGCTCTTGCCACCCCCATAGTGCATTTTTTTGGCAAGGCTCAAAAGACAAACCCACCACTATAAATAGCACAAGTAACAAAAAGCTGAGGGTAATGCTACTCAATGCCAGAAGTCTAAACCTCAAAATGCATGCACTCGAGGCACTCCTCAGTATGGAGAAAATCGATATATGTGCAGTAACAGAAACCTGGTTTAAGGCTCCAGAGAGCACCCCAGCACTATCAGGCTACAACTCATACCATACATTTTGGCCACAGAACCCAAACCAAAATACAAAAGGTGGGGGCGTATCTATATTAATCAAGGATACCGACACCTCCAGGTTAGTAGCACAGCATGATGGCTCAGAGATCATCCACGTGCAACTAACAACGGGCAAAACTGCAATTCAAATTGTAGCTTGCTACAGATCACCCACCATGTCCTAGGACCCCCATTCTGTGTTTCTGGAAACACTGGGAAACATAAAGGTCCTACCAAACACCCTAATATTGGGTGATTTCAATTACCCAAACATTAACTGGGAGAACTACTCAGGTACTAACTCCCTTGCCCAACATTTCCTAGAATTTATAAACTCAAAGCCCTGGTTCAACTGGTCAACACTCCCACCAGAGGTGACAAAATATTGGACCTGGTCATCACCAACATGGATGACCAGTGTTCCACACCAGATTTCAACCCCTCGCTGGTTAGATCTGACCATAAACAAATCACTTTGGATATCCACATTCTGCACCCACCCTTGGACAAGGAAACCACAGTGAAAAACTTTTCAAAAGCAAACTTCACGTTACTTAAGACCAAGGTGGAAAGTTTCAAAGCCCCAATGCTGAAGGATAACGCTGTCCAAGCTGCAAAATTCTTTACTAATGCATTCTACGGGCACCTAAAAGAATGCATGGATCGTACCATCCCAAGTAAAACCAAGACTCACTCCTCCAAGAAAAGAAAACCAGTCTGGTGGACTCCTGCCATAAACAAGCTATACAATAGAAGGAGGAAACTAGTACAGAAAAGAGTAAAATCCCAGGAAGGGAAGACATCCCTGATCAGTATCAGCAAGAAACTACGATCCCTCAAAAAATCATCCAAGGCGAGCTTTGAAAGAAAAATTGCCAAGAACTCCAAAGATAACCACAAGGCATTCTTTAGCTATGTCAAGAATTTAAGTGGCAATGCTCAGATCTGCTCAGAGTTAGTGCAGAATGGCACAAAATACACTGAACTGACTAATATCACCAACATCCTGGCAGACAGGTTCAGCGCAAACTTCACCCCACTCTTACCCCCAAAAGGGCCCATAACCATACCAGAAGAATGTAGAGTCCCTGAAATCACAGACACTCAGGTTAAAACAGTCCTCTCCAAAGTCAAAAGCACAGCATCAATGGGACTGGACGGTGTCCAGGCTGCGTCCTACATGAGCTCAAAGATGAACTAACCCCTCACCTAAACATACTGTTCAAACTCAGCCTCGCCACAGGCTACATACCCATAGTGTAGCGCACAGCAATGGTTATTCCACTCCACAAAGGTAGAGCCACAACAGACCCCAGGAACTATCACCCTATAAGCCTGACTAGCTTGGTCTGGAAGGCTATGGAGCGCATCATCATGGAACTCATTAACAGAGACATTGGGAACCTCCAAACACTGGACCCTACCCAGTTCAGCTTTGTTAAGGGCAGATCATGCCTCCTAAACTTGGTGGACTTCTTTGAGACAGTTACCAAGGCTATAGATGAGGGAAAGGTGGTACACACAGCCTACCTAGACCTTGCTAAGGCCTTCAACACCATTCCCCATTCTGGTATTATAGACAAGCTCACCAGCCTGAACATAAACCCCTATGTCACAAGATGGGTTGCCAACTGGCTCATGGACAGAGCCCACATGGTGAGAGTTGTAGGAGCTAGGTCCAACTCTAAACTGGTTACAAGTGGTGTTCCACTGGGTTCAGTCCTAGGACCCCTCCTGTTCAGCATATACTTCTCAGAGGTACAGGCAAGCACAGGAGGACTATGGCTGACCAAGTTCATAGACGACTGTAAACTAGGGGCTATAATTGACTCTCTGGCTGACACAGACATCCTCCAAAAGGGTCTCACTGAGACAGATACCAGGTGTCAAAATCATGGCCTCAAGCTAAATGCCAAAAAGTGCATAGTCATCCCCTTTGGAAAAAAACAAAGTACCCACAAACTACCACATAGGTGGTAGTCCCCTAAATACAGAAGATGTAATAAGGGATCTGAGGACCCAAGTAGATAGTAATCACACCTTTGATAATCACATTGCCAAAGTGGTTAGAAAATCCTTCTAAGTGGCCCACCTAATCACAAAAGGGTTTGCATCCAGAGCAAAAGAGGTCATTGTGCCCCTCTACTCATCACTCATCAGACCCATCATAGAGTACAATGCCCCATTTGGGATGTACCTTACAAGACACCTGCAACAGCTGGAAAGACCACAGAAGTACCTCACCAAGAGGATCATTGGCCTCAAACAGATGTCCTATGCAGCTCAACTGAAGAAACTCCAGCTGTACTCGGTTGCATACCGCCTACTCAGAGGTGATCTCTGCCTGACATACAAGGCCATGTCCAACCCAGAATTGATGGACATGCTCCACCTAAAGAAAAACTTATCCCCTCAAGCCACATGCCCTAGAGATCTAAACTTCACCACAACAATAAATGGGAAGTGCTGGAGGGATAAATTCCTGTCCCAGAGACTTCCCATGCTTTGGAATAAGATTCCAATGTACATTAGACAGAGCTCCTCGCTAACACTCTTCAAAAGAAACCTTGACGAGTGAATGGGAAACAGAAAGTTTACCCCAGGGATCACTTCACTGGCTCTGCTGGACAGAGGCACAGGGAACTAATCTAAGGGGGTGGCAAAAGCCAACACATTCTGGATAAGCTTATAAATGCCTTCAGGCAGATAGCCTAGTACCTACCTATGAACCTATGAAACTAATAGTGGGACCCACGCCAATTTTTACACACAGTAGGGGGGGTAAATTTGAAAGAATGCTTAGAAAGAGGTTCATTGATGTCCCATCATAACATCTCTAGGATGGGTAACTGTGGTACATGCAGTGTCTGTAAATTTATAAATGATGGACCTTATGTGTATATTAATAATTACAAAAGATCATTGAAATGCCATGGATTCTGTAACTGCAATACTAATATGGTGGTCTATGTGGCCACATGTTTAACTTGTTTGGTATTTCACGTTGGAAAGACCACACATAAATTAAGATTGCAGATTCTGGAGAATAACAAAGACATAAAAAATAAAAAGACAACTAGTGCTCTATTTAATCATAGTAAGGAATGTGTTAACTTTAAAAAGTTTTTATTTTTTGTCATTGACAGGGTGCCTAAAAATGATTCAGGTGGGTGACCTCAAAACCCTATTAGAAAAAGGAATATTTATATTAGAATATATTAGAATAAGGAATGTTTATGGCAACTGCGCCTGGGTGCTACTAGAGTTCCAGGCATTAATGAGAGCATTTCAATCTCAAGTGTGTTGAAATACAAATCACATTTTATATGAGCTTATTCAACATTACTTGTTATTCAATTCCACCACACCTTTGTTGTATATACCCCTTGTGTGTAGTCATGTTAGACTGGTTTAAACTGATGTTCTAAGACATGGATTCATCTTTGTTTGTATGTAGCGTCTTGACTCCAGCAGTAGTTTAAATGTGAAGCATTAGTGACATTTTCAATTAATGTTCACAGCAATTTTATTGGCTATTCATTAATTGCTTAATGGTTTTATTTGAATTTTAATTGAATTATATGTATAAATAAGTTGCTTTTACATTTTTCTCTTTGACACTGAAGAAGCCCAAGGAATTTATGGGTGAAAGCACTTAGTCTGTTTTTAATAAAGGTTGTTTTGCTTCATCCCAGTGGTGGATCTGTCCTTACTAGTTTGAGGTTCTGTGAATTGGTTTGGCATTGTTAATTGTTTGACATATCTGTGTTTTATTGTTTTCAATTCAGTTGGTATACTCTATCAGTCTCAGTGTGCGTGTGTGTGTGTGTGTGTGTGTGTGTGTGTGTGTGTGTGTGTGTGTGTGTGTGTGTGTGTGTGTGTGTGTGTCTCTCTCTCTCTCTCTATCTCTCTCTGAGACAGATGTAGGATATACATCTGTTTTGTATAGGCATCATCTTGCCTTTAGTAGGTAATGCTCATGAGAAGCTGATGGTCTGTGCACCACTTGGAGTCCCCCACTTGCTGATTGCATGTGGAACAGCTGTGGTATCATTCCCATACCCAATAGCATGGAAACATACTCCTATAACTGAATACTTCATGTGGACGTTGTCCCTTTTCCTTGCCTGGGAGGAGTACTTCATGGAGGTGTGTGACAAACAGCATCACAGAATGCATTTGGGAATACCTCGTACAACAAACACTGTGGTGACAGACCAACAAACTGGGGGAGAATGTTCCAGACACAGGGACAGAATGTAAGTGCTGCTGTTATACAGTTGAAGTAATGCTAGTTTGACAGGGTTTGTGTGGATATGGCTGCTCTGCATGAATTTAAGTCTGATAGGGTTATGTGGTTATCATAACTCTCAACTGTAGGGCTATCCACAAACTTGCCAGAGTGTGGACTCTCACATTTGATGTGTTACTCACACATTTTTTGGCCTTGGAAATGCAGTGGCATACTCTGAGGATTGCATTCAGTAAATGGTAATATCCATGTGTGTTTCTGACTTCATATTCTTCAGAACAGATATGTTACAACATCCCTCTTACACCAGCAACATTTCTCAGTTTATGACAGCAATATGTCAATAATGCCCCTGTGTTTGGGCCTCTTCCCCCAAGTATGCCAGGCTTTGTCCAGATGTCATGCTGTAAGAGGTGTATAGGTATAGTATATCATTATATAGTGACTTCATTCCATATATCATCCCAGTGATGTATCAGACTGCCAGATATGTTACATGTAGAAAGCCTTATATATGAGGATGAAGCCTGGATGTTCTGTGGAACTCTATACAGTTGAAAGGACTGTGTATTTCTGGCAATTGATGACAGACTGTCAGGATTGTGTAGCAGTGTTTTGTGAATGGGTTATTCGGCCTGTGTACAGAGGATAGATGTAAGTGTTGAGGGTTCTTTTCTATCTGACTTTGTATGCTGCTCCAGCTTCTGGTGCTGTATCAGCTGTATATGTTTGTAGGGGTAGACTGAGACTTGTCCCATACCACAGTCGGGCATAAGACTGCACTGTGAATTGGGCCAGTATATATAGGGATAGTGTGTGAGTGGCAAACATGCTGATGATTTTGTTCACACAGTCCATATACTCTACTTTTCCTGTGGCTTACCCGTATGTCATCTTGAATGTGGTGAGATTGGTTCTGGGTATGCATTTTCACACTGGTGTCTGTTGATCAGTGCTGTTACATCTCTGTAGTGCCTGATATATTTGCAATTACATGTGTATTCCCCCATAGCAAAATTGGGTTTGTGTTGCATCCGTCTGCCTGTAGTTTAGACAGTACTGCCTAGCAGCTCAGTGTAGTTTCCCTACTGTGATGTTATGTCCCGATATTTATCAGATGTACTGTTGCTTGGCCCCCATACGTGCTGTGTATGTCTGACAGTGGGATGATATGAAGATTTATTTTGTTCAAACTTTTTTATTGTTTTTCGTTAAAGAGAATAAGAAAAATTTACATTTACTATTGAAAAACGAAATATGGTAAACTATATACAACTTTTACAGAGGCCTCAAACAATATATTAGAAAGTAGCATATTATATACATATACAAAGAAGGACATATAAGATTCAGCAATCCAAATTCTAAGTTAATTAGTTGATTGAGAGTAGATCTGAGTTCATTGTCTTAATAAGAGATAAAACCTTCTTCCAAGGATTATTAGTCCATTTTTAGGAAAAATTCTTAATTCTTTAGCTTGTATTTCCATTGATGCTACTTTATCCAACAAAGTCATGAAATCTTCAAAAGTTGGAATGGAGGGTGATTTCCATTTTCTTGCAATACATTTTCTGGCAACTGCCAATATTGGCCAAAGAATATATTTATTATTATTATTCAATATAACAAAATCAGTTACATTCAAAAAAATTAAAGATTTTGATAAAATGAAAGAATCACTGAAAATAGCTTGAAGTAAATTAGCAATATCTTCTCAAAATTTCCTTATATGAGAGCATTCATAAAAAAATATGAGACCAATCAGTCTTACAAGCTATTAAACATCTCCAACATTGTATTTCCTTAGAGAGATTACATTTAGCAATTTTATTAGGAGTGTAAAAGACTCTATGTAAAAATTTCCAAGAAAAAATCTTCCAAACCTGCAAATTAGAAGTTAATTTAATAGAAAGTAAGAAATTAGCTTTATTTTCAGATGTTAGAGACAACGTAAAATCCTTAGTAATAAAGTCCCAACATTTCTGGTTAGGGATAGATTTGTAATTAATAATAATTTTATAAAGTTTTGATATTAAATTTTTCCAAGTGCTTTCTTCTTATAATGTTCAGTGTATAAGAGTTATACATTTGGGCAAAGGATTAAAAGAAGAGGATTCTATTGTTCTGCATAAATCTTGAGTGAATGGAATTAAACTATTAAGGGCTAACCAATCTGTTTTAGGTAAATTAAATTTTTTGATTAAATTATGTGCATCCTGGGTAACTAAATTGATTGCGCAATGAAACCAACAAGCAAATTTCTTCTCTTCCCATTTGCTAAGAATATCTATATTAATATCATTGAAGACTTTGTTGTAATTTTGAAAGGATATAGTAACTGTATCCACAATTTAATATCAATATTATTATTAACAAAACGTCTAAAGGTATTATAAATAAAGTTTATATATTTTAGGTTAGTGAGTTTAGTAGTATTATACTGTAAATTAATACAAAGTGCATACCAAATCTTATTACTTAGATCATTAAATTGTAATTTTTTATTAATTTATTTTCATTTAGTATAATAACTGCCTGTAAGGATTTCCAAGCTGAAGAGTAGTTTGGATTAATCCAATTTAAAATTATTTTAAGATTAGCAGCTTTAATATATGATTCTATATCTGGAAAATGTATTCCCGCTAACTCCCAAGGTCTAATATGATTTGATAAGGCTATTCTATTTTTTGGGTGCCATAAGAATTTTAATAAAATTTTATTTATTGCTTTTAAAGTATTTTATTGGGTAATATAGGAATAGATAAAGCAATATAATTTATTTTGGGTAACAAAATCATTTTAATTAATTGTAATCTGCCTTCAAAATTTAAATGTAAATTATTCAATTTTTCTGTAAGATCTTTTATTATTTTTACAATGTTGTTATAATTAGTATTTAAAGTTAAATCAAGATTTTCACATATTTCAACTCCTAGGTATTTTAAAGAAGAGACACGTTTTCCAATAATTTCATTTGTATTCAATTTAATGTTATGATTACATTTTTATTATTTAAAATTATATGTTTAGATTTAGAACTGCTACTTTTTAATCCTGAAACACAATACATTTTTTGAATTAATAGATCTAATTCTTGTAAAGATTCTTCTGAATTTTTTTAAGTAAGTAGAATATCATTTGGAAATAATATTATCTTAGAATCAAATTTATTTACTATATTAAATCCTTTAATTTTAGGATTAGATTGTATTGTCAAAGAGAAAGGTTCTATTGCTAGAGCAAATAAGATTGGGGACATTAGGCATCCTTGTCTAGTACCTTTAGTTATTTCAACAAATTCAGATACAAATGGACCTAATTTTATATAGGCTAGATTATTATTATAAATGTGTTTTATAAAAGAAATAAATTGGATGGGAAACTTATAAAGTTCAAGAATATTAAAGAGAAAATCCCAATTTAGTGAATCAAATGCTTTCTCAGTATCAAGGGCAATTATGAGAGATCCTTGATTTTCTCTATTAAAAATATCTATGGTTGTTATAATTCTTTCTATATTATCTTGAGTATGTCTATTATATATAAAACCCGTTTGATCTTCAGTGATAAGTTGTGTTAGTGATTTCTTGAATCTATTAACTAAAATAGACATTAAGATTTTATAATCATTACTGATCAGAGAAATTGGCCTATATGAACTGCACAAATGAGAATCTTTATTTTCTTTTAGTACAGGGGAAATTAATGAATATTTCCATGAAGATGGAATTATACCTTGTAAGTATGACTCATTTAGAGCCGTATGTAAAACTGATACTGCTGAGGGTGGTAAAAGTTTATAAATCTCATTAATAATGCCATCTATTCCTGGTGCTTTATTGCTTTTACTTTCTTTAACTTTTTCATTAATTTCTTTTAAGGATTTTTTTTTTATTTCACTTATTAATTTATCTGGTAGGCTTTTTATTCTAGATAGATCCAGATCCTTATCTGAAACTTTATATTGACATTTTTTTGTTTTTGTATTGTTCTGAAAAATGAAACCTAAAGTTATCTAAAACATCCCCTATATCAGACACATTTTTATTGTTTCTTCCTTCATGAAACACACTCACAATATTGTTTTCAGTAGAGTGTCTTTTAAATCTTAATGCCAGATTACACATAAACTTTGGAGAAACCTATAATGAATTTCATTTTAATTTTTCTAAAGCTAAATTAGTTTTGTGGGTTAGAATATCATTATATTTTTTATTTAAGGAATCAATTTCTTTTTTTCTAATTTAAGAAAGTTATTGTATTATCATTGTTAATTAATATGATTTGTTTTTGTAAATTAGATAGTTCAGACTCCCATTTTTTTTATTATTAAATCATGTAATAATTCTGCCATATAAATACGCTTTTAAGGAGTCCCAGATAATTACTATGTTTACCTCACTATTTAGGTTTATATCCAAGAAAAAAATTATTTCTGAATCTAACCAAGGTTTAAATTGTTTTAATTTGGCAATATAGGCTGGAATTCTTTTAGTGTAGGACAATTTTTTAAAGTCTACTTGCATTTAAAAAATGAGTGCATTATGATCAGAAATAAGACATGGGATTATTGTAAAATATTGTATTTTTGTTTTTAAATCTTGAGATATAAAAATGTTATCAATTCTAGTATGTCTTATATCTAAAATCACAATGAGAAAAATCCAGAGAATTATTATTTTTATCACAAAATAAATAAAATAACTGTAAATTATCTATCCATTTTTTTGAAATTCCTCCCTATAGGAATATTACAAAAAGATTTTTTATTAGAAGTTTCTGAATCATTGAATAAGCAGTTAAAGTCCCCTCCTAGGATCAGACTACCTTTAGAATTTTTGTTTATAAATTCTAAATGTTTTTTATTGTTCTTACACTAATACCAGGGAACCAATAAGCATTAACTAATGTCCAGATCCTATTACTATATTTTATTATTATAATCAATAGAAGACCTTCTTTATCCTCATAGTTATAAATAATTTGAGGAGAGATAATGCTTTTCTTCCATAATGTTAATACTCCTCTAGTTTGTTTGACATTTGAAGAGTTGGATATTCTTAAATACGCATTTGGGTTCCAAATAAAACTATCATTACTTTCGAAATGAGTTTCTTGTAGAAAGATTACTTGTGCTTTATTTAATTTTAAATATTTTAATAAGTTAGATCTTTTCACTGGATTATTTAAACCATTAACATTTAGGGGAAAAAAGGTTAATTTTAAAATTAAATTGGAGCCTGAAAAAATAGAAAAAAAATTTAAAACAATAAGTTAACTTCAGTGAAACCTTTATCTGACATGGAATGTAATCCATTCCTAATCTAAAAGGACAAAAATATCCAATCAGATTATCCATCATACAAAAGATTTGAAATTATTGCCTAATTTGAGGCTCCAATATATGAAATCTATATATATTTTATAACTTAATTAGTACGAGAGAACAACAAATATTAATGTAATATATACCAAATTATTAAATATTTAAAATACTGAGAGTTTCTAAAAATCCATACAGTCTTCACCAAACTAGAAATAGGAGCCTGACTAACAATAAATGAAGAAGTTTTATCAAAATGTTTCAGGTTGAATGCATTGTAAGTTATACTATGACTATTTCATAATACTTTATAGTTTCTCTATTTTTATTATGAATGAAAGTGATGTTAGTATAATATAACTGATAACTAAATTAGTAATACCTATTAATCCATATATATTAATGGCTAAGAGACATTAGTATACTAAGAAATCATTCATGAGATGTAATAAGTCATAATACTTTAAATATATGAATTTATAATAGTCATCATTTCATTAACATCTCTAATTAAATATATAACTATATACAATTACTCAAAAATTTAGTCTTCACACAATAAACTATTATTGTTTCACTATTCCGTATTCATTATATAGAATTTAATATGATTTAATACCATTACCTCACTTCTATTGATATTTGAAACTATATTAATAAATCTGGTAACATATACTTGGAATGAGCTATGTTTTCCAAATTTAGAGCAATGGAAAAAAAGCAAGCTAAATTTGCTGCTTGAATAATATTTATCATTTGTGGTACTTCATTAAATTCCACCACAATCTCATGTATCATCCAGAATTCCGTATTTTTCACCATTTAAATTTTCACCTGGAAAACTGGTTATGATAACATAGCAACCTAATGAAAGCTGAATCAACCTTTTGCTCCTTAACTTCTGTTCCGCAATCAGTCACCTGTCTAATGTGTCACTTCAGATTACTACACACAAACATTAAAGACAGTTATTATATACTGACAACTAATCCTGAATAATGCCCCAGAAAGCTGCACATGTTTATATCTTATAGATAACAAACCAAACTAGGCAGATAAAGGCCATTCGCAAAACAATGGTAGCTAAGAAGTATGATTATAGCACCAGAATATTAACTCTTTACTTTGTTATTACTAAAAGTACTTCCTTGCTTTCATATTTTCCCACAGTTGATTCTCTAAACCTCTATCTGTCTATTTATGACTGATCAGTTAACACCTACACATACACCCACACATGCACACACACACACATGCATACACACATACACACACATACATATTCACAAAGAATTCAATTTTAGCATTCTTCTTATTAACCTTATATTACTGTTGCTACCCAACCTACTAATTGAACTGTTTTATAAAACTCTAGATACCTCTCAATTCCACAGAACCTTGCAAAATTATAGTTTTTTATCTCCAATTTCTGGCTCACCAGTCACAAAAAAAAAAACGTACGGCCTTCTGGTAAATCACCCAGGACTGTAGTCATCAACAATGATAATATTTAAGATTTCCTATCATTCAGAATATGTATTTTTAAAACAAAGTCTGCTTTTTAACAATAGATAATGTTTACTATGACAAGAAACAGGAATTGCACAAATTATAAGATATGCCATTAAGGAATTAATGATTCCATCCTAAATCAAATGGGTAAAGGGAGTGTATGTAATAATATTTTATTTTGCTGCAATGTTAAGAATATTTCTATATGCCTTATTTCATTATCAAATGCATTTTGTTGACAAGAAATAATAGAAAAACTGACTTTCAATGTATTTTTAACAATGTTTGCTTCATCCATTAACTTCTGCCTCTATGCATAACAACGCTACATCGGTATTAAACATGCATTAAACGTGCTGACTGGGTATCAAGACAATAATGAGAAGGCCGTCTTCTCTTTACTCCTACATGTAAAATCTTTAGAGGTAAAACAGCCTTTTTTCAAAATTTTAGTTATTAAGAGAAAGAGTTTCAGTACAAATAATGCATTAATGCTTGAAATTGGTGAAGCAGCATACCACAGACCTAAAAGTAACCTAACCTCCACAGATCACACTTCCAAGCTATGGAATGCACTTCTGAAACAGTAATAAAAACTGTGGATAATCTAAGGACTTCAGAAATGTTTTAATATTTTAATAATTGAACATACCCTATACGAGCATTATAGCACATATGTAAATGGTAGTGTATGCGATTACATATATCAGACGTGCAAGAAGCCAATATGTTCACTTATTTAGTATGTTAATCTATTCAGAATGTTTGGGTGTGACATCATCTTTAATTAGCATATCATGGCTTACGTTACTATGGAAACCAATATTATGTGAATGCTAAAAACAGAATTGACTAACATTGTTTTTAAGCTAGTAAAACTTTAAATAAATATCCGTTAATGTTCTACGTATCCTCTAGACAGGCACCAATTACCGGAAAACAACAAATAAATAGCATGAACTGTGTACTAGTTCCAAGAAATAAAAGGAAAAAAAATATGTGTAAATAAAGGGAAACTTTACATAAATGCTTAAGATAACACTTGGTTCATTGTCAAAAGTGATCTACTCATATCGCTTGAATCTAAGCATCTAAACAATCACGAATGCAGTCAAGTGAAGACAAACCACCTCATTTTCATAAACATAGCTCGAGACTGCATTTCGTGAAGAAAGCCACTGTCAGTTTCTAATGCTGTAATGCTAGTTCAAAACATATGAGATGATTATGTGTGAAAACCAGGTTTTGACAGGATGAAATGTTTCAAGACGTTGCCAAACACTTTTCAGTAAACACATATGCCTATAAAACTAACCCCTATGATTAACTTTCATATTCCCAACCATATAATTGACATTTTAAAGCCATTAAAAGGTTAGAATCTAAAATAATATAAAGCATGTGTACAGAGAAACTGTCAATGTTATGTAATATTTTAAACTGTTCTATTCATATGTGGGAAATTTAATTTTAATTTATGTTATATATTTCATTGAAGAAGTGATTAAAAGAGTATTTGCAAATAAAATAAATTAGTAATACATACTTTTTAGAAATTCATGAACATTTTATAGTGTAGGTTGATCTCTGAGAGAACTTAACAGTCCAAAACTTTTTTAAGACCAGTCTTTAGCTTCTTCTTCTTTACATCTGACCAATTATTTTTGTCAGATGATCTTTTGAGAGTTGAAGATGGTGACCATTCTATTCCTTTTGGGAATGTAATGATATTTTTGTTTTGAATAAAGGAAACAGCTTCTTCAATAGTATTGGAAGTTCTCAGTTCATTTTGGTGAGTAATTTTGATTTTAGCTGGATAGACAAGTTGAGCTTTAATTTTATTTTGTTTTAATAGTTTTACTAATAGCCAAGAGTTTTTTTCTCATTTCTAAAACCCTTGTGGAATAGTCATTGTCAAACCTTACTTGGTTTCCTTTGAATGACAAAGGACTCTTCCTCCAGGCTGTTTTTAGTACAAGTTCTTTGTCTAAAAAGGATAGGAACTTCACAACTATTGACCTTGGGGAAGCATTTGGAGAAGAAGGTATAGGTTTCCCAATAGCCCTGTGTGCTCTTTCAATTCCATAGGACAAACTTTCTTTTAAGTCCAAAATTTCAGGGAGCCAGGCACTTAGAAAAGAGATGATGTCTTCTCCCTCAGACTTCTCAGGAACACCGAAAATTCTGATATTAGTTCTCCTTTCTCTATTTTAAACATCATCCACTTTATTTATCAGCCACTTATTGTATTGCAAGATAAATTCACAGTGATATTCATCTTCTTTTAGCCTTCTATCTATATCACTCAGAGAAGTTTCGATGTCCAAAATTTTAGATTGTTGTTTCTGGAAAATTTCCCTTAAAACATCTGTTTGTTGTTGACAGTTTACCTTTAAAGTTTCAAGATTATCAGTAAATCTGTCCATCTTTAGATACAATTCCTGAAGAGTGGCTGATATAGACTGGATCTCTTTTTTTAGTGAATAATCAGAATGTGAAGCTTTTGAGTTGCTCATCTCTGTCCAGATAAGTAATCATAAAATTTGACAGGAAAATCTTTAAGAAGACACTTCAAAGTTGAATATCTAGTAGATTATAGGTTCTAGAACAAAATATTCAACTTTTAGATGATAAATGATAGAATTTTAATTAATAATGTCCCTGTATTCTAGTAACTGATGTGGAGCTCAAGAAAAAAGCTGTTACCAGTTGGCCATCTAGGCTCCATCCCCCATATGAAGATTCATGTCAGTGAGTAGTGGGTAGTAATTTGGTTTTGGACTTGGGCTATTCCAGTCAATATATGGTACAACAGACAGGAGGGTGTTACTGCATCAACTGTGTCACCTTATCTACTCCAGTATTTGGGATATGTGCCCAGTTTTATGGCTTTACACCCCCCGGTCAGGCTTAGCCCAGATTTGTTGCACTAAGTGGTTCTGAGCATACCTCTCAACTGGCCAGATTGTTTCAGACTGCCCAGGATTAATGCTCATATGTATTTTCTGTTCCACAGAATCATTATTTTAATTTCTGTGGTAATTCACTGTAATGATGTGAGGATTTCTGTCTGCAAATGATGACATACCTTTCAGTTTCAAAACTCACATTCTTCTGAACATGTATGCTGACATGAACCATGTTACTGTAGGAACATTCTACATTTATAACTGCAGTATGTACATTATGTCTCTGTTCTTGGACCACTGTCCCCCCATTTTGACAGCCTTTGTCCAGAATTATTGCACTAAGAGATGTAGAGGTACAGTGCTGGGTATGACTCCATTACATGTTATGGGCATATATAGATAGACAGATATATTTACATATTTCTTTTATATATATATATATATATATATATATATATATATATATATATATATATATAAATTCTTTTTTTGATATCTATACATATGTTTATATAACAATTTATATGTATATATTCTATAGGTATTTGTTTTATATGTATAGCTCCATATATCTGATGTATATACTTTTTAATATTTATCTATCATCATGCACATATATATGTGTATATTTATATATGCTAAACATGACTAATTAAACACTGTGGAATCACTACTGTTTTATACCTGTACTGAATAACAGCATTCATTATTACATCTCAGATGGTGTAGTGGTGAATTGCTCTGACTATGGTGTATAGGGTCCTGGGGTCAAGTCTCAGCAGGGCTGGTTGCTGGGCAGAACAGTGGTTGATGGAGACAGGGTGATTTAGGCAGTTTTAAGCAGTTGTAAGCAGGTTTGTTCAGGTTTGCCTGATGGTAAGCGATGCCAACACACTGTTAAATGAGAAACTGCTTACTCTGTGTAGGCATCGCTTAGCATTGCGCAAACTCACTTACTGCCATTTACTGCTGCTTATTGCTGCTTACTCCTGCTTACCCCCATGCTAATTTCTTTAAAAGAAAAGAAAAAAAAGGTGATAGGAATGTGACAAAAAAGGGGCACCCAGGGGGAAAAACTGTATGAAAGATAGCTAGGGATGTGCAGGATGGGTGTAGGGAAGGTCCATAGCTGTCCATTTCTGATACAGGTTGGGTAGTAAGACAGTCAAGACAGACAGAACAGCAGACAAGGGTGGTATAGGACACATGTGGGGGGTAAACACCTTGGACGGGGAGGGTAGGTGGGAATTGGATGCCCATGAGCCCCCAAATGGATACAGTGGGACTGAGGTCCCCATCCATGGGCAGTCACCACTGCACCTTCATGGCCCCAAAGTTGGCTGTGCTGGGTGCTGAGCAGGAGGGGCAGGCTGATGTAGCTGATGTCCAAACTCCTTTCAAAGCTTGCTACACACCAATCCCCAGACCTGATGATGGGTGATGGTTTCTTGTCCATGCCCGCTCCCAGGCAGGATGGGTCCCATCCCCTAAGACAGTTCCACCTGAAGGTGATGTAGGACCAGCAGACAAGGAGGTCCCAGATTGGGTCCCTGATGTGCTGGGGCCTGGTGCCACAGCTAGTTGAGGCAGGACAGGTGGATCTGCTGGGATCGGCCTTCCCAGACATGCTATGGTGTTGCAGTTTTATAACATATGTTGTTTAGTCATGAAAAACACATTCCAGAATTAGTTGTGACAGCATGCATGGGTATTCCCATTAACCCAAAACAACGGATTTGGAACAGTTGCATAGCAAACAGAGCACATGCATACAGTATATGGAACTACAGGGGGCATTACAAAAGCATGCAAGTTACATTGATAGCAACAGGCTACCAATGATAGTGTTTGAACAGGGAACATTAATAGTCAAACATTTAAATATTTGTAGAACAATAGGACTCATGTCCCAATAGTAGTTTTAGTGAAAAACATACCCATTGATTTATGTGTTTAGATTACTGGTGCAGATAGGGTGGGAGAGAGAGAGAGAGATGTCAATTAACAACTGTATAGGCTTCAATTGCTCACAACATTAATGATCATTGCTCTAATCATTACTTGCCAGGTATTACCTCACTTTACATCGACTTATGGCCTTGGGTTGGGCAGTGGTATGTTTGTACACAGTGTATAATTACAGCCTTCTTACAGCTAATGTATACCTTTTCTTACCTGGCAGACCTGTGGAGGAAGTTTCTGTTAACATTACCTGACTGTTTCTACCCATATTCACATAGTCAGGGTTACATATGTGCACTCATACTGTGTGTGTGTTTGTGTGTGCATGTGTGCGTGTGTGTGTGTGTGTGTGTGTGTGTGTGTGTGTGTGTGTGTGTGTGTGTGTGTGTGTATGTGTGTGTGCTACTGCCATACTCTGCCTTGATTTCTATCGGTCACCCTGGGTGTTGGCAGCAGTGACCACTAGCTGTGACAGCATGACACTTGAGGGACATTTCTTGGAGGAGACTACTTGATGTATGTACTTATCTTGCTGTCATTTTCAGCCTTGGGTGTTGGACAGTGGGTGTTGTACACAGTGTATAAGTACAGCCTTCTTACAGCTAAGATATATCTTTTCTTACCTGGCAAACCTGTGGAGGAAATTTCTGTTAACACTACCTGACTGTTTCTACACATATTCACATATTCCTGGGTGAAATTATGTATACAGCTTACTACCACTCCCCGGAATTGAACCATGCCTGTCTGTGCAAAAAATACAAGTTTGTGTTTCATCAGAATAGCTATTGAGAAACTGCTGTGTCTTGTTTGACTGTTGTCTGCCTAATGCTCTCTTGGTTGCACAATCTGAACTTGTAATTCTTACATTCATGCATGGCAGATAGTTCTTGCACTGTGTATTCATACTTTGACATAGCACAGTCTGGAAAACACTGGTTAACACAACATTACTATTCAGTTATCAGATCTTGGTGCATGCAACATTTCATATAGTTAATCTCCTGTTTTACAACTCCATAATCTTTGTCAGATGAGCCTTGATTATTTAATGCTTTCAGAGCTATAGTTGCTGTGCAGAAACTGTACACATTTCGATTCATACCACCACATACCAAAGTAAACACAACCAGTCCAGGGTTTTGACATTTATTGACAGGTACTGACACTTTTATTGATAGATATAATATCTATATATATATATATATATATATATATATATATATATATATATATATATATATATATATATATACCCTGTACATATTACTCTGCTAATGTCTTGTTTATTCAATATAAACCATACCCATTTTTAAATATTGACAGGTGACATTCTACTCCTTTCTATTTATTTGCCCTGAATACTACAAGCTCAATCTGTACTCACCAGCCTCTTGATGCAGCCTTAGTAGCCTGATGGCATGGGCATTCATGTTCATGGCCCTCTCATCTGCAACTCTACAGAAGATAGAGAAACATTTATGCATACCTATCCATCACATACACAGGCTGGACTTTGGAAAACCCTTATTGATACTGATACTTACACATGCCTGGGACATTCCTCGCCCATGCATCTTGGACCCACTGGTCCAAGAGGTCCCTTTTCCTATGCTTCAAGTCAGCAAAATTGTGCTGGACCTGCTCACCAGTTCAAGGGATGCCAGTGGCTTTGGTGAGATCACATGTGAGACAGTCCCAGGCCTCTGATTTGTATTGGGAGCCCTGGTACTGGTCCTGCAGCAGACTCCCATCATGGTTTTCTACTAGGAGTCCAACCATGACCCTGGACTCCTGAATGCCCTAACACTGCGCCCGAAAGTGCACCCCTTCACCAATGCCAGCCATAGTCCCTGCAGTGATGAGCTATAACTGGTTATGGGCTGTATTCCAGCCTGCGAGGTTTAAATAGAGCTGATGTCCCACACTTTGCTGTGATTGGATGGTTTTAAATATGCTGAGCTAAGCTAAGTGATGGGCAAACACGCGTACCACAGATAAACTTTGCTTAAAGGGGTAGATGCTAAGCACTGCTTACCTGTGCACAAATCTGCTTAGCTACACTGATTATTGCTAAGCATACAAATTTAAGCAATGCTTACTCCAGCTAAGCATAGCCAAGTACAATTTAGCATTGTTCAGCTTTCATTTTATGGACTATCAGGATTGTGGGGTTGATTTCTTCTTAATGACATCTTATGATATGTATGTTTCCCTTCCATAGCATCCCCCTATGTGCTTTCATTACATTATATTCTTTTGTGGCTATACTGTATGGGACACTTGTGTTTATATGGGGGTTTCACATCTGTACTACACTGACACCTCACATTTGGTCCTGGTACACTACCCTGGTTAACAAATATATACTATCCACTACCTATTTATAAAAAAGATACTTTTAGTGCTGTTTTCACATATAAAAAAATGAATGGACTGTATGGGGGCGCAAACCATGAATGACTACATGCTAAGCAAATGCTCTAACCACTACGTTATTTCACTTTGACTATTTTGGCCGTATATTTCTATTTAGCTCCTTCGGATGATTAAGCTATGCTATACACAGTTGTGTGATGTGCACACCTACTCAACTATGCTTAAATTTTATTGGGGATGGAAGAAAATATGCATTTGTTTTATTTTTATTTACTTTAGGCATATGCACATTGTTTTCTGCCTCTTAGGGCAGGTTATCTGGACAACTACATCATACAGAGGGTATTATTTTACATGTTCCTCTCAGGGAAATTATTACTTATTTGGTATGCCAGCATGTACACTGGCATATCATTGTGGACATTATCTGTGCTGGACCATTGTGGGGGGCTATGCTTCTGTGTGTATTCTAATGTATTTGTCCACGGACACTGTTATGTTGTGATAATAGTGTCCACAAACACTGTTAGTTGCTTTACAATTGTTGTACGGCAATTCTAGAGTGCAGGAGGCATGTGTACCATGTGAGAGATGCAAGGACATGCCCCCTGCACTCGTTCATGGATCATGCATGAGCAGGTTATACAGCAGTGTGCCTTCATGAATATGCAAGGCGCGCTGCTGTGCTGCACTGGCATGATCTGCTCCGTGCAGGAATAGCACTATTCCTGCACGGAGTTTGATGAATCTCAGGGAACAATTATGGCAATCTCATAAAGTTATCTTTCCATCTGTCATTGTCATTGTGTGTATGTGTGTGTGTGTGTGTGTGTGTGTGTGTGTGTGTGTGTGTGTCTTTGTTGTGTTTGGATTTGGTTTGTTTCCATTTGTGTCCTTTCAAAATTCCTTATTGTTGTGGATATTTTGATTAGGGCTTTCTTAATCAAGTTCAGGCAATCCAGACCTGATTTATTCAGTTTATATGATTTCCACATGGCACTCTTTTGAGTTTTGGACCATTTATCAGATTATATCCATTGTTTAGCATCTCATGAGTTGCTTTCATGGCCTTTTAACCTAGACAAACACTTTACTTTTCCAAAACACAGAGCATGATTAAGTATATGTTTCTATACTGCCACAATTCTTACATCATCCAGTAAAAGAATATGTCATTTGTTTACTTTACAGTAAGAAAATTATCTTGTTGCACAGACAGAACTGAAAATCTCATTCTTTCATCTTCCCATCTCTGTCTTTTCCAGAAGTCAGGTTTCTCTTTACTCTTGTAATAAACAGTAGTAATGATCCTCTAGTGAGCTAAGGTTAGGCTTACGATGCATGTTAAAACCTGCTTTTAACTTAAAATTTCAAATGTGAAAATGGTTTAATGAGGACAAGTCATCACATCATGCAGTATGACACAACTAGTGAGCAAAGACAGCAATTAATAAAGAGGAACTTAGGCTCTGCTTACATATGCTGCAGGCAATTTATAAAATATACTGGTCTGCCTGCATATGTTTTGGGTGAAACTAATCTGTGCCTGTGCACAGATCAACTGGAATTAGACTGCCAATCAGAAAGCTGAATCCATTATTTGCAAAGTATTTGAACTACAAATGTATCACTGAAAAATATGACTCCCTTAGAAAGTCATGTCCTAGTGACAAATGTCCCATTTAAGTGCAGGAAAAGGAGTGAGAGGGTCAGAAAAAATAATGAGTAAAATATTGTTAATTGTGGCAACAATATTCTCATTTCACCTGTCTCACCCACATCTCTCAAAATATGGATAATTTCCCATGGGTATCACTCAAAGGGAGTACAATATACCACTTAATGTAGCAAGCAAATGAATAATGTCCTTTCATTCCCTTCCTTAGTCCTTAAGATAATTCTCTTTTAAGACTTATGTGCAAGGTTTGCTGCTCCTTTAGGTTTTAAGCTGCTTTTCTAATGTAAAAGTAAGTGTCTGGAATCCCACAGTATTTTCAGGTAAAACCATGTATGTGCAGTCTAGGTCTTTGAGTTAAGACTGCAGATTCTGACAATTATGACTCTTTACTTCCTCATAATACATAAGCATCTCTGACACTTAACTTTAGTCTTAAGCAATAATATGACATAACTTTGGCTCACTTGCCCTGTTTAGGTATTAATAAAGAAAGGAGATTCTGCCAATAGGGATGACTGTGATTAGGGATACAGGCAATAAGCAAGAGGAGGCCGGAATTTATTGGAGAAAATTGGCAAAAGAACCAAAGTATTGCAAGCAAATAATTAGACAGGGAAAGGTAATAGAATGGCCATGAATTTAGTTGGACTGCAGGCTAGAGATTGCTTTCCCTATCAAGGATCCATGTCAGAGTATAGACAGAGAGAAAGAAATAGGGGGATCCTAAGTGAAAGACCACCACTGGTAGAGTTTTTCATAGAATCCAAAACAGAAGCAACTGATTTAAGAAAAGGAATAATTAGTAGAGTTTATAAAATATTGCATGATAACTGTAATAATCAGAGGACGTTAGAAAGCACTGGAAAGAGAAATTGGATAAGCAATTCACAAGGAAACAATGGGGGATATATGTATGTCTCCCAAATATGCAACAAAATCTGGAAGAGTTAGGATCTTTGTTTGGAAGTGTTTACGTAGGTATTTTTATACCCCAATTAGACTCCAAAGAATTTTTCCTCAGGTAGACAGCAAATGTTGGAGGTGTGATAGGCAAGAAAGAGGTGGCTGGGAACATATTTTTTGGGAGAGTAATGACTTGACAGACTTTAAACATTCCCTGCAGACCAATCTATCAGAGATACTGGGTGAGTAAATTGGTGTAACTAAGGAAATTGTTATTGTATTTATATATTTTTTTAGCTATAACACATAGTTGGAATTGCCTAGACATAGTAAGGCCTTTCTGAGTCTAATTATGGTGGGTGCCAAAAAAGCAATTAGCAGAAAATGGAAATCAAAGTCTAAACCAACTGTACTAGTAGTAGTGAAAACAGTAACAGAGACAAAATAACTGGGATTTGGATCTTTAGAAAAAAGGTAGAAGCAATTTATATAGAAAAAATGGAAATTGTGGGAACAATACATGCAGAAGATAAATGGGGTTTAAAAGAAGTCAGGACTTAAATGAGCTATGTAATGTTTGACTGACAATGACTGGACAGATTATAAGTGATGTATAATGTTTGCAACTAAAATTATGTCAATATGGTTTGTGTTGTATAATGTTTGTAAATAAAATTATGTCAGAATGTTTTGTTTTCATATACATAAATGGATGATTGTCTATGTCATACATGATAATTTAATAAAGATCTTTTTTGGCTCACTTAATTTAGACAATCTTTTCAAGACATAGTCATGCACTTGTAAAAAGATTTTCCCTATGAATGACCAACTACCAAAGGACTGAAGCATAAATGGTTGTTGACAAACAACTGAAAACACAACCCTCCAAAGCACCAAACCATATAATAGATTTTGCAGGGCTGTTCTTGTACCCATATGGAGAATTTCCCCATGCAAAATATACTAATGTCATGATTGCCCAACCATGAGGAAAGAAGAAACAACCTAAAAGGTTGAACAGACTAAAAGTATGGATTATAGTTTCACAGTTTGATTCACAAAAACAAGAAAATGGATTGGGAAATTAGACTAAGGAATTAAAGCTTAAGGCAACAACCATGAAACATACATAGAGAAACCTTTTAAACTAGACTGTTAGCCTAGGTAAAAGCAAAGAAAAAATGTTTAAACCCTTCCCTAAATATAATTTTCCATTAATAACTAATGTAATGAATGCTACCATATTCTGCAGATGAAATGAAAATGGTAGCCTTAAAGAAAGTGCAAAGAATGATATACTTCTTAGGGAAACATATTTGACTAAGTCTCTGAATTCCAAAACTCAGAACACTTGAGGCTGAAATTTTGAAATTTTTAGAGTAATTATTTTTGTAACAAATCTGGTTTGCCTCAGGAGTAAAAATAACAATAAGAAATGTTAACATAGTTGTTTTATCCCTCCAAAGGTGTGGTGACTTAAGAGTAAAAGTAGCAATAATTCATGATTCAGGGTGTAAAGTCACTTGCATTAGGGTTATGAGGCTGAAGTCTCCCACAAAACTGATTTTTAAACATTTTGCCTACATTCACTCTTTCAGCTAAAGATTTCTGTTTCAGGCTTCAAAGCTCTGAAACAACAAATTTTATTGCAGTTATTACTACTAGCAAGTAAAACTTACCTCAGTAGAAAAATATTGTGAGGGTGCCATAAAATAGGTACATATCCTCTCATTTAACTACATCATTAAAATAATATAATACAACAAATAAGAATACAACTTTAAAGCATTGATACCTGATGCAATTAAAAGCGTTTCCTAAAGGACTCGCTAATGGTATCCAGAATTTTAATTAGTACATAGCCATATCAGTTATTCTCAAAACAATGACACCATATGTAATTGACAGTAATCTAATTATGTCCTTATTTATGACTAAATGAATGTTCTGTACAGCATTTTAAGTGTGCTATGTCTATTGTACCTAGGCTGAGCTGACTGGCATTCTTTATGCAAATATCTTCATGGGTGCCAGGCCCTGTAGTGATGCAGTGATGTTCACTGTCATGTGTGATCATGAATATGCAAAAAAAAAAAAAAAAAAAAAAAACAGGAGTCATGTCTGAAGATGAAACCCAAGGTATCTCTGGGTTTTTTTCTTCTTTTTTCCTAAAAAAAGTTTATTGAGATTACATGTAAGCAAAGCAAATAATAACATTTTTAAAATAATTACAAAAAAAAAGTGTTTTACAATATATGCAAACATGTCAGAGAGAAAAAAATATGTTTAAAACATAAATGAACAGTATAATACCAATATAATTCAAATAAGTACTTTGGAGAAATTATTTCTGTTGTCCAGTAAACTTGCTACTTTAGTCCAAAGATTGATAAATGGAAACATTTAAGGCACTCTCGTTTTTGATATTAATTCCTTTACTTATAATTTCTTTAAGAAGTGAAAGAAATTCTTCAGAGAGAAAGTTTATTCTTCTGCCAGCTGACAGTGACATTTATTCTTCACTACACAGCTAAAATAGTCAAATCAGATAACAATGACCTTTTTTAAAATAAAACTATAACAGATATTATACAGAACCAAAATGTGTCTAAGATTATTTTAACAGTCCATAAAGCTTTAAAGAAAAGTCTACCCACCGCCCCCCCAAAATGAACAATAATAGATAATATGTTGTCAGTTAACATTAGTGATTTTATCACATCTTCAGCATTTATTTTAGCATTTTTAGATAATTATCAGGGGAATAAAAAGAAAACATCTTCACTTAAAAATATACCAGTATTGTACTGAATAGGTTCCCTTACCAGATTGAAGAATTAATGTTTTATTATCTTCTGAAATGAGATTAATATCACCTTGCAAAAGAAATTTCCAGAAATTACTATTTAAAGAAACTTTACTATTTAAAACATTGTTATATAGATCAGAAATTATAGCAGCAGGACTATGTCTAAGTCTCTAAATTCTAAAATTCAAAACACTTGAGGCTGAAATTTGAAAATTTTTAGAGTAATTATTTTTGCAACAAATCTGTTTATTAATTTAGGGAGATTGGTGTCCTGATGTAATGTAGTTTCATAAAAGTAATTTTTAGCAACATATCTGTTACTTTCTACCAATAACCAATCAGTAGAATCAAGAGCAAATTCTACCAAGATGTCTTTATTGGATTTTAATGTTCTATTATTAAAACAATAAATAAAATACCACCATAAAATAAAATAAAATAAAATGCCACCCATAAAATTCATTAGACTTTCATTGAAGAATTTTATGCAATGGGTACCTTATATGAGACCTTTAACAGAAAAAAAAGATTAATATTAAACCATAATGTTAAACCTATTTGACTAAGAATAATTGTTTAGAATTTATTTAAAATTGATTTTACATAACTAGATTAAGATATATATGGGGATTCAGTAAAGCCTACATGGTCGTTTTTCACTGTGTGTGTGTCACTGCATGATATGCAAACTGGTGCAAAAACTTTTAGATTTAGTAAGCACTGTGTGCAGGCATGCACCCCTACACAAACAAGATAAACACTGCAGCATGCTAATAATAGCATAAGCAGCTGAATTACATGCTAATTAACTCATCTATCATGGTATCTATAAAGCAACCATGTAGACTTCGTACTGGTGTTTCCCTTGAATTCCAAAACCTTTGGAATACAGCCATGGAACGTAGACTACATGGACAGAATATAAAGTAAAAGTTGTGAGATTTGTACAGAACTGACCTTAACATGTGACAGCTTTAGATACAGGCTGGATGCAACAAAAGGAAAGTAATAATAGCAGTATAATCCTTTTTTATGCCATAACAGAAATGCTGCTTTGCTCCCCCAGCCCCAAATAAACAGTACACCTGTAAGTAATGCAGACAAATAAAAGTGTAAAAGTGTGTGCTAATCAAAATAAATGCAAAAACCATTAAACAGACTATTCATAGTTACATGTCAGCATATGTAATGTGTAGCTGACAAAATGCAGGCATATCATCTAAAAATCAGTATTCCTCTGTGCAGATATATCCCAAAGTAATATTCTCTCTTCTGTGCTCAGCACCTAAACAATTAGGCTCCCCTTCAGTTTCCCTAGCAACACAGTTGCTGTCTGGTATAGATTCAGGGCTGTCAGCATGTTAAAGATGCAAAGGAGGTCTGAACTCATTAGAAATGCTGAATCCCAAAAAATGGATCTGTGTAGGGATGTAAATATATTGCAGGCACTCCTTCAGTGTTTGTGTTTAATGTATGGCAACTCTGAATGCTTACATCAGGTGGGTGTGTCAAGTTAGATTAACAAAGTGTTACATGTACGTCTCTCAAGGTTGGAAATGCAAGTAAGTGGCACACAATTCACAGACTCTGTTTCATTAATATCCAACCTGCTTTTCATTTGTTGGCAAATTGTGTTTTTTCTGTAAATTTTTATTATTACTTTGTTATTTTTTGGCCATTGTTTAAGTTATATGGGGCTTAGTGCAATCTTGGGAAATGGAGGAATGAATGGATGTTTTGGCTATGCTTATCTTTTTTGCTCAGTATTGCATAATGGGCAAAAGGGAGACCTTAAGAATGATTAGTAAATAAGGGAATGTCATGTAATTATTCCAGTAGCAGCATTGCTAAACTGTACCAGTTAGTACTGAGTCTGTGGAACACACCTACTACTTAGCTGACTCTGTTGCAGCAGGCAGTAATGCAGTTAATACTGCAGTGATACTTTCCTTTTTGCAGCCAGATAGAACTGGGTTCAAATACAACTGAATCTAACACTTTTAAGTACTTTTGTATTACAGTTGGTGCTTGTTGGTGCACAAAGTGCACCATTCCACAATAATGTACTAAAGAAAAGAAATGGGGAAGATAGGACAGTGGTGAAATGGGGAGCAAGGGGGGAGAACAAATGGAAAGCAATACAGGAATGTGCAGGAGAGAGGTAGGAAAGAACTGTAGCTATCCATTTTTTCAGCAGTAATAACTGATAATATATACTAAATATTAACTGAATTTGGACTGTCACCTCCAGAGAGGGGGTGATCATAACACAATCATGTTGTATGCCCTTTTCTTTTTTGAGAGAGAGAGGAATGTTGAGGAAGGGATGTAGGTATGTCTGGGTCTTGTAACTGGTAAGTGGGTAACTGAGGAAGCAATTGCAGACAGACAAGACAAACAAGACAAGACACAGGGACGGTGATGGACACAAGAGGTCAGTGGACACCATGGATGGGATGATGGTGGGGACATTCAGGACCCATACTCAGCAAGCTGGATGACAATGAGAATCAAGTCCTCACCAACTGGACTCCTATCGCTGTCACCTCACTCTACTACTGGCTACATTACTCAATGTCTCTTCTATTCCTCCTGGTCCTACAGAAATTGAGGGAGAGCAGCTCCTTCATTCAGTGTAGGTATGCACCAACACTGCAGCATACAAACCTATGCACCATCCCTGGCAGTTCAGCACAGATGATAAACTCACCACCTCTACCACTGCTCCCAGAGGGAATCACTGGACTATCCTGCAGGGCAGAACTACCTCAGAGGGCAGGTAGTGCAGGGACAGCAGAGGTGGTGCTGCCAGGTTGGCTCCAGACATGCTGGACAATGGTGCCAGAGGCTGGTGGAGTGGGAGCAGGTGGATCCTATGGGGAAAGCCCTACCCCGCTGTGCTGCAGAGAATTTCATGATGTGGTACACATGGATGACAGAGACATATTTTGATGACATATAATAATATAAAACAAAAAAAAACAAAATAAAAAAGAGAGATAATGGTTAGGGTGAGAGAAAAAAAAGAGATAAGATTAGTACCTTCATATGTAACATGCAATGCAGTCATACAATTATTTGACTCTATTATCTTAACTTTTACAATTACGACTAACTCCTAACAGATGCACACTATACTACAGTTTGCAGCAAGTGCTCTTTCACATGTGCAGCTATTTCACATATGCATGTTTCAATTATATAGATTATAGTTTACATCAGGGCATGTCTGCCACTGGTATAGGACTTTTACCTTAAACCTGTAGGTTACACATAATGCAAGAATTAACAGTACTGTATAGTTGGGAAGTAGGGTATTTGAACCCACCACCTCTTATTAAAATCTAATATTGTATTCTCGGCTTGTGCTGCAGACTAATGCATGCATACTTACTTTTACAGTTCAGACATGCATGCTCAGTTTGATACAACTGTATAAAATACCAAAAAATCTATCTTTACCTTTTAATGCTACAATAACACTACTCTTCCGCTGCATACATATCACATACCTCCCTCATCCTTGCCAATGGGTCCTAACATTGCACTTCCTTTCTATGGCAGATGTGGAAAAAACAGAACAGAACAGAATACCATTATGAATTATAGTCTTGCCTAAATTCATTTTTTAAGCCTTACAAGTACTCCCTGTAGTTGATACTTATACATCTGTGGTATGTCCTCTGTTCTAAACTCCTTAATCCAAGCATTGAGGATATCCCTCTTCCTCCTCCAGAGGTTACTGTAGTGATCCCTACCTTGGTTGCCAGTGCAGGGATACTGGTGACACTGGTTACAGCCCAGGCCAAACTATCCCAAGCCTCTGACTTATACCCCTGCAGCAACCTAGCACTGTAGTGTTTCACTAGGAGTCTAACAAAAATCTTGGACTCCTAGACACCCCATCTCTGAGCTCTAAATCTCACACCCTCTCCACGAATGCCTGCCATGTCTACCACAGATCAAGAGCAATGGAGAATGATGGTTTCCTGCCAATTCCAGTTATCACATTTACTGGGAGTGTACACTCTGTTTAAAAATGTTGTGCACCACTTACCATTGGGAAAACACCATGCTCTGGGGTGTGTACTGCCAAGCAATGTGTTTGTGTGATGGTACGTGGTGTGCAACAGTGGCAAGCAATGCAATTTCAAGGTTATTTGATGTACAGGCAGTTGTGTATTGTGTGTTTGACAAATGTGAAGGTCATGGCAGTCTAGAGGGCAGAAATATACTTACAGTAATATAGTACACAGTATACCCACAATCATACATTTGATAATAAATGTGATAATACATAGATAAATAAATAATAAACTAACACAATATTAGTGTCTCAGCCCTCATACATAACAATTAATAGCATGTACACTATGACAAATGTTATAACGGAGAGTGACTATAATGGGAAGTGGAACAACAGTAAAAGTGCATGGAATATGCTGTATTTGAACCCGGGACTATGTGTAAGACAGTCCTACACTAACACCTGTTGCCACAAGAGAGTTGAAATAACAGCTATTCATGTTTCAGTTCACTGTTATAAAGTGCAATGTCCTCAACAGTGAAAAATTGTTGCACAAACTGTACTAGAACCCAGGACCATCTGTACTCCAGCCCTACACTTATACCTGCTGCCTCAGGCAAGAGCATTGATTAAATGAATCTAGTTTTTATTTTTGGCTGTCTACATTCTGGGTGGTCCACTTATCCAGTGTGCATACTGCCGTGCTTCATGTAAACAAGTTAAGCACAACCAAGCTGGTATTCTTTTTCTCTGGTTCCCTTGTTTGCTCGAAGTGGTGCATCACCCAAACAGTGGCCAAAAAAAATACAAAAAATAAAAAAAGGGAAAAATAGTTGAAATGAGGAAAAACAATCTATGTTATACAAGTAGAAAATGTTAGTACACGTGAAATATTTTTACATAGGTCTGGATTTCAAATTTGGCTCAAATGTACTTTCAGAAAACAGGATGGGTGCCTTATCCCTCTTTGCCACACAAACAGGTTTGAAGCAAAGAACTGAAGTCATTCTTCATACAAACTGCAACAGTATGTACACTGATAAAAAACATAAACTATTATTTCTATATTTATTAAACTTATTAAACTTATATATAGATGTAGTGCACTTAGTGATCACACAACCTGTTATGACTATTGCTTGCAAATATACAGTTCTATCTTACCTTTCTATATTTTATAGTCATTCATCAGTTATCTGACCAGTACTCTGGCACATGTAGTGTGAAAGCCATTCTATATCATTGACCTAAAAATGTGTGATGATATTAACTGGGAATAATATGATATGCAGTTGTCAACTATTGAAGGGCAGGTTGGATGCCACAAACAAACATAGAATGCTCTTCTGTGGGGAGGCAAAGGTGAGTTACTGTTATGGCACATGCAAGGGTATACTGTTCTTTTGATGGGGGAACAAAGATGAGTTACTGTTATGGCACAAACAAGCATAAACTGTTCTTTTGTTGCAAACAAATGTGAGTTACTGTTATGGCACAAACAAGAATGGACCATTCTTTTGGGGGAACAAAGTTGAGTTCCTGCTATGGCACAAACAAGGATATGTTGCTCTTGTTAATCTTCTTGTTTTGCATCCTGTCTGTTGTTTGATCTTGTGAGGGTTGTAAAGTCAGAAACTGCAATGTGTATCATTACTTTCTAGCTTTTCTCATTAATGATTTTATATTACAAATGTATGGTGCTAAACTGAGGGCATGCAGTGATCATCAGTACTTTTGAGAGGTATAACCATGTGAATTTTGATGCCTGAGGTCTAGTACTTGCTAATGGACACATATAAATCAAATAAGTCTCTGCTGTCACATGCTAAGGCAATTTCTGTACAGATCTCCCATCTTTTACCTGCTTACTGTACCAAGTGATGAAATACAATGATATGCCATAACATTATATCAACCATTATTAGTTCATTTATACTTCACTTTAAGCATACCACCTACTAACTATAACCTTATGTAGCTTCTGTCTACTTGTATTTTTTCTGCTTTTCTTTTATTTCCTCTATACTTAGTGTTTGATATAGAACTTAAAGCTGTATCATTCCCTAAGTTGTTGACATTACTTAATTTAACCTAATGTTCCTGATACTTTAAATATTGTTTGAATTTGCTTATTTTGTCATTTTTTGTATCAACTATTTTTGCCATTTTTGTATTGTAATGATTCCTGCACATATTGTAACTTCCGTGTTGTTATTGTGCATTGGAGCTTTTCTCCCCAAGCCACCACTGCAAGTGAGTACATAAATGTCAATAAATAAATAAATTATTAAACAATACACTCCAGGTTCAGGACTTACCTTGTAAATGCAACACTTGCCACTGTATTAGTTCAGGGCTGACTCATCTGATGCAAGCAGTACACATCCAATACATGGGGTGGTAAAGGTTGTGTGAGTTGCCTGGCATCAATGTTTCTATATGTATGTGAATAGGAGGAAGGTTTTAGGCCCCTAGGTGGTGAGTCAATGTGCTATGCATTGTCTCTTAGCCAATGCAAAGGCATACTGAGCACGCATATGTCTGTCTACACCCACAGCAGCTGGCAGTTCCTCCTCTGTCTCCTCATCTGCCTGTAGTGACCTTGCCATTGGTGGTGGGATATGTGCCCCTTCCCCTTGCTGATCCTGCCGCAGCTGTTTCCTCAGGATTATGTTGTGTAGCATGGCATATACTGTGAAAATTCCTGTGCATGTCTGTGGATTGTACTGCAGGGCTCCTTGAGATGTATCTAGGCACCTGAATGGTTACTTCAGCAGCCCAAACATGTGCTCTATGACATTTCTGGTTTGAGTGTGTGCCTCATTATGACATTCTTCTGCGGGCATGTGTGCATTTCTGATGGATGTCATCAGCCATGGTTCCTGTGCACAACCTGCATCCCCCAGTAAATGATGCTGTGGGATATACCCCCTAGCAAACATCTGGTACATGAAGAACAGCAAATAAAACAAAAAAAATATGAACAAGATAAAAGCAAATGACCAGGAACCAGGATCCACCACCAATTTAATACAAACTCTTTCTAGCGCCTCGGCAAATGCCTTCCAAGGAGAATACAAACAGAAAAACACACCACACATTTATACAATACAATTAATCAACCTATTTTCAATTAAACAATTAAAACACCTAAATAATTATATAATTAATTAAATAAAGACTCTCCAATTACATTCTATGTTAATGCCACTAGGGGCTAAAGTGCCATATTTCAATATAAAAACTGTTTCCTTATACAAAAGTTTTTTCTTTACATTAGTACCATATTGAGCAATAGAATCATGTTCTAAAACAGTACCTAGCATACCTTGTGGGTTAATGTTATGATACTTTTTTAAAGTGCGTTGCAAGTGGACTTTCTAACTTTTCATTCCTAATATCCCTGACATGTTCCTGTAACCTAGTTTTAAAAGCCCTTTTACTTTCCCCCACATAAAACATCCGACATGGGCAGTTGGGTGCATACACAATGCTTTCAGTATTACATGAAAACATGCCTTTAGACTGAAAATTCTGTCCATTAATACATTGAAATGTTCTACTCACATATTGACTTGTTATACATCTACCACAGGGATATGTACCTGCTAAGCTCAAATTTATATTCAAGCGTGCTGTAGGAGTACAAAATCTAGCATGGACTAGCATATCCTTTAAATTCTTGCCCCTTCTAAATGAAAAAGTTAAGTTTTTTTTTTCAAAAACATCTACTAAGTCCCTATATTTAAACAGGGAAGTCCAATAAAGTTGAATAATCTGCTTAACTTCTTCTGCCAATAAATCATAGGTCATAACTTCATAGATCTTTCTCAAATGATTTAATTCCTTCTGAAATCTACCTTGATGTTTATTACAATTATTATTAGGTTTATATATAATGTTCTTAAAGAGAGTAACACTTCCTCAGCATTATAACCCCTCTTTATAAATAACTGAGACGTTTTTCTAACTCCTTATTTTCCTCATTAGTATTATTACATAATCTCCTTAATCTCATTAATTCTCCATATGGTAAAGATTTTAATAAATGTGGAGGATGATGGCTAGTTCCATCTAAGAAGTGTAAACCATCCTCAAATTTATGAAATACCTCTGTAATAATTCTCCCATTTCTTCCTCCTTCAAGATTTATATCTAGGAAGTTAACTTTATTTGTTGTATCTTTCAGCTTTTCCCGGTTAGGGGTCGCCACAGCAGAACTCTGGTCCACTAATGATTGGCAGTAGATTTTTACGTACCGACATGCCAGGCCTGACGCACAACCTTCAATGAAGGTACGCCCATTCACGCATGTCTCCACACAGAAGACACTTTAGCTGAGAATCGAACAGGACAACGTCTTACTGTGAGGCGACAACGCTACCGCAGCACCACCACCGCAGCTAGGAAGTTACCTAGTTGAAAACCATCAAACTTCAATGAAAATCTATTTTTGGATGGCGTGTATGAAAATACTAACTTCTCTACCCCCCTTACATATAAAAATTAAATGATCAATATACCGACAATATTTCACCACATACTTTTTGGAAAATTCTTTCTGTTACAAAAATTCCATTTCAGAAAGCCCTATCATGATGTTAGCATACATGGGGGAAAAAGCTGCCCCCATGGCTGTACCCTTCAACTGGTGAAATATCTGTCGATCAAACTCAAAATAATTATTTCTTAAACAAAAATCAACCAATTCAATTATATAATGTGAAAGGGGACTATCTCCCAAGGTTTTGTTTAATGCCCATGCTGATGATTAATACTTGTGTACAGACTCTTCACATCTGCTGTTAACCAATGCATATCTTTAGACCATTTAAGGGGTAATACCTGTTCTAAAAAATCAGAGCTATCTTTAATAAAAGATCTTTGTCTAGTAACATATGGAAAAAGAAAACTATGTAAAAATATACCCATATTATTAAGAAAATAATTACATGCAGACACAATAGGATGACCTGGAGGATTCTGGGTATCCTTATGTATTTTGGGCAGACAAAATCTGGCAACTTCACAATTATCTATTTTAAATTTAATATCTACATCATCTTTTGAAAAATATCCCAGACGTTGTCCCTTCTGTAATAAATTTCTAAACTGTTGAATGGCTTCTTCATATTCTTTAAAAGAACATTTTTCATAAGTCTCGCTATCATATAAATGTTCCAAACCCATCTGAACATATTGTGAAAAATGCATTAATACAACCTTATTCCCTTTATCCACTGGTTTATAATAAGTTCTTCATTTCTACTAAGCTGTTGTAATGCTTCCCACTCTAATTTAGTTAAACTATATTGTATATGTTGTTTTTTTATTAAAAAAAAAAATCACAGTATAAAGGTTCTATTGCAAAATCTACTATAGTTGCAAAATTTTGTATACCTTCATGGGAAAAAGGTGGTATAAATTGACTTTTAACTACAACTTTAGATGTATCCAACCTACAAAATGCATTAGAAGGTTCAGAAACTTCATCATCAGAAACCCAAGAATAGAAACTGTCCTCTGAGTCAGCAGAAGAAGAAAACATATCATTATTTAAACCATTATTAGAACTATTCTCGTGATATTTATCCTTAAAAAAACAAGCCAAATGCAACTTCTGTACAAGACAATAATATCTTTCTTCATAACATACAATCTAGGCATGACATTCGGAATTAATTTTAAACCATGGTTAAGCACAGAAAATGTAGCATCATTCAACGTGTAACCACACAAATTAACTATATATGTATCTTCACTATTTGCCTGGTTGTTGTTACCCATTAATGTCACTAAATGAGCTGTATTAAAGTCAATTTCTTCTAAATCATTTGTACCTTTGCTGCATAGGTGGTTGTGCTTCAGGCTGTTGTCTATACCCCTGTTCTGATGTCGAATTCTCTCCCCTAGTTGTTTCTCTATCTGTATACTCGGGTCACTTATTTCTCCAAAATGTTTGTTGTAAAAAATGTGAATCTTGAGCAGCAGGGACATGTGCCAGATATGTGAATTGTGGTAACTGCCAGGGTCATCAGCACACACTTTCAAGATGATTTCCTTTGCATTACACAAGACTTGGCAGTTCATAGGTTCATAGGTTCATAGGTTGGTACTAGGCTATCAGCCCTAGGGCCTATACAAGCCTAGCCATAACAATTCCCTGGCTATTTCTTCCCACATTATTTACTTTCCTGGACCTCTGTCTAGCAGGGCGACTGACGTGATCCCTGGGGTGAATTTCCTTTCTCCCATCCAATCGTCAAGGTTCCTCTTGAAGAGGTCCAAAGAGGCACTCTGCTTGACATGTATGGGCAATCTATTCCAGAGTCTGGGGAGTCTCTGGGTCAGGAACCTATCCCTCCAGCATGATTTGTTTATTGTGATGACAAGGTTTAGATCCCTGGAGCGTGTAGCTCTGAGGGATTGGGATTTCTTTAAGTGTAGCATGTCCAACAGCTCTGGGTTTGACATTGCCTTGTATGTTAAGCAGAGATTGCCTCTGAGTAGACGATATGCGACAGAGTATAGCTGGAGTTTTTTAAGGCGGTCAGCGTAGGGCATCTGCTTTAGGCCTGTGATTCTTTTAGTGAGGTATTTCTGAGGCCTTTCCAGTTGTTGCAGATGTCTTGAGAGGTACGTACCAAATGGGGCGTTGTATTCTATAATGGGTCTAATGAGGGATGAGTACAGTGGGACAATGACCTCCTTTTTTCTGGATGAAAAGCCCTTCGTGATGAGGTGTGCCACATAGAAGGATTTCCTGACTGTTGTGGCAATGTGGTTATCGAAGGTGAGACCACTGTCCACCTGTGTCCCAAAGTCTCTTATCACACTTTCTGTGTTTAGTGTACTGCCACCTATATGGTAATACATGGATACATGTTTTTTCCCAAAGGGGATAACAATACATTTCTTGGCATTGAGCTTGAGCCCATGGCTCTGGCACCAAGCATCTGTTTCTGTAAGGCCCTTTTGTAGAGACATCATTTGGGGATTCAATAATGGCTCCCAGTTTGCAGTCATCTGCAAACTTTGTTAGCCAGAGTCCCTTAGTGTTGACCTGTACTTCAGAGAAGTAGATGCCAAACAAGAGCGGCCCCAGGACTGAACCCTGAGGTACTCCACTTGTCACTTGTCTGGAGTTGGATTTGGAATCGGCTACTTTTACAGTGTGGGTTCTATCAGTAAGCCATTTAGCAACCCATTGGGTGACATAGGGATTAATGCCCAACTTAGTAAGTTTATCTATGATTCCAGAGTGGGGGATGGTGTCAAAGGCCTTGGCAAGGTCTAGATAGGCTGTGTGGACCACCTTACCCTTGTCCATGGCTCTGGAGACCGATTCAAAGAAGTCAATCAGGTTCAGGAGACAAGATCGGCCCTTCACAAACCCAAACTGGGTGGGGTCCAGTGTTTGAAGGTTGCCAATGTCTTTGTTTATAAGTTCCATGATAATACGCGCCATGGCCTTGCAGATAAGGCTTGTGGATTGGGATAACTGTAGCTCTGCGCCACTCAGTGGGCACGAAACCTGAGGTGAGGCTATGATTAAACATGACACTTAGGTGAGGTGCCAGTTCATATTGTAGTTCATGTAGTACACAGCCCGGGATGTCATCTGGTCCCATGGATGCTGTATTCTTGGCTTTAGAGAGTGCGTTTTGTACCTGTGTGGCCATTATTACTGGAATTTGGCAATCTTCCGGTATTGAGATGAGCCATTTTGGGGGTGAGAGGGGGGTGAAGTTGGCACTGAATCGATCTGCCAGGATATTGGCCATATCCTTCAGATCAGTATATTTAATGCCATTCTGTTTTAGCTCAGAGCAGATCTGAGCATTGCCATTTAGATTCTTGACATAGTTATAGAATGCTTTGTGGTTGTCTTTGGAATCTTTGGCAATTTTATTTTCGTAACTAGCTTTGGAGGATTTTATGAGGCATCTCAGTTTCTTACTGAGGCTAGTAAGGGAGTTTTTTGCATCCTGAGATTTTCCTCTTTTCTGTAAAAGTTTCTTCCTTTTGTTGTAAAGTTTGTTTATGGCAGGGGACCACCAGATTGGCTTCCTTTTTTTGGATGAGAGCATTTTGGTTCTATTTGGGATGGCACGATTCATGTATGAGTGGATGTGCTCGTACAGTGCCTTAGTGTAGGATTCAGCAGTTGAACTTTCAGTTCCTGTCTGCATGGGTGTCATGAAGTTTGTCACTTCTGACTTGAGTAGCATGAAGTTGGCTTTGGAGAAGTTTTTTTATGGTGGTTTCTTTACTGGGGGGTGGGGGTGGGATGTGGATGTTAAGGGTGATTAGCTTATGGTCAGACCTGACTAACGAGGGGGTGACCATAGGTATGGAGCATTGATTTTCCATGTTGGTAATGACCAGGTCTAGGATATTGGAGCCCCTGGTGGGACTATGGATTAGTTCATCCAGGGCGTTGGAATTTATGAATTCCAAGAACCGTTGCACAAAGGTGTTGGGACATGAGTAGTTTTCCCAGTTAATGGCAGGGTAGTTAAAATCACCCAGTATTAGGGTGTTTGGTTCTATCTTAATATTTTCCAGTATGTTTAGAAAGGTGTAGTGAGAATCTTGGGGTATGGTGGGGGATCTGTAGCTGCGACACAGACTGACATGCATGACTCTCTCCACTGTGTTGATGATAGAGTGGTAGCCCTTTCTTTTAACATAGAGCCTACTTTGTTGCCCAGTTGGTGCCTTCATTTCTATATGAGTGCAATCTATGTCACCCAGTTCTTTAGGTTAGTGGCTACCTGTTACAACTGTTACATATGTATGTCCCTCTACTCAGAAATATGGGGAAAATATATGTGCTCACTTGCATGTTGGAGCATAGCATCCAGGAATTGATGGAGGATCCTGGATGCTGATGTCTGTGACACCCCTAGCATGTCCCCTGTTAGTCTCTGAAAGGTACCTGTAGCTAAGATTATAAGGGTTACATGTACCTTTAGTTTCCACTAAGATGGATTCCCCTTGGTTGGCTCCAGCTCTGAGTTGAGGGCAGCAGAGGTCGCAGAGTTCCTGTTGTGTGTCCTTGTCCACCATGTAGTGTCCTACAATTGTCATGTCATGTAGGTTGTGAAAAAGTTAAGTGGGGCCTGAAAACTCTTCTCCTTTTCAGCCTAGGCCTGTTGGCAGCAACAGCAGCAGCACTGACTTCAGCCTCTAGCACATTCAAATCGATTAAAGCAGCAGCAACCCTTAACATTCTGTCTGTGAGACTTTCCATGTCTGTACTCCAAAAGCTTTGAAATCCATAGGAAAAACCAGCATGGAGTCTACGTAGATGCTTTATAGCTTGTTGAATAGATCAGTCATGTTGAATTTGTTGATTAGCAAACAAGTCAGCTGCTTATGTTGTAATTAGCATTTATGAAACACAGACAAAGACAGATGCAATCCATTAATAATCTACACTATATAAAAAGGCAACCTCGTAGCTAGACAAACTGATGTTGAGGAGAGTTGTATGTAAATGTTTGGAAGACTGCAAAAACACTTTTTCTTCAGGATATTTCTGAACAGAGGAGTACTGAACTTCAGCAGGCATGCTTCTATTTTGTCACCTACATACTGCATATGCTGGAATGTATTTAAGAATAATTTGAAGCAAAGGCTTTTACACTTTTATCTGCATGCATTAGTTAGAAGTGTACTGATGGCACAGGCATGTTTCTCAAGTCATTTCATAGCTGCACATGCTCAGGGTTGTAGTTGTGACACAGACTGACATGCATGACTCTCTCCACTGTGTTGATGATTCACTAGATCGGATGAATGACACATTGGAACAAGGAGTGTCTATGATGGACTGAAGGGTGTCTGTCATGGAATGAGCACTGTCTGTGATGAAATGTCTGCTGGGAGGGGAACAGTATCATCATGGGCATAGGTCAACCACATCATCTACTGTCAGTCAATGTGTCTGTGCCCGATCACAGTCCCATAGTGGTAGAACTGCTACTGCTCCATCAGTGACTGTGCTGTCGAGACCTAGATGTGGCATTCCATGGGGCTGAGGTCCTGGGCATCCCCGTGAAGGAAGTTCATCTAGAAGACATCAGTTATGTTATGGTAGCAGTACTGCATCTGAGCTTGGGTGTGGAGGTGCCAGTGCAACTCTTGTCAACTATTTCTCGTGGTCTGGGATGGCAATCATGAACTGCTACCTCTACCATGCATGGCTCACACCTGTCCAACAGACCAAGACATAAAGCTAACACAGAGCTTGGCTGTATTCATGCAGACACTCACACACCAATTTCACCTGGGCACAGACATGCACACAACAGTTACTCATTTTGTCTTACTGGCCATTTGTTGTTTTATCCTACTGTCTGCCTTCTTCTCATTCTTACTTAAACACACTCCGCAACCTTTTGTGTCAACCTAGGCTTTCTGCCCCCCCCCCACACACACACACACACACACACACACACACACACACACAACACCCTGTCCAAGTGATGATAACTGTACCATATCCCTGTTTTTTGTCTTTTGGACTCAGGTATATAAAAGCTGTGTCTGATTCTCAGGGTAAGTAGCTAACTTAGTGCTTAGTATATCGGCATTTGTATTGCTGAACTGTTCATTGTACCTTTGACTTATATTGGCCTTGGAAAGTTATGCAGTTGATAGCATCAACATTTCGCAACTGTAAAGTGAATCTCTTGTAAGCATTGTGAAGTCAGAAACTGCAATATATATCATTATTTTCTAACTTCTCTTTTTAATGATTTTCCAGGACAAATGCATAGTACACATTATAAGTCATGCCATCATATTCAGATTTTAGGATTGTATGACAGCACTGTAGTCAAACCTCATCAGACCAGTAATACAGTATAATGGCCTCTTTTGCATGTACCTCAACAGACACATGCATCAGCTGGAGAGACCACAGGGCTTTTTCAGCAAGATTACACATGGCCTACAAATGATGCCATGATGTATGTAGCTAGATTAAAAGCCATGTCACTGTAATCTGTCTTGTATAGGATGAGGTGACATCTGCCTGGCCTATAGGCCAGTGTCTGACCATGCCCTGGTGGGATGACTGCATATCCAAAAATCTGATACAGCTGATTACATCAGCAGTGTCTGTTGAGAATATGGTAATAAAAGTGTCTCACATGCTGCAGTAAAAGGCTCTCTGTAATGTCAAGCAAGAGCACCCCCCACACACGCACAGTTGACTGCAGTGAAAATAGAGCCCCTACCTAATTACACAGACTAGAGAACTCAGTACTTAATGCAAGTATCATGGCACAAGTCTGACTTTTGTAAGACTACAGCTAAACTTATAGTACATGACATCAGAAGGCCATGTGTGAAACAAAATGTTGACAGGCCTACATAGGCTCATAGCTTCATAGGTTCATATGAACCTACTACCATTATGGCCCTAGGTTCATAGGTTTACAGGAGGTTACTAGGCTAATGGCTATTGGGCCTTTTCCAGCCTAACAAAGTTGTACCATTGTTCTCTTAAATACCAAAATATGTAATCCATATTTGCAAATCCATGTTCAGCGCTGGTTGTCCCTGTCTGAGAGTGACATAGGTGAAACCCCTGGGATAAATTTATGATTTCCCATTAAAATGTCCAAGTTACTCTTAAATAGTGTCATTGAGGAGCTCAGTTTTATGTGAATTGGGAGTTTATTCCATAACAGTGGCAATCTCTGGGACACATATCTGTCTCTCCAGCATGTCCTGTTGATGTTGCAGGCTAGGTTAAGGTCCCTACAGCGAGTGAACCTTGTCCCATTTTATTTGCAGAGGTGCAGCATTTCCATTAAGGCAAGGGTTCAAGAGTGCTCTGTAGGCCAGGCAAAAGTCACTTCTCAGCAGTCTATATTATAGAGTACAGTGACAGGGCCTTCAGTCTGTCCATGTAGGTCATGTGTTGAAGCCCCTGGATATTCCTGGAAAGAAACCTCTTAGGTCTCTCTAGCTGCTACAGGCATCTGATGAGGTACATGCAAAAGAGAGCATTTTACTCTATTTTTAGTTTGATGAGGGGGCGAGTACAGTGGATTGATAACATCCTTAGTCTTCGATGCTATGTCCTTACTTATCAGATGTACAGTGTAAAAGCCCTTCCTTACCATTGTGGATACATAATGATCAAAGTTGACATTGGTATCAACATGCGGTCCCAAATCTCTCACCATTGGTTTGGAATTTAGTGGGATATTATTAATAGTATAATCTGCATGGACCTCTCTTTTGCTAAAAGGGATACTAGTGCATTTTTTGGGGTTAAGTTTAAGTCTGTGGCTTTGGTAACACATATTTATGTATGTAAGCCCATTTTGCAGTATGTTGACATCATTTGGGGATTCAATGATTGCACACAGTTTACAGTCGGAAGTGAACTTGGTGAGCCACAGGCCATCTGTTATCGCATGAATTTCTGATAGATTCCAAACAGTAGGAGGCTCAGCACATACCCTTGTGGAATACCCCTGGTAAAAAGATTGCTGGTAGAGGTGGAATCCTCAAATATGACTGTATGGATTCTGATGGTGAGTCAGTTGTCCACCTATCTAAAGATATATGGGTTAATGCCCAGCTGGGTGAGTTTCTCAATGATGCCTGAGTGGGGGGTTGTGTCAAAGCCCCTAGCCAAATCTAGATAGGCAGTATGTATTGTTTTTTCCTTCATCCAGGACTTTGGTGACACTCTTGAAGAATTCCACTAGGTTTAACAGGCATGATCTGCCCTTATTGAAGCCAAACTGGGTCAGGTCAAAAAGTTGAAGGTCACCAACATAGCCGGCCTTAGGCATAGGCCAACTAGGCAGACGTCTAGGGCACCGCTGTAATAGGGGCACTTTTCCAGTATTTTTTTTGGTGTAGGTAGACTAGAAAGGGGGCACTGGGTGGTGTGGGGGGTGCCGTGGAGCCCTTTTACCTAGGGCACCAGTTGACCTAAGGCCGCTCCTGGTCACCAATGTCCTTATTGATAAGGTCCAAGATGATTCTCTCTCCATGGCCTTATAGACAAGGCTGTTCATACCTATGGGTCTATAGTTCCCTGGGCCAGTTGAGGGACCACCTCTGTGTAAGGGGATTATGGTTGCTGTTTTCCACTCTCCCAGGCCAAAGCCAGTACTTAGACTGTGGTTGAACAGAGTACCCAATGGTTCTGCTAACTCTTGCTTTACACCATTTAGCAAGCAGCCTAGGATGTTACCCAATTCCATAGAGGCTGTGTTGTTGGCCTGAGCAAGTGCAGTTATGACCTGTTCTTTGTAGATAATAGGTATAGAACTGGTGACAGGTATGCTTTGTGGTATGATTGCTGGAGAAAGAGGTGTGAAATTTATACCAAACCTCTCCACTAACATGTTGGCAATGTCCTCAGGTTCAGTATGACTGGTATCATCCACTATGAATTCAGTGCTAAGCTGGGCCTTCCCTTTCACATTACAGGCATAGCTGAAGAATGCCTTGTGATCATCCTTAGCTATGGATGCTAATTTAGTTTCGTAATTAGCTTTAGAGAACTTTACAAGATGTCTCATTTGCTGTTCAAGCCATGGAGGGTGTTCTTCTGCTGAGCCTGTTCCCTCTAATTCCTGGACATCAGTTTCTTCCTCTTGTTGTGTATCTATTTATGCTAGATATCCACCAGGGTGGCTTGTTTTTTTGTGAGTAAGTTTTGATCTGTTCTTGTACATGTAAGTCTATACACTTGTAAAGGTGTGTATACAGGGCATTTGTGTACACCTCCAAGGTGTCTTTACTGTCATTGTTGGCAGGAGGTTTGAAATTATTTATACCATCACTTAGGAGGCTATAGTTTGCTTTGGAGAAACTTTTTAACCTCTTGGATCCTGAAGGGGGGTCATTTATGGTCAGAACTTATCAGGGAGGGTGTAACACATGAGGTGGTACAGCGATTTCCCATGTTGGTGAGTACTAGGTCAAGGACATTCCAGACCCTTGTTGGGGTGTGGACTAACAGTTCCAGAGCATTTGTGTTTACAAAGTGCAGGAACCTTAGGGTGAGAATGTCTGAGCTCATATATGTATCCCAGTCGATGGAAAAATAGTTAAAGTCATCCATGACTGTTTGGTTGTATTATAAGTGACTCAAGTAGGTCCAGGAAGGCACTGTGTGTTTTTCATGGTTCATGTTGGTGGACCTGTAGCTAACAATGATGTGCAGGGGGTCTTTCCTGCAGTTAGTTGAAGCTGGAGTAACTCAAGGGAGTCATACTGCTTAACCAGTCTTGAAGTGTATTTGTCTTTTATGAAGATGGATACACCTCCTCCTTTGGTTCAATCATGTCATTTTGTGGCCTGAATGTGTGGAAGGCATTATAGTATTTCATGGCTGGTTCATAGGTTCATAGGTTCATAGGTTGGTACTAGGCTATCAGCCCTAGGGCCTATACAAGCCTAGCCATAACAATTCCCTGGCTATTTCTTCCCACGTTATTTACTTTCCTGGACCCCTGTCTAGCAGGGCGACTGACGTGATCCCTGGGGTGAATTTCCTTTCTCCCATCCAATCGTCAAGGTTCCTCTTGAAGAGGTCCAAAGAGGCACTCTGCTTGACATGTATGGACAATCTATTCCAGAGTCTGGGGAGTCTCTGGGTCAGGAACCTATCCCTCCAGCATGTTTTGTTTATTGTGATGACAAGGTTTAGATCCCTGGAGCGTGTAGCTCTGAGGGATTGGGATTTCTTTAAGTGTAGCATGTCCAACAGCTCTGGGTTTGACATGGCCTTGTATGTTAAGCAGAGATCGCCTCTGAGTAGACGATATGTGACAGAGTATAGCTGGAGTTTTCTCTGTGACCCTAAACCATGTCTCTATGACTGCACAAACATCAACATCTTCCCAAGTGAGCAGTGGCTCCATTGAGTGTAGTTTCTGATTTACACTCCTAGCGTTAAGCAGCATAACCCTGAGTATGTATTTTGATGATATTTTTACATCAGGAATTTTGGTCTTATGACATTGCCTAAAAAAGGCACTATGGGTGAGGCAAGTGCCTCGGTCAGTAACCGAAAGGCAAGAGGCGACATATGAAGATCATCCCTCACAAAGCAGTGTGGTCTTTTGACCATATCATCCCAAGCTGAGAAATACTGTATCATCTGGGATGACACCAGTAGCTAAGCCAATTTTTAAAGGTGATAATGCTTTTGTTTGTATTGAGGCATCATCCTGGGTGAAGTTAGAATGCTGCTTAGGGCTACGAGCATACCCGTCTGGGACACATAATCTGAGAGCTCAGTCATATTGCTCTTCGTATAGTCCAGTGAAGTACATCACAAGTCATTTACTCCAACATCGAGTACAACAGTAGTGTAACTGTGCTTATTGTTGAGAGACTTGAGTGCATGCATGCCTTTGTGGATCCTGGCACCTCACAGGCAAATGACCATGACTTTCTACTTTTACAGCTTGGTTAGGGGGCCATCTGTATGTCTCACTATGGATTCGCCTATGACCAAGATATTGGTTTTCAGGTGTTTTGCATTAAGCACTTAATGGTGACACACTGGTATGTTTGTTTTTATGTGTAATTGGTTCTGTTGGGACTGTAATGCATGAAGAAGGTTTTCATTTGGGAGGTCTCTGCTTTTTGGTAAGCTTTGAATGAGTACCTCTGCATAAGTGGGGTTATGTGCTGTGCACTTGATTTGTTGAGGAGGTGAAGGGTGTGTGCTGACAACCTGTTTGATATTTGATTTGTTGCTACCTGAGAGACGTCATTTGTTCTAGATTCATTGTATTGTTTCATCTCTCACATATTGTATTTGTATGTTTTTGGAGTACTTGGTTGTCAGTATACATGAGGCAATAGAAGCCTAGCTGTGTAAAAACTGAAGTGCCCTTATTAAGCATATTTAGATGGTTGTTGTTAGCAGAGTGATTTTGTGAGCAGTAACAACTGGGCTTGTCTATGACAGACATAGGTGACACCCCAACGGTGACTTTACAATCACCCAACCAGTAGTGAATGTTGCATTTGAACAGGGTCATTGAGGAGAACTGCTTCATATGCAGTAGGAGCCTATTACAGAAGAGTGTGAGTTGCTGGGAGATATTTCTGTCTCCCCAGAATGTTCTGTTTATGTCCCAAGCTAGGTTGAGAATCCTGGGCTAAGTTATTCCAGTCCCATTTGATTTGCAGATACCCAGCATTTCCAATAGGGCAAGGTCTGAGACTTCTTTGTAGATCAGGCTTAGGTCACCTGTCAGCAGCTTGCAGGATACTGAGTACAGTGACAGGTCTTGTAGTCTTTCTATGTATAAGACATTTGGAGGGCCTGCATTCCCCCAGTCACAAACCTCTATTTTTTTTCACCAGTTGCTGCAGTTGTCTGGTGAGGTACAGACAGAAGGGAGCCTTGTACTCAATTACTGGTCTGATATGGGTGGAGTACAGCAGAGCTATGACCTTCGTGGTCTTGGGTGTGATGTCCATATGTATGAAGGTGCATTGCAGAATATGTGCCCCAACACCATGGACACATAGTGATGAAAGTGTGGATTGCTATGAACATGTGTTCACAAGTCTCACAACACTAGTGCTATGTATAGCATTATTAGCAGGGGCACTTCATTGCCCAAGGTGGCAATGAAGCATTGTTTGCTGTAAGGTTCAGTCTGTGAGTTTGGCACCAATCATTTGTCTCTGTCAGCCCCTTCTGTAATATGTTACCATCACTGGGGAGATCTATATGAGTGCATCCAATTAATAGTCATCTGAAAATGTGATAAACCAAAGCCCATCTAGTGTTGCCTGCACTTCAGGGAAGTAGTTTCCACACATTTGAGGGCCCAGCACAGATCCTTGGGGTATCCCATTGGTAAGTGGCTATTGGGGGGGTTTCAGTCCCCGACTTTGAGATTGTGTGTTCTGTTGATGAGCCAGTTGACTATCCAGCTAGTACTGTATGGCTTAATTCCCAGCTGGGATATTTTCACTATGAGACAGGAATTTGGGATATTGCCAAAGGCCTTGGATAAATGAACTTAGGCAGTATGTCTTGTTTTAAGTCATTCAGGTCTTCATGGTCATTATCAAACAAGTCTACAAGGTTCAATAGGCAAGATCCATCCTTGACAAACACATGGGTTGGCTCAAGTGTTTTGAAGGTCACCTATGTCCCTGTGGATAAGGACCATGCTGATCCCTTCCCTAACCTTGCAGATAAGGCTTGTTAGGCTTATGGGTCAATAGGTGTAGTTCTATATGTTACCAGCTTGATGTGCATTACATATGACACAACATTCGATATTACCTTCTGTAGTGTAAGTGATATATATGTGGAAAAATTACTGAGACACCAGAGTTGCAGGTTTGCAGGTAGCAAAGTGTATACACATGCTAAAGTCTGAAAGTTGGTATTGAATCTATGAAAAACACCTGCTAATTAACTGACTCTGTTGCAGCAAGTATTAATGCATTGATACTTTCCTTTTGGGGCCAGATGGTACTGGTTTCAAATCCTTTTCTCTCTCGCTTTCAAACTGGGGACATGGATAAAAATGAATGTCAGGTTTTGCTGTGTTTATCTGGTATGCAAGAAGTGTAGCAGTGCAGTAACTGGCCCTCCCAGGAAGCAGACAGGACCCAGGCAGCCAAAAATAGAAGCTTGATGCATTCAACTAATACTATTGGGCAGCAAGCAAATCAGCTAAGTAACGTTGCACTGCGGTTAACAAAGAGACCTTAATAATGAATAGTGAAATAGGGAATGTCATATAACTAATCCTATAGCAGCAGGTGTAAGTGCAGAGCTGGAGTACAGATGGTCCTGGGTTCTAGTACAGGGTGTGCAACTTTTGTTTCACTGTTGTGACACTGCAGTTTATAGCAATGAACTGAAACATGAACAGCTGTTATTTCAACTCTCTTATGACAACAGGTGTTAGTGTAGGACTGATATACACATGGTCCCGGGTTCAAATACACCATATTCTATAAACTTTTACTGTTGTTCCACTTCCCATTATAGTAACTCTCACATATAAGACTTGGCATTGTGTACATGATATTAGTTTAAATATATGAGGGCTAAGACACTAATATGGTATCAGTTATTTATTTATTTATTTATCTATGTATTATTGCATTTATAATTAAATGTATGACTGTGAGTATATTGTGTACTATATTCCTGTAAGGATATTTCTGCTGTCTGGACTGCCATGACCTTCACATTTGTCAAACACACATACACAACTGCTTGTACATCAAATAACCTTGAAATTGCATTGCTTGCCACTGTTGCACACTGCTTACCCTCTTGCAAACATGTCGCTTGTCAGTGCACCCCCAAGCACCATGTTTGTATGATGGTAAGCAGTGCACAACATTTTCAAACAATGTACACACTCCCAGTAAATGCAATAACTGGAACTGGAAGAAAACCACCATTCTGTATTGCTCTTGATCACTGATAGACATGGCAGATGTTCTGGGAGAGGGTATGAGATTTAGGGCTCAGAGATGGGGTGTCCAGGAGTCCAAGATTTTTGTTGGACCCTAGTGAAATATTACAGTGCCAGGTTGCTGCATGGGGACTATTCTGGGCCCCGGTATAAGTTAGAGGCTTAAGATAGTTTGGCCCGGGCTGTAACCAGTGCCACCAGTACCCTCCAAACTGGTGGCCAATGTAGGCATCATCACTACAATGACCTCTGGAAGAGAAAGAGGGGTACCCTTGATGCTTGGACAGAGGAATTTAGGACCGAGGACATCCCACAGATGTGTATGTATCAAATACAGAGAGTACTTGTTAGGCTTAAAAACTGAATATGGGCAAGACTGATATGCATAATGGTATTCTGTTCTGTTTTTCCACAGCTGCCATGGAACGGAAGTACAATGTTAGGACCCATGGCACTAGACTGGTGAGGATTAGGGAGGTATGTGGTATGTATGCAGCAAAAGAGTAGTGTTATTGTAGCATTAAAAGTTAAAGATATCTTGTTTAGTATTTTATACAGGTGTATCAAACTGAGCATGCATAACTTAAATATAAATGCAAGTATGCATACATTAGTCTGTAGCACAAACCGAGAGTTTAATATTAGACTTAATTCAGAGGTGGTGAATTCATATATCATACTTCCCAAATATATACTGTTAATTCTTCATTTATGTGTAACTTAAATGTTTAAAGTAAAAGCTCTATACCAATGGCATACATGCCCTGCTGTAAACTGTAATCTGTATAACTGGAGCATGCATATGTGCAATATATGCACATGTAAAGAGTATTTGCTGCTGTCTGTAGTATAGTGTGCATCTGTTCGGAGCTGGTAGTCTTAAAGGTTGGAGTTATCTGTTAGACGGTGGTAGCCTGAAGTGTAAGGGTTAAGATAATAAAGTCAAATAATTGTATTAATGCATTGTATGTTACATATGAAGGTCCTAATCTTATCTTTTTTTTCCCTCACCCCAACACTACCTGCCCCCTCAGGTAGTGCTGCATCAGCGGATAGTCCAGTGGTTCCCTCCAGGAGCAGTGGCAGAGGTGGTGAGTTTATAATCCATGCCGAACTGCCAGGGATGGTGCATAGGGTTGTGCACCACACTGTTGGTGCATGCCAACAATGGATGGTGGGTCTGCTCTCCCTCACTTTACATAGGACCAGGAGAAAGAGAAGGAGACATTGTGTGGTCCAGCAAGTGGTGGCATGAGGTAACAGTGATAACAGTCCAATGGGTGAGGACTCAATTCTCACTGTCACCCAGTTTGACAAGCATACTGTCACCCAGCTTGATGAGCATGGGTCCTGAGTGTCCCCACCCTCACCCTATCTATAGTGTCCATGAACCTCTTGTGTCCATCACTGACCCTGTGTCTTTTTTGTTTGTCTTGTCAGTCTCAGTTGCTTCTTCACCTACCCAACTTACCAAACCCAGACATACCTGTGTTCCTTCCTCAACATTCCTCTCTCTCTCAAAAAAATTGGGTACCTGTCCCACAAAAAAATTGTGCCATACATAGCTCTCCATTTTCCATGTGTCTTCTTGGCACACTTGATTCTGTCCAGTTGGCTATACAACATTATTGTGTTGCTGTCACCCTTCTCTCTGCAGGTGACAGTCCAAATTCAGCTAATATTCTGCATATATTATCAGTTTTTACTGTTGAAGAAATGGACAGCTATAGTTCTTTCCTACCAGCCTCCACCACAATCCTGTATTGCTTTCCATTTGTTCTACCATCTGCTTGCTCCCCATTTCACCACTGTCCTATCTCCCCCATTTATCTTCTTTAATGCATTATTGCATGATAGTGCACATTGTGCACCAACGTGCAGCAACAGTAATACGAAAGTACTTAAAAGTGGTAGATTCAGTTGTATTCATACCCAGTACCATCTGGTCCCAAAAAGGAATGTATCACTGCATTAAGTGCCTTAACACATACCACCACAAAGTCAGTTGAGCAGCAGGTATATTCCAGAGACTCAGTACTGTCAGGCCTTAGCAATGCAGCTAGCTTTTGCACAGTGCTTAGCAGTGCACAAACATGTGCATCTCCCATGTGTATACACTTTGCTAACTGTCCCAAATATCTGCTGCTTGTCACGCTATGGAAATGTATATATTATGCTGTATTACTGCTGTTTACTATCCATTTCCTTTGTATGACATGAAATTATATGTAGTAACATTACAAACTTAGGGCCCTATGAAACTATATGTCATATATTTAAAACGCATCCATGAGTTGCCACCCCTCCCCAGCACTACAACCATACTTTTTCCACACATATATCAACCACACTACAAAATGTAATATCAAATGTGTGCTATGCAATGCACATCAATCTGGTAACATGCAGAAATACAGCTATTGTCCCATACACCTAAAAAGTCTTATCTGCAAGACTACTGCAGGAACAAGCAAGAACCACATCCACAGGGGCATAAATGACCTTCAGCACACTTGACTGTACCCATGTTGGTTTTGCCAAGGGTAGATCTTGCTTATTGATGCTTGTGAACTTCATAGATATTGACCCCAAAGACCTGGGTCCTCGATTCAGGATAACAAAGCATACTGCCTATGTTGCATTATTCAAGGCTTTTGACACTAACCCCATTCATGTCTCATAGTGAAGGTCTCCCATCTAGGAATTAGGCCATACAGTACTAGATGGAGAGCCAACTGGCTTAAGGACAGAACACACACTCTCAATGTTGGGGACTGCACCTCCACTTACCAGTGGAATACTGCAAGGATCTGTGCTAGGCCATCAATTGTTTGGGAAATTCTTCCTTGATGCACTGGCAACAGTAGATGGCCTGTGGTTTACCAAGTTTGCAGATGACTGTTAACTGGACTCGCTCATACCTCTCAACCTCTTTGCACAAGAAATCTGGACAAAGCACAGCAAAATGGGAGGACAAAGGGCCAAAAATAGGGACAGATTTTAAATATTGCTCTTATAAACTTAGGAATTTGCTACAGTAACAGGGTTTATTTTGACATACATTTTTGTGGGGGATTTGAAGTCTGAAACTCAAATGTATATCATAATTTACTGACTTCATTCCTCATATCATCCAAGTGATTTGGCAGAAAACCACAAATGTTAAGAGGAACAGGCCAAAAATATGAGGCGAAAACCTGGACAGTCTGTGGAAATCTGTACAGTTGAGAGGTATGGACACACTCATATAGATGGCAACATATTACAGTAAGGGCTGACATAGACCAATGATTGGTGATAAACTCACAGACTGAATTTAAGCATACAATGACTCTTTGTCACCTTTGTCAATAACATACCCCTACAAATTTTAATATGCATAGCACCCCAAAAGCTCAAACACAGTGTTGTGAGACTTGGTAACACATGTTGACTGCGACCTACATTTTCCTCACTATGTGCCCATAGTGGTGACACACACAATCTGCATTGCACACATCATACATATGGACATCACATTCAAGATCAGGGTAGTCATACGTCTGCTGCACTCTACCATTATCATACCAGTAATAGAGTATAATGCTCACATCTCTCTGTACCTCACCAGACACCTGTAGCAATTGGAGAGAACACAGGGTTGTGCCTGGGAGACTCCAAGGCCTCAAACATGGCATACATGGAAAGACTGACATACCTGTCACTGTATTTGGTATCATGCAGGCTGCTGAGAGGTGATCTATGGCTGGTCTGCAGAGCAGTGTCAAACCCTGCCCTTCTGGAAATGATGGACATCTGCAATTCAAATGGGGCAACTATAATTTACCCCAGGGTTCTCAACCTAGTCTTTGACATAAACATAACATGCTGAGGAGACAGATATAGCCCACAGTGGTTCACATTCCTCTTTAACAGGGTCCCACTGCATCTGAAGCAGTGCTCCTCAATGACCCTATACATGCGCAACCTTCACTACTTGTTGGGTGATTGTAAAGTCACCTCTGGGCTGGTACTTATGTCCCCTCATGGACAGGGCCAGCTCGTGCTACTCAAAAATACACTCTGCTAAAAATGACCATCCAACTATGCTCAATAAGGGTACTTGTGTTTTTACACAACTAGGCTTCTAAAGACCCTAGTGCTATTAGGCTAGTAGCCTCATATGAACCTATGAAGCTATGTGCCTATGCAGGCCTCACAACCTGTTTACCCCCACATGGCCTGCTGATGACATCTTGTCTAAGTTCACCTGCAGCCATGTATAAATCAGACTTGTGTCACGAGGCTTGCATAATATACAATGTTCTATAGTCTGTGTACTTAGGGGTTCTGTTCTCATAGCAGTCAAGTGTGTGTGTGTGTGTGTGTGTGTGTGTGTGTGTGTGTGTGTGTGTGTGTGTGTGTGTGTGTGAGAGAGAGAGAGAGAGAGAGAGAGCTGTTGCTTGATATTATTACAGACAGCATTTTACAATAGCATGTGGGATACTGTCATCTTCTCAAAAGAGACTGCTGATGTCATCAGCTATATCACATTTTTGGATATGCAATACTGCCACAAAGGCACGGTCAGAGACTTGACCTGGGTGCCAGACAAAAGTCACCTCATCCTATACAATAAAGTTTACAGTGACATGACTTTTAATCTATTCACATACATCATGGCTGTCTTGTTGAGAAAACCCTCTGGGCTCCCCAACTGCTACACGTGTCTGGTGAGGTATATATAAAAATGTGCATTATACTCTATTAGTGCTGTAATGAGGTTTGACTACAATGCTGTCATATCATCCTAAGAGCTCAATATGATGGCATGACTTATGATGTGCACAACATAGGCGTTCAATAGCAGTGTGGACACTTGGTGGTCAAAGTTCAGATTGACTATCTAAATGTGTTCCCAGAGCTTCCATTACTGCGTTTCTGCATAGCATGACTGTTGTCAATGCTGTGACTAACACGGAACTCCACTTTTCAGATGGTCAACATTACAAACACACATTTCTGCATTTATTTGTAGATTGTGTACCTTTGTCACCATTCATTTGTGAGTGTTAGCTCCTCCTCTACTATGTTATCACTATTGGTGGACTCAATGATTGCACACAATATGCAAAAATCAGCAAACTTTGTAAGTCAAAGGCCATATACTTTAGTCTGAACTGTCAAGATATACAGTTCAAACAGTGAAGGGCCAAGCACAGATCCCTGGGGTTTGCTAATGGTGACACCTCTATTGGTCCAGGTTGATTCAACAACTTTCACATGATGTGTTCTGTCAGTGAGCCAATTGTTTACGCATCAACTGACGTGAGGTTTAATCACCAGCTTGGAGGCTTTCTCAATGATACCTGCATGTGTGATTGTGTCAAAACCATAGGCCAGATCACAATAGGCAGTAATCACTGTCTTACCTTCATTCAGGGCTATCACATGGAATCCATATGCTGTGACAACATCACTGATCACCTATGGCATGACCCAGCACATACACCTTCCTGATACGGTTGAATACATAGTTCAACACACCCTCCAGACAGCCTATGTTCCCATACAAGGATGTACATCAACATCTATCCACCTGAGTTGAGTGGACAACATCTGATGTGTGCATGTATAGGGACATCCTGACTTTCCTCGACTGTGAGGTAGACCAACATGCCATGATGGACCTCTTCTACATGTACACTAGTAATATTCCAGATGTGTGCAATAGATCTGTGTGAGCTGTTATTGCTACATCAGGTCTATTACATTTGATAGATGTCCTCAAAGAGGTCATCAAGGGCATTCATGATGGCAGCAGTATCATCCTGTGGAACTTGAACAGGTCAAGGCATTTGACAAAAATCCACACTAAGGTATTTAATCAACACTGTCATATGTGGCCATAAACAGCTATATCACCAAATGGGTATCCCAGTGTATGACATGCATGGCATCTCACTATGTTGAAATGTGTGCTGTGACATATATGTCTCAGGTCCAGTGATCAGGTCAGTACAACAGAGGTGTCTGCTAGGCCTTTTCCTGCCCATTAGTTAAGTGATGGACATCACAGATGACATACACATGCTGTGTCCAAACAGCTGCCTGAAAAACTACAGCTTATGGGCAGTCATTGACTCAGACTGTGATATTAGTATAATGCAGACAGTATCAACTCATACCAGAGACTACTGTTACAGCCATGACAACACCTGCATTGATGAGACACGTGGAGGGATTTGTTGATTCAGGAAACAGAAACACCACCCAAGCATAATGTGGACATCACACCCTATAATCAGACCGATAGGCATGTGACCTGTGTCCTGGGATAGAGGGTAAGTGGTACATCTGCCAGCATGTGGTCACAGTGCTGACTACTCCCTTGAATGTAACACAACTACTGGGTATGTGAAGGACATGCACATCAGAGGCCATAATAACTTCAAAGTTCCCAGCCTTCATCACACCAATTTTCATGTACCTCCCTACACATCTTCCAGTGATGTGTGACTGAAGTGTACCACCTTTGTCACAGTGCACTATCACACAGCTTATTGGCCATTCCTAGTTATTCTTCCTGGGGAATACATATGACTGTCTGATGGTGCAGAACACCAGTAGGTTCACAGGTTCATAGGTGTTTTCTAGTCTAGAGACCACAAGGGCCTTTTTAAGCCTAGCCATGCATCTCAAGTCTCTGACAAGTTCTGATACCCTTGATAAGTGTAAGCAGGTGCTTGGGAGATGAAGCATTTACAGGTTGCTTATGTCCATTAGAGACATAGGTGCCAAACCAGGGATGAATTTCCTGATCCAATTGTCCAAGTTGCACTTGAAATGGGTTGAGGAAGAACTCTGCTTCACATGGATGTGTAGCCTGTTCCAGAGATGAGATAGTCTCTGGATACATACCTGTCCCTCCAGCAAGTACTATTTATATCACAGGCAAAGTTTAAGTCTTTAGACTGGGTAATTTTGGTGCTGTTTGTTTTGTGGATGTGCAGGAGGTCCACCAGAGTTGGTTCTGACAATGCCCTGCATTCCAGACATAGATGTCCCCTCAAAAGCCATGGGGATAGGGCCTTGAGACACTCTGCATAAGACATTTTACATACACCCTGTATTCTTTTAGTGAAGTACCTCTGTAGACATTCCAGTTTTGGACATGCCTGGTTAGGTACATACCAAAGGGGGCATTATATTCAATCATAGGTCTGATGAATGCTAACTTAGATGCCATACCTTTGTTTATAAGTTGCTCAATATAGAATTATTTCCAGACTACAGTAGATACATGATGATAAAAGGCTATATTACACTCTATGTGTGTCCCTAAGTCCCTGACTACTGGATCAACTCCAAGGGGTGTGTTGTCAGTATGATAGTTAATAGGGGTAGATGACTTCCTAAAGGAAACTATTATGCATTGCTTGGCATTTAGGTTTAGTCCATGACTCTGACACCAGTTATTTGTCTGTGTCAGCTCCTGCTGGAGAACATTTGCATCAGTGTGGGATTCAATGACAGCTCCTAATTTACAATGACCTGCAAATTTAGTCAGACAGAAACCATTGACATTGGCCTTGACTTCAGAGAAGTAAATTCCAAAAAGGAGCGATCCAAGGACCAATGCCTGAGGGACTCCACTTGTCAGTGGTCTCTTTGTTGAGGTGAACTCCCCAATTCTAACTTCTTGGGTCCTGCCTGTGAGCTAGTTGGCTATCCACCATTCCTCTCCTGTTGTTTCTTTCACCCCACCCTTCTTTTCCTCTCTCTCTCTCTTGATGTCTGGAAGCCTTTAATCATAAAATGAAAAACAGCTTACCTTCTCCTTTAGTCTGCCTTACCTTCCAATGTTTCTGATGTATGTTCTTCTGATTGTTTTACCCCTTATCTTACTTCTCTTTCCACCCTTTTAATGAACTAATAAAGTGTCCAGCCTGCAGGGCACCCATTGGCAGGTCTTTCACAACTCCTACATGTTTTATCTCAGGAGTGTACACCAGCCAGCTACCATGGGAACTCATTCCCCTTCTCACAAGATTTACGCAATTTCTCAGCTACATCAATCGACTTCATTTACGAAGTTCATCATATATATATATATATATATATATATATATATATATATATATATATATATATATATATATATATCGTGGTTTACATGCATATGACCGAGCGACCGATGGTCGAAATTTGGTTTCCACAAACCTATATGTTGAAGTTCCAGATTCCGAACGCTCGGAATGTCGTAACAAAATTCAGAATTTGACATTTCTGATCTCTCTACCACCTAAACAAGTGCTACCATGAGTCAAAAAGGGGGGGATGTTTTGCGGTTTGACATAATTGCGTTCGCAATTATGCGAAGTCGCCATACTGCTGTCGAACATTTTCCAGTTGGCCATCCATCAGCCGACCAAATGCATGTATACCATAGATATAGTCACTGGCGTCCCTTTAGTACTGCTGTATGATGTGCTCTATTCCATGTTGATTCACTGCTCTGTGAATCACAACCATTGTTTTGTATGGAACATAAACCTTATTACCCTCTGTTCCTGTAAACTTTATTATTTTAATTCCAAAGTTGCTACTAATTAGAGAAAGTGAAACCCCAGACTGCAGCAACTATGTTCAGAAATGTGATTTTTTTTTTTTTTTTAACTTGTTGGTAACAACAAACTTCATGTTGATAAAATGAGCAACATCTGTCATACAATCAAAATGTATAGAAAGAAATTATTAAAAAAAAAGTTATTTTAGTTTCCTGGTTTCATTCACAGCAAGAAGTGCTATTCATCTGTAGCCACAGTTGGGGTACAGTTGTATACTCTTTCCCCGGGATTCATGAAGCTTGCACCAGGCACACGCATAGCGTAGGCATTATAACGCCAAATATGGCCGCCGAGCGATTCAGGTACGATCCAATTCCACGTGCACTACCGGCGTACGCCAGATCTGTGCAGCCCCCGGCGTAGGTATGCAAATCACCCCATGTGCAGTGTCGCACCATGCAAATGAAGGCATATTCATGAAGTGGTGCAGGCCTAGTGTAAGCCCACGGAAATGTAAACCAAAAAACACGGTTTACATTTTCCCAAACAGAACATCGGAGCTATGGAAGAGGGCCAGACCCAGGTATCACAAAGTTAAAATATGCCAATGGTGAAATACACAGCCAATGGCATAAGAAAAGATGCACAACACATAAATAACAACATTTAATGTCATGTCCACAGTAACGCACAGCATAACCGCAGGGCATGTGTGTGGAAGCTGTAACATAAAGAAATAATATAAAAATGTCATAAAATCGCAACGTAATAGAAATCAGGTTTACAGCATAATACACAATGGTAGGCATGGAACACCACAACCAAGGTGCAAGGGTTGCTTTGGCTTGCGATAGTGTTCGGTGCGGTAACTATGAATTAATAGGCAATGCCATGCAAATGAGGCAGATAACAATGAATCCCAAATGTCCCGCCGGATGAAGGTTGTACCATACGGCGCAGCAGTATAACACCGAGAAGTGGCTCAGAGGAGATACATGACATCAGCAGAGGGGTGTGCCACCATAGCACTAATCACATTGGAGCATTGCAAATCTGGCCTGTCCGTTGCTAAGCAAAGCTGCAGGACAGGGGTGGGGAGGAATCGTTTAGCTGAGAGCACACATGGTGGCCAAAAGCGCATGTGTACGAGGATGAAAATGTGCCCGAAACCCAGTAATCGGACGCACGCGCCACAAACAATAGCAGAAATAGGAAGGTCAGGGGAAGAAAAGAAGGAAATGCGGAAGTAGGGTAATTAGAGTACTAATGAGCAATCAACACCAATCAACCCACGAAGGCCAATCGACGACAGCTGACAAGTCCGCTTGCAGAAACCTGCAAAACAGGATAGGGGAGGCATTTGAATGCAAAGAAAGGCGGGGAGGTATTGGATTGCAAAGATAGGAGACCTGACATAGCAGAGCAAAGCAAACTGACAGCAGACCGGCAGTAGCACACATAATGCAAGATACGCCAGGTACAGGAAAGTACAAATGAAAGTAGGCTGCAGGATGCACGCCATAAAATGGTAGGTGCAACGCGCAGAAATGTAAAGGGAAGGTCAAGAGGTAATCCACGGCAGGCAAATGTAATTCAACACCAAAGGCACCTCAATAGTAGTTCCGGCAGTAAAACACATAAGATAACCTGTAGCTACGATCGTACATACACACCCTATGACATAATGGGTGTTCACAGCACAATAGTATAACGTGTGAAAGCACCCAACACACATCTGCGTATTCCCAAACACCACACCATAGGTGTAAACACATGGGGAAGTTTTAAAATGTACATGTTGGGAGCTGCCATAGCTGCGATTCATCAGCATGTGTTAGAGACTGACGGTGTTGTGAAGGATGATGCCGACAACCACCGCAGGCCTCAGAGGAGAAGAAGAGTGTTCAGACCAAGGGTAACCTACCAGGGGCTACATGACCTGGAGATAGTAGAGCGTTACAGGGTGGACAGGGACATCTTACAGCAAATAGTGGAGCTGTGCTAGCCACGCCTGAGAACCAGAAACAACAGAGGGGAACCCATACCAGTGGACACGAAGGTATGTGTAAGCCACAGGTACCTTTCAAAGGCCAACTGGAGATATAATGGGTATCTCACAGGCATCAGGATCCAGGGTACTACACCAGTTCCTGGATGCCATGTTACCACGTGCCAATGAGCAGATATACTTCCCCAGAACTCAGGAGGAGTTGGCTAGCAATATGCGCCACTTCCACCATGTGGCACAATACCCGGAGGTACTGGGTGCGATAGACTGCACGCACATACAAATCAAGTCACCACCCGGTGAGCAGGGTATGCGCTACATAAACTGCAAGGGATTCCACTCCATCAACTGCCAGGTCGTGTGCAATGCCCAGGGCATTATCATGGATGTGTGTGCTGGCAGCCCTGGAAGCTACCATGACTCCCATATCTGGCATGCCTCACAGCTGTATCAGTTATTTGTCAGGGGGGACATCCCACATGGCCATCTCGTGGGGGATGCCGGCTATGCACTGGAGCCGTGGATGATGACTCCCATCAGAAATGCACACACACCCATGCAAGAACGCCATAATGAGGCACACGCACAAACCAGAATCATCATAGAGCGTGTGTTCGGGATGCTGAAATCACGGTTCCGGTGCTTGGATACATCTGGTGGAGCCTTGCAGTACTCTCCAGGCACGTGTGCCCATATCATCATAGTAAGTGCCATGCTACATAATATGATCCTGTGGAAGCAGCTGTAGCAGGGACAAAATGGTGAAGGCCCTCATAGCCCACCGCAATTGCCAAGGCCGTACAAGCACAGAGGGATTCAGACCATGAACACACTGTGCCAGCCCCAGTAGGCAGACGGAGGCGTGCCCAATATGCCTACGCCTTGGCAAAGAGGGAACGTATAGCACATACTCTGACAGTGTAGGCCCCTATGGACTGACACCTCTCCACCTGCACACACAGTAAAATGGATGGCACACAAACATGACCACCTGTAAATTGTAATGTATAGGTGGCCCAATGTGTGACTCCTACATACGCAGCCCTCAAACATTGTAAACACAACATCTAGTGGAACACGGAATGCCAACACCTGAACAGTACATAAGTCTTACAGCATATGGTGGTGCTGTGTGCCTGTCACGTTCCCCACCAGATATATATATATATATATATATATATATATATATATATATATATATATATATATAGATATATATGTACACATATGCATATATATAATACAGATAGAAAGGGCAATAGAGGGATATATGGTGATATAGATGGATTCAGCGATATCTGCAAATATAATAGATAGTTCAACGACATTCATAACATCTTGGAGGTACAAATAAATAGGATACCGCCAACCATGGAATATGTAACATACCGACATGCGTAATCACGAGGCTGAAAGACCGATAGAACACAGTACTGGAACAGTACATCCGCGAGTAATAGTATGATGATATGAAGGGACAGTTAGTCACCGCTGCCGGTGTCGCAGTCCATGTAGGTACTGTGTTCAACTGTGTCTGTGAGTGCCGTAGTCTGTGTAAGTGTGCGTTGAGGGTGCCTTGTGCGTCTCTGTGTGACTGTAATGTGTGTGTGTGTCCGCAACATGTGTATGTTGGTGCCAAGTCAGAGGCAGATCAGTATAGTAGGTGTGGGTATAGCTAGCCGTAGGCATACGGTTACTACCTGTCCCACAGTAGGAGGGACAGCCCCACCCTAGGCAGGTGTGTCCTGACATAAAACAGTACAAAGGGCAAATGTCCGAGATGGTAGGACATAAATATGCCCCATATATAATGTAACAGTCATATTTAATAGTTATGCCTGTATGTAAGAAACTTAAATGTTACATGCAATATGATAAGTAGCCCAAGTCATACAACAATAGGTATGTAGTGAGGATAAAAGTATGTGCTACCTGTGTACTGACCGTGGCTACGTGTTGGCCTGTAAACACCACTTTGTGTCCCGCAAGTGTCCAACAATGACCATATGAAAAGGTGGCAACCCGTGGCAAACAGGCTCTTTTAACAACACAACCACAATGACTGCAAATATCTGGGACAGAAATACAAGGGATAGCTGTCACTTACACATATCCCCTGATATATCACTGCAATTACTGATGTATACAAGTAGCAAGCTCACCTGCAGATGATATAGAAACCAATTAACAACGGCCCAACATACAATCCCGTAACATAAGTCTACTAACTGTTAGCTCTCTAATTAGGGATGGAGCCCACACACATATATACGGATTATGTAGAAATGCAAGGCCCACAAACCGTATATGTTATGTACAACCACCGACATCCCCCACACTAGAAACTAAAGCAATACAAACTGTAATAGCAGCACAAACATCCAGTCAGTCAATTACATCTGCAGAACCCTCAACATACCGTGTGAAAGACACAATTAAAGGTGTCATGCAAAATTGCAGGCGTTGTATAATGGAACAAATAGCCATGTTACAGGTTTTGATTGCAATACTCCGTTATCAGACGTCGGGATGACAGGTACACCCACATGTTGAACCAAATACTGTACCTGTCACACACAATCCACGGGGGACATGAATCCAAACTATACTTGTCTCCATGCATAGCAGTTGCAGTTACACATAACAAAACACAATACAGACCGTCTCCCCGAAGGTAGGGCAAATAGGCAACGCACAAGTGGAGAATCCAATTATACCCCACTGTCGCCACGTAATTGGCGAATGGAATAGCTGCACAGCTGATATGCAAGTAATTAGTCACTCAGGAACACCAATTGGCGGGATGAATCCACATGTTTCAGGTATCAACGTATATAAGGATGACTTGCCAGACATTCAAACCGTATGCTCATACCGAATAACAGTTGAAACACTGTGAGAGAGATAGAAACGAAACGCCATAATGACAACAAGGTATGTAGAACGCCCGATATGTAAGGTTATGTATAGCATGATCTGTATTAATTAGTTTTACTGTATGTATAGCCTGGTTTGCATTAATTAAACGTGTCCACAATGCATAAAGTGGGGAAAGGTATTTATGTAGTGATGTCTTGCTGAGCATACTAACGCTTGTAGAAACTGTGCGTCCAGCAGTGGGACACAAGGTACACAACACAGACACCACAAGGGATGCTACATGAGGGCACTAAACAGAACAATGCCATACAACCCGCCGTCAGTGGTAGGGTATGTCCAACAAGGACGTGCCATAGCAGGGGATAGTATATGTTGATATACTGTCACAGCACGCATGTGTATGGGCATATAATGTTAATGACATATGTAAGGTGGTCCCACTGTGCAAGTATGCTTTGCATTATGGGATACTATGTGAAATATGTGTAATGTATAGTATTATAGGTAGATATGACATATATTCTACACAGCATAACAGGCATATCATGCATACCACAGGTATCGTCTATTGGTATGTACAATAACAGGATACATATGGCCTATAGGTATGGGACATAGTAATAGCATGATAGGTAATCTAAATGGAAGGGCTACCAAGTTACCATGCACAAAGAACATGTAATAGCTGCACAGGTGCATAGTGGGGTACTATGCAGTCTGGCAAGTCCATGTGTAAGCACAACTACAGTGTTCACACTAGTGGCACCTCTCCAGGGTAGTGTCCTGTGAACAGCAGAGCCAGGTGTCACCTGCACCTCTGCACAGTACAGCCACTGCAGTGATCCCAGGCCTACATGTGTCTCCCAACCACCAAGGGAGGTATCACATGAACAGTGATACTGAGTGTCCCTGCGTGATGTACATAGGACTTATGTTCCACAGCATGGTGAGTGTCCGGTTTGGGAATGTAACCCAGAAGCACATCCCACTCATTGTGGCGTGTGTGCACATATCCATGAGCATGTTGCTCACAGTGGCCTCTGCTTATGACGCGTATGAGGAGTATATCCATCAATAATGTTGTGGACATGGGCCCTGTCTGATCAGCAGAGGTCACCCCTGAGTATGTAGTATGCAAATGTGTACAGATGTGGTGTCCGTAGTGCAGCCGCATATTTAAACTGTCGGAGCTCAGTAAACGTCATGGCGTGTTAATGTTGTGGCATGTAAAGATGTAGCTGCTGTGTAAGGTACACCCTAAATGTGGTGGTGTACCCTTGAATGTGTGTAGATGTCTTGAGTTCAGAGGTACAATGGGTGCCTATGTACCAGCTACACACCCAGTACAGATAGGTGTGGCCACGTAGAAGGATATCCACACCACAGTGGCAATACGGTAACCACAGGAGTGGGTGCAACATATGTGTGTACTGCAAACATGTACAATGTAATATGTATGTAGGGGACTACCATCCATGTGATAGTCAGTGGTGAATGGTGTAATGCAAAGATGATGTGCATGCACCTTGTGTCATGCAGCTTGATGCCATGATAGTCATATTATGTATCTGTCACAGCAACACCCATATGGTTGGAGTCAGTATCAGCTGGTGGAGAAATCATGGTGCTTGGTATGTAGGGGTTTGAAAGCTAGGCAGGGAAAGTCCCCTGTGCTAGCCTGTTCTGCAGGGAAGCATATACTGAACATGAAGGGCCCTATGACTGAAGACCGTGGTATGCCAAATGTACCTGACATGTAGTAGGTACTATGGTATGCTGGCCTCACTGTGTGTCCTGTCCATGATCCACATAGCATAGCATCCTGAGGTACAGGGTACAATGTACAGGTGGATGTGTATGTTGTCAATACCAGAATGGGGAATGGTGCTGAAAGGCAATGAGAGGACAATGTAGGATGTGTGGACTCCCGTACCATCAGCAACTGCCCTGGTAACTGTATGAAAGGAGTCCACCATGTGTAGGGGCCATGCTCTGGCCTTAACAAGCCCAACCCAGGTGGCAGCGAAGGACGGGAGCCCAACAATGTCTCTGTGAATGACGTCCTTGATGATGTGCCCCATAGCCATGCAGAACAGTCCAGTCAGGTGTGTAGGACTATAGTCCCACTCGTGCAATGCGGTGCCACCTGTGTATAGTGTGATAAATGCTGCTGTGTGCCATTCAGGGGCTACAATGTCTAAAACAAGGCTATTGCTGAATATGGTGGCCTAGTGGGGAGATATGTCATACAGAGGTTGGTGGACATCACAGCCTGGGACATTGGAAGGTGACATGGGGCCAGTGTCCCAGGACATATAGAGTGTAGGTCAGTACTGTGTAGGTGTGACCACAGGGATACTACAATGTTCATGTATGGATTGCGGCCCTGTAGTGAGTGAGAGGGTGTAATGTCAGCACTGAATCCATCCTCCAGCATGTTGCCAACAACACCTGGGTCTGCAATGTTCCTGAGTGACTGTTGTATGTGACAGCAGATGTGGGTGTTGCCATCGAATACTGACATACCACCATAATGCCTGGTGGTACACCCCGGAATGTGTGGCAGTCATGTTTACATAGCTAGTCTTGGAGTATGTGATGAGGGACTCTGTGGCCCCACCATGGCTGACCAGTGAGCCACCCCACACATGGGAATATACACCACTGTGCAACAGCCGACACCTGTTGTTGTACATCATATGTCCATGGAACATGACCACCAGAGTGGCGTCTGTTATCTGGTGTGTACCATCATGGCTCTGTGTGGAATAGCATGATCCATGCAGTTGTGTACGTGCTAATGAAGTGCACTGGGGTATGTGTCAGCATTTGTATGTGCATTGTCCATCTGCACGGGTGTCATGATGTTAACAACCGCTGTCAGCAGACGTCTGTAGTAGGTGTTGTAGTACACATGTACTGTGTATGCTGTGATGGGTGTGTTGCCGGGATGTGGCTAACAAGGTCAATTAGCATATGTTCAGAATCCACCAATGAGGGGATAACCCCAGGTGTGTAACACGAATCACATGGTGGTAGTGTTCATGCCAAGGGTAATGTAGGTCTTGGAGGTGGTGTGTATGGGTTGATCCAGCAGAGCGGAGGGTATGACTCATGGATGTGTCGGTACATGAGTGGCTATCCCAGTGAAGTGTGAGGTAGTGTCAGTCACACATCAGTAGTAGCTGTCTGAGGCCCACTGTCCACTATACCAACATAGAAGGTATGTTACCCGTGGGGTATGATGTTGACTCTGTCACTTGTTACAATGTGTATAGCGGTCCCGGACACAGTTAGTTGCACATGGAGCACCTCTGATGCATTGTGCTAAGTAACTTGCCAGGATGTGTGCAAAACATAGTTGGATATGGGAACCCTCAGCTGTGGGTGTGCTGGTCCAGGTATGTGCCTGAAAGGTATGGTCTGTCTATAACCTGTCATTGCAGGTGTGCTCTGCAGAGCCTAGAGGCAGGTCCCAGTCACTGTAGAGATGTTTGAGTGGTGCATTATAAAGTGTGCCTTGCCTGTGTGCATCACAGAGGAAGATGCAAGCATTGTGTCACATGACCCCATGTCGTGTCTGCCAGTTACCGCCCTGCAGGTGACAGTTATTGGAAACTGTACATGACAGGCAGTATAGAAGCAGCAAGAGCCTTACATGTGAGCTGTACTCCCAGGACTGACAGATGCAAGTCATCTGTACCACAGCATTGTGTTTGACCAGGACAGTCATAGCGGACAGATACCACATGCCTGTGGAATAACAATAGGAGCATAGGCAACTGTTGAAGTGACACAGTTGGTCATTGTACAGTGGTATCATGTCCGGATGAATGCAAAATGCTCCCCAGGGCTAGGCCCACACCCTCAGGGTTATAAGACTGGTGAGCTATTGCATGTCCCTGCACACAGTCTGTGAAGTGCCATCACAGGGCAGTCACACTAACATGGAGAATGACAGTCATATCATACCTGGTGAGGTGTGGCATGGGTGCATAGGTTATGTTGCAGAAGCAGTTACCCAACAGCAAGATGTAAGCGACTAACGCCTTGTGTAGCCTGCTGTGTGGAACTGCAGTGTGACTCCCTACAGAGTCAGCTATGACTGGTGTGTTCTGAATGTTATAACTCACTATTGGCTGTATGTGATGGACACACATGAGTCTGTGGGCTATAAGCTGGTGATGTTGTCTTCCATGATGGGGGCTACCTCTGGTGATTACAGTGAGTATGGAGACGTACTGCACAAGTTGTCCTCGTAGGTGTGGCCAGTGGTGTAGATCATGTGAGACTATGTGATGGGTGGGGTGTGTTGCAAATGTTACACATCCCCAGATGACTGTCAGGTGCAGTCAGGGTTGGTGACAGCATTACCCCCAGCCATAGCTGTCAACCTCCTGTCCCCAAACTGAGGAACATTAGCCCTCATACTGTGTGACAAATGGGCAAAACGTGGAACACTTACAACTGGCTTACTAACAGCGTCAACTAGGAAGGGCATATGATGGCTAAAATAGGCTGGTCTTACGTATAAAAGAGATATTCCAGTGAATTAATATGATTCCCATCTATTTATCCATGGCTAGCAGGTAAACTATTTACAACAATGAATGTGTGACAGACCCTTCCAATGTGGAACCTTGAGGAACATGCACCTTTTAGTACCCCAAATAAGGTACGTTCCTCGTAATGAGGTACACCTGAGAGCTATGCCCCCAGCACGGCTGCAGAAGTGCATCCCCCACAGGCTGTAGTGCCATATGTTGGGAGGTGAGCATTGAATGTGTACATGAGACAATTGCTCTATTGCCACATGTACGACATATCCCTCATATAGACAGGCAGTAGCACTGGTACGTGACAGTTGGACATGTCTGTATATACAACCATGTCCCACAGGATATGTGCGTTACATGTGTACAACAGCTGTCGTACCTTAAGCAAGCTGGGAAGTGTAGGACAGCCAGTGTACCTGTGGGAAATGGTGTGGAATGGGCGCTATAGTAATCAGTAGCTCATGACATGCTCACAAGTTCTGAACAAGTGCCTAGCATGACCATACAATACAGATAGGGTGTTGAATAATATCAACCCACAAGTGGTGATGACAGTCATTTAGTGTGGCACCGCACTATAACCCTGCTGAGTATGGTGTGAATGTCCATGAACCATTAGCACTGTAGATGTTAGCAGTACAGATGTACAAGACAGCACGGATATTTGATTACAAATACCTTTGCATGTCACAGGAGTGTTCCACCAGTGGCCTGTTGACAGGCTCACAACTACAAAAGGTGCAAGAGTGACATGTGCACAGCACACCAGTGCCAGCTACAGTAGAACAGGGTTAATGTGTTGCACCCCACCCTCATTGTAGCCCATACCACACAGACAAATGTTAGGCATCTGTGTATGTAAGGCTGTGAATGGCCAAAACCTATCAGTATAGCTGTGTCAGTGTTGTGAACAACATACAGAATGGGCTGTGTGGGTGAGGTGTGTGACATATGTGCACAGTCTGATGGATGATACCAGCAGTGTCACCGCTAGGTGAACATCCCTGTACCCATAAACTACTACCTAGGCTGTGGGCAACATTATGGACACTGTGTAAGGGATGGTGCTGTGCAGTGCACTCCCCGACATGGTGACATCTCCAGGCCCCTTAGGTAGTCATATGGGGTACCCATGTCATGTCAGGGTGCCATCCATGAGCACAGAGATCACTGGACAGGCATATACAGCACTGTGGTGACCAATATTGGATCACATACCACCTGTAAGGGGTAATGGCTATGCATAGATGTGCGATACCAGCCCTCACAATCCACACCTCCACTATGCAGCATGCTGTCTACCTTGTAGAAGGACATTTGCTACACCATGATGATGGACATGCTACATGTCCATATCCTGATCTATATGACATATGTCATGGACAGCCACCATCCTAATACTAGGATCGCCACAGGCTGGACAGATCCCGGTGCTATATATGTGACATACTGCTGCCATACCATGCAAACCTGTCCATCAAAGCTGCACATGTCATCCCAGTCATACATGGTGTGATGGCCGCATGGAAGATGTACTATCAACTGACTGGATCAGTATGTTTCACTGATGCACCTTGCGGTGGCACAATGGCTGTTTGTTACAGTTTGGAAACCATGCCCGCACATGCTATGGTTGATAACCATCCCTGCGAATGTCGTCTGACTAGCCATTGTCCCATGTCTATCACATGTGCAATACAGGCGATCCGTGGCAGGATGTTGAACAGTTGTACAGTGCTGTGTAGATGTATATGGCAAAACACATGCATGTACAGGTGTCCATGCATATGTGTGCATTGTCACTGCTCAAGTCCATTACGGCTGTATCTGTGTTGATATGTGACATATACACAGCATCCAGGTCAACAGTAGTACCGTGGACACATCGAGGCATGTGCAGATAGGTAAGAACACAAGTGCAGGCAAATAGACATGCCCACAGCAAGGCAGCATGTACATGGAGTATGAACACTGTAATGATGTGACACACATATATGGTGATGATATCCAATGCATAATGGGTGTGACATGTGTGACACCAACACGTCAGTCGTGTCAGTGTCATGATGCTTTGCAAAGATAACTGTGCAGATGTAGTAGATGTCATAGAAATGTATGTGCAGCAATATCTCTGTACATCGCTGAAACTGTGACCTGTCACCATCATTATGTCTTACAGATAATGCCCCGTACACGCCTCCCAGCATACACCCACCAGGTGGATGATGTCCTCATCCCACAGCTCCATGACAACTATGACTTGTTGTTCAGCCATGTGCCACAGCATGCCCAGCAGCGGGATGACCTGTGGCAGGATCTACGCAGAAGAGTGAACGATGTGGGTGGCCATAACCGACACTGCACGGATCTGATACGACATGCAAAACAGCGTGCCACTGCAATCGCCAGGGAACAAGGTGGAATAGGTGGTGGGCCACCAACCCAGCCCCCACTCACACACACCGAGGAGATACTGGCCAGTCTGGGGACACCCAGGGAACAGCATCCAGAAACACTAGCTGCCATCGTGGAGGTGGGTGTCTCCCAACCAATGAGCCTGGAGTTGCCTGGTAAGTCAGTACTGCACATATGGCTATTATATCCCATGTAGTTGCATGTGTCACTGTACATTATGTAAAGTAACATCATATGCAAGGTATGTGGACACACATGCTGCATACTACAGTATGCTACGTTGTGTATGCACACATGTGCATACTATATGCTATTACACAGGTGAATGTGTTCACATGCACACTGCAACCTGTGGCTGTCATACAGTCATGGATAATGTTCATACTGGTGTGTCAACCCTATACAGGTACCTCTGGTGTGCAGCACAGACATGGGTCCGTTGCAGGTGAGACTGTCATCAGTATCAGGCATGTTACAGTGTAGATCTATTTGCCATGTGGCCAGTTAACACTTGCACACCTGATGTTTGTTCCAGTCATGATATGCAGGTCGCACCACCCTTCATTCACACATGCCACCCATGTGCAATATATACAAACGTAATGATACACCGACTTGAAACCACAGTACTTGCCATTGCAACATGTGTGGTCAGCTGTGCATACAACGGTGGAGGTGTTCTACAATGGAGGCATATGTAGTATGCATTGGAACAACATGTGTGGTACTCACACAGTACCACACAGTGAGCTGTGATATGGGCAGCCCACAGGTGTCACCATTGTGTCATATGCCCTTGCATTGGGTGCACACATTGTGATGTGCCACCTGACATGTCCCAGACATGTAGTGTTCTGTCTGCAATATTGTCACACTATCGCATGACCTATACCCCACATACCAAACATACAACCTGTTGTCTGTATAGCCCTGTGAATTGTGACATATCTGACATCTATGGGTGTATGTCATATGGGACAACACAGACATGTGGAAAAGATGCCCATCACACACAATTGGCCAACACATGTGCACACATGGCCATGGGGGACGGCCAGAGACATGTAGCCACACAGTACTTGGGATGTGTATACACCCTGTTGCACATTGTCCACACATGGTCCAATTATAGCCTTAGTTGACCGATTATACAGTTGATGTGGTACACTGGACAACCTAAAAGCCTGTGCACAGCTACTGGAGGTGTCTCTGAAGTCTACCATAGACGATCTGTTGAACATCACGACTGTGTTGCAGTTATGGCTATGCAATGTGTACATATTATGCATTCTACAGCAACATAGATGCCTCATGTTGCCATGCAATGGCACAGTGTCTGTACTTCACACTGTCTCGCAATGTAGACGGCTCACACTACCCTCCCATGCTCATGCACATTTGCTAAACATGCATTCTATCTGTAGGGCACACACACAACACTGCAATGTGAAGCCCATTATGATGATGTACATGTGTCAGGACACCATTGTGTCAAACATGTATGCATGTTAATGCACATGTCAGCAGATTACATGTCAAGTTCACATCAGCCATGTGTACTGTTATCCTGTTCTGGGCCACATGGTGTATCACGGGGATGCATGCATAGTACCATGATTGTGTGAACTGCATGGCTACAGATATGACACCTGCTTGCTGTAGTGTGCACCCCAGGGAGGTATGCTTACTAACACTATTAATGTCTGAGCTGCATGCCCTCTGCTGTATCGCAGGCATGCTGCATGCCATCTGAAAAATCACATGCATGGTGTGTCTGTGTGTGTCTGTGTTTGTGTGTGTGTGTGTGTGTGTGTGTGTGTGTGTCTGTGTTTGTATGTGTGTGTCTGTGTTTGTGTGTGTGTGTCTGTGTGTGTGTGTGTGTGTGTGTGTGTGTGTGTGTGTGTGTGTGTGTGTGTGTGTGTGTGTGTGTGTGTGTGTGTGTGTGTGTCTGTGTGTCTGTGTGTGTGTGTGTGTGTGTGTGTGTGTGTCTGTGTGTCTGTGTGTCTGTGTGTCTGTGTGTGTGTGTGTCTGTGTGTGTGCATCTGTGTGTGTGTCTGTGTGTGTGTCTGTGTGTGTGTGTGTCTATTGTACTTTACATTATTTCTTTGCATTCACAGGTGATTTAGGTGCGTTACCCTCCTGCGGTCCATCTGATGTTAATGTCCCCACAGATACTAGTGGTGATGAACACATGCATGACGTACAGGCAGGGTTGTCAGGGGCTGAATCTGTGCCAATGGTTACCATCCCAGCTATGTCCCCCTCTTCCCCGCACACAGTTCAGCTGCCAACACATACCGCATCACCAGTGGCCATAGAGGAAGGACAGTCAGCATCTGTTAGCGTGGAACAGGAACATGTGGTGGCTACAGAAGGTGTGTCTACACAACATGGTGTCAGTGTAATGACTGCAGATGTGCCACACAGGCATGTGGCCGGTGCTGCTCATAGGAGGACCTCTGGCAGACATGCACCTGCAGGACAGAGCGCAGCCGCTGGTATCACCAGACGCATGTTCCAGACTGTAATGGCAGCACAGGCATGTGCTGAATGGCAGAACAGAGAAGGGCAGAGGCTGCAGAGGGTTGCTATCCATACCCTAAATGACAACATCCAGGCACTGGCAAATGCTCAACAGCAGATTGTTAATGTTCTGGATAGGCGTTTAGGTGAAATGGTCAGAATCCTTGACCGAGGCATGGCAATCCGCGAGCGGGAGCTGTCTGTGCTGGAATACCTGGTAGGAGTGAGGCGTAGGCCATGTGAACGTAGGCCAGCAACACTACCTAGTGTAGGTCGACATGAGCGTGCCACCTTACATGCCTGCTCCCATAGTGCTGGTAGCAGTAGCAGTGTAGCTGGTGCTGCGCTGTCAACACCAGGACACAGCAGGCCACGTGGACGTGGCCCTGGATGGTCTCAGCAGGGACACGGTTCCAGCGGACATGTGTCGTCAGACAGTAGCCACTCTGTACCCCCACCTGGTAGTGCCCGTGCAACCCCAGGCAGGCACAGGTCACGTGGCCATGGACGGACACAGTGAGCTGTACAACCTGCTCTGTACAATCTGGTGCTGTCAATTATACCCCGTGTAGGCCTCACAAATGGCAGAACTGTGTACACACATACACGCACACAGCAAACACAACTGCAGGGCTCCACAACATCCACATGCATTCTGCACAGACATGTCCAGTCAACTCACCGGCCCTTACACACACACATGATGTTATCCATTGGTGCAGCCTATGCCCCTGGCAAACATATCACCCTGTGCATATGATGAAGCCTGTGCCGCATCCCTGTCATCCACACCATTGGTTCAGGGTTATGCACAAATATTCTGATGCACAGGGTGAACAGCATAGTGAGAGGTGTATGTAATATTACCTGTGTATGCATAGTGAGGGATGTGTATGTTGCAGTGTTTGTGCATGAATACTGAGAGAAGTGTATGTGACATAGGTTGTGTACTGTCGACATGCACCAGTTATACCATGTAGTGCAGGTGCAGCATGCATTGTGATGTGTTCACGGTATCTGTCTTGGTTACATCTGTAGCACCATGTTGGTTGTGATACCCTGGTTCCCTCCTATGGTGTGCTTGCATGTGCCTACAGGTAGCAGTGTTTGCAGTCCCCCACGTGTAACTGTGGATTACTCACAGGCACATCTGGCAATATCAGCATGCTACATGTACCCTCAACCTGACTGTTGGACACACCAACATGACACAGTGACACAGATGTCCGCACATATACTGCACCTGATGCATGTGGTCGGTGCCACAGGCTACTCTGGACAGAGACGTGACATACATAGCAGGACACATTACAGGTATGGTGACATGATGCAGGGGTTGTACACAGTGGCCTGGCCAATGATGATGTGAGGTGTCACTTGGTAGCTGGAGGCCACACTGGGCATCAGTAGGACCCTGTAACAGTATGGGAAAATGGCTGCATCCACAGGGTGTACACCACTATAACGCACACCCCATAGTGTGCAGGTGGGGACCCTTGCCTGTGTGGTCATCACCCTCACAGTACTATGCACCCACACGACATGTCACAGAGAAGGGACATGCACAGGTAGCCAGTATGGCTGGGACCTATGGCATCAACAGGGTTGTGCAATGCATCACCATTACGGGTTAGTCACCACATGGGGTTAGTGATCATTTCCCACAGTATATTAGCATACACCCTCACACCAAGCACCAGACATACACACACACACACACACACACACACACACACTGTGGTGACCACACATGTGTATATGGACAGCCGACGTGTGTGATGCACCTCACCGGCCAAAGTCATGCTTCCCACACTGACGTATGTACAGATCTCTACAATGGTGTACAGGGATGTGTAGCAACTGGGACATATTCCCCATGATATGTGGCATCCCTGGTCACACATTCGGACACACATGGCAGTGCTGGGAATGATACACCTGCCATATGATGACACGTTTGATAGACATGCTGCGGTATTGATTGCATTATGTGTACCAACGCTACATCTGGCAAATGTGCTGCTATATGCACATGGAAGGTTGTAGGTGTTACAGGTGCCATGTGACATATAGTTGTTAACACCTGACCGCTGTGTATGCATTATGTCAGCACCGTCACGTAACAGTGACATAGCGTACTGTTTGCACATGGCATGATAGGATGGTGTGTGACACAACTGTGAGCCACCCCCTGCACACATACATCTAGACAGGTGGTTCACCACATTATGTACACACATCCCTCCATACGTGCTGTTTGTATGTCACCGTATACAGGTGTCAATGATGGGTCTGCATTGCGTCTGCATGTCGTAGGTAGGTACAACTATGTTACGGACATCGGCCATTGCACATGCATGTTTGCTGCATGCACAGTACAGATGTCACATGTGTCTCCTGTTGCCATGTTTGTATGCATTGCTATTGTTGGACATGTGTGTTGACATACATAACACATGGACTGCGGTATGATATCACGGGTGTCACAGGCGACCAGTACAAGGGTATGTGTCCCGGTCAACACTGCTACCCCTTGTAGTGTGAGCATTCAACAGACATGGGCCCACCTTCGATTCGCGTGTGTAGCATTGATTAGGCCAGTGTTATGCACGAGGTACATCAAAGGCTATGTATGTATGTGATCACATGTATGACATACCCAGACGTGTGTTCATTGGTGTACAGCAACAGTCAGGTGTCACAGCTGTGTAAGGGCCATGGTATGTCTTGAGCCGACCTGTTCATGTATACTGGTATCATTGCAATGCATAACACCTGTTGGATCCCTGTTGGTATGTGTGTACTCTGCACACCTGGTGTACACCACTGTACAGCCCAGTGGTCATGTGTCACATGGTGTTGTGGGACCATAAGGCTGTGTAGTGCTGCACCAATGACATGGTGCTGACTTGACAGCTACAGTGTACACTGCAGTGTGTACGTGTGTGACCTGCACCTGTGGCAGCTGTGATGGCAGCTGTGTGTGTACAGGTCACTGCATGTGTGACCACCCTGTGCATGAGGACAGTTATACCTTATTGTGCCCTTCTGTGTGTACACTCCATCTGCATGCAAGATTGCCCATTGCAACAGCTAAGTGTGTGAGCATGCCCAGTACGCCGTTGTGTAGATGGACACACAGTACATTCCACACTGTGCCCTTCCATGATTAGTGTCCGTGTGCATGCTAGTTGGCCCTTTGCAACTGCTAAGTGTGTGAGCATGCCCAGTATGCCGTTGTGTAGATGGACACACAGTACATTCCACACTGCGCCCTTCCATGGTTAGAGTCCGTGTGCATGCAAATTGGCCCTTTGCAACTGCTAAGTGTGTGAGCATGCCCAGTACGCCGTTGTGTAGATGGACACACAGTACATTCCACACTGCGCCCTTCCGTGATTAGAG